>NC_092502.1:10681779-11005841 GCF_047511675.1 Marmota flaviventris
ACTTTCCAAGCTGTGTGTCGCTAGGCTAGTTACTTAACCTCTCAGAACCACGGCTTCCTCATCTCCAAAGTGAGGCTTTTTTGAAGAAAAATGAGGTCATCAATTTAAGTGCTTAGATCAGTGCTATTTCCCAAGAGTAAATGAAATTTGCAAGGGATTCCGGGCCCCAGCTGTCCACCCAGGCTGCGGCAGGAGCGTGGACTCCAGAATGAGGAGACCTGGGACACCGTGGTGGAGTGTGGCGGTGGCACAGTTGCCGGCCCTGGAGCCCTGGTGTTCCACCCCAGACTCTGCCAACCACCCCCCTTCCCGAGGCCCCCATCGCCCCCTCTGAGGGGAAGATGATAACTGCACCTGCCCCACCAGCTGATTTTGCTGATAACCCGACTTGGGACGAGCAATAACCTGAAACTTTGTCCTACCCTGGCAAGTGCCCGGTCCCTGTCAGCTCTTGGTGACTTCTAGAGGACTGAGCGGCTCCCTCTTGCAGAGACCTCCAACCCAAGGAAACGAGGATAGTGTGCGCAGGTCAGGCTGCGGCTTTGTGAACAGCGACTGTCCCCACGGGTGGGCTGCCTCGTGGTCAGGCCCAGTGACTGAGCGAGGAGCAACATGGGAAGTGCCGAGAGCCCCTGGCTGGCTCCCTGCAGCCCTGCACTGCCCGCCCAGCATTCCTGGCTTCCCCACGGTTGCAAGTCACCAGCTGCCCTGTTGTGTGATGCAGAACAAATGGCCCCCAAACCTCGTGGCTTAGAACAAGGCATATCATGTCCCAGCTCCTGGGCTCTCCAGGCGTCATTGGGAGTTGTCCAGGGCTGCAGTCATTCGAAGGCTCAACTGGGGGGGGGGGGGATCTGCTTCCATTGACATGGGTGTTGGCAAGATCCAGTTTCCCACGGTCCTTGGGAGGAGGACCTCAACACCATGGGCTGTTGGCAAGGTCACCCTCAGTGCCTTATCATGCAGCTCAGAAGGTGGCAACCAGCTTCCTCAGAGCAAGTAAGGAAAAAGCTAGATGAGAGAGAGAGAGAGAGAGAGAGAGAGAGAGAGAAACGTGCCAGGATCCATCTTTGATAGCCTGATCTTGGAAGGTCCCTCTGTCCTTTCTGCTATACTCTGTTCCTGAGCAGCAGGTCACTGGGTCCAGCCACACATGAGAGGGGAGTATGTGTGAGGAGGGCACCCAGGGTGGGGTCATCAGAGCTGCTGTAGAAGCCACTGTGTTTGTTTCCCGGGGCCACCATAACAATGACTGGAAACAGGGTGGCTTAGAAGATGGCCAGGTGGAAACCCTGGTCCATTTTTCCAAATCTGTAGATTTTTCAGGAGAGGCTAGAAATCTAGATGTTCTAAATGCAAAAAGTCTCCAGTTAGAACAGAATTTCTCAATCAAGAATGATCCCTCCCACTCCCCCAGGACATTTGGCGACATTTAGGGCATTTTTTAATTGTCATGACTGGCAGATGCTACTGGATCCTAGTGGACAGAGGCCAGGGGTGTAGCTAAACATCCCACAAGCAAATACCATCCATCCCAAGACAGGCAGTGACTGTCACAGGGCTTGGGTTGCTTCTGGGCTCTCCTACTGCCTGCATGGTCAGAGAAGGTACTAGTGTCCAATGGCCCTGCAAGCCATGCCCTGTGTCCCCTAGGCTAGCTGTCACAGCTCTCTGGTTTTGCAGGTCACCTGTATACATGCTGCTTCTGGAGGGTCAGCCTTTTCTGGCTGCGTGCCCAGGGACAGGCCATTATCAGCTGATATGGACAATCTGATTACTTCCATATTTCTCCCTTTCTGCTCTTATTTTGGCTTATCCTTTGAATACTGTCTTGAGCCCTGGTGTAGTGTGGTCTAGTCAAAACACTCGCCGATCCCAACCTCAGAACACGCAAGACCCGACATTAACAATTTAGAGCAAAACCTTAAGTCGACCAACAGAGTCTATTTTTCTATCATCCAGCCACTTGTCTGGAAGTCTTCCAGGGTGCAGTTCTGACTAGTGACTGGATTGAGAAACCTCACTGCCACCCACGGGGGCTTCATCCAGTACCACACTTCATGAACCCCAACCATAAATTCCACCAGTGAATTTGTTGGCCAAACTGCAACATAATTACCAGGAACGATGTTAGTTAGCTAGGATAGGAATTGCTAGCTGTTATAATAGTCTCCAAATCACAGTGGCTTAGTCAATAGAAGTTTCTATCTTATCCCGTAAAGTCTAATCAAGGACTCTCATCAAGCAACCTTGTGGGTGGGGATTCAGAGACCCAGATGCCCTCTATCTTGATACACCAGATTCCTTTAAAACCCCCAATCTCCTCCATTCGACTAGTGGATGGGGAAAGAGAATATGGTCCTATGCATGGGGAGCACTGCAGGGTTGGCCCCCAAATACCAGCTTGCTCCCTCCCCCATGGGCTGTACTCACTACAAGGCCACAGCTACACAGGAGAGGCAGGAAAGGGGACCTAGCCCTGTACTCAGGAATGACCAACCATCTCGGTCGATGACATCCGCCCATGCCACGTGCTTTATATACACAATCTTGCAAAGTGAGCATCCTGATTCCCATTTGACAGATGGGAAAACCAAGGCTCAGAGGGTGGACTCTCTGTCCTGCCAGGTATCACAGCTCATAGGTGTCAGAGTGAGATTACTGCTTGATTTTCTGCACTGAGCTTCTGCTTTCCTTTCACAGTTAGGCACTGGATCCCCTTGGGGTCCACCTTTGTTCATGCTTTATAGAAGGGAAACTAGTTCTATTTTTCCCCAAACCAGATATTGAACAATTTTTTTTCATGATGTTTAAATTCTTTTTCAAAAGGGTTCAAACAAGTATACCTTCCTAATGCCAGAGCAGATGCATCCTTCTTCCACTCATTCTTTAACGGGATGCATTGTTATTTTTAAAACCAGTACTACTCAGTGGTAGGAAGAGGGTCATTCATCCCTTCGGATTGCTAATGAGATGCTTTCTCTCCTTTCTCCCCAGATGCACATGCTCTTTTGCCAAGTGTCATCTGAATTACCTGCTGGTCTACCCAGGAGGGCAGGACAGCCTCCCGTCAGGTGTGTCCATCACCCCCCACCCCCGCACAGACCCACAGGACACACGAGAAAGACCACAGTTCATGCTCTCGCCTCTCATTTAGCCGCATACGTTCTCCTGTCTTTTTAATGTGCAGATGTGCTAAATTTTTCTGCTGTCAACTCTATCCATCTCTTCTTTGTGATCTTTTCTGATGCTTCTAAGTTTAACCAACCTTTCCTCCCCAGAGGTCTGATAAATATTCAAGTCTTTTCCCCTCCATGGTTTGGTTTTTTAAAATATTCAGTTCTTTGGTGCATCTGGAATGCATTTCGGTGCACAGCATGCTGAGGGTCTCACGGCAGGTCTGGAACATCGAGAAGATGGGGCCTCGTTCACACCTCCGAGTTCCCCTTCCCTGTCCAGGGCCGGAGCTTCCCTTTCCAGGCAGCCCAAAGCAAAGACAGCATAAGTGACTGGAAGGACCACGGCCCCTGATTAAAGACATCGTTATTGTTGTTGTACACACTCAAACACTCGGCATGTACTAGAGATCTCTCTGCCTTGCAGAAATTGTGACAGAGCAGTTAACCATCAGACATCCTAGGAGATGGAAATTATCACCCCTATTTTACAGATGAGGAAAACTGAGGCTGAAGTAATGCCCAAGGTCCCACGTAGGGTTAGTCTTTTTATTCCTGAGCCCCACTTCTTATGACTATTCATGACCTTGCCGTCTAGTCATTAATAGAAAATGCGCTTGTTTTTTTTTTTTTTTTTTGAAATTAAAGGTAGAATAAACTTGCCCAAATTTACCTTTTTCTTTTAAAGCAATGTTGAAATGTTCGAGAGTCCCCAAAGTAGAAGGTACTGAAGAGGGTCTACCCCGAAAGAACCTTACACCATGCCACGGGCCATGGGCCACCGTTACCTTGGAAACATGAGATGCACCTGCGTGATTCTGGAAGGACTGGCTCTGGCGCCCTAATCAAGAGTGCACCAAGTCTAGGGAAAGGAGCGATGGCCAGAGATTTGGGCCAGAATGGGAATTCTCTTTTAGTCGATTCCTGTTTAAGGAAGATTTTCATTTCTGTGAGCTCGGAGGACCCATGCGTGACGGGGGAAGGAAGGAGACTGAGCAGAAACGCAGTCTGAACACCTGGCCTGCCACGTCCCCTCCCTGGGCCTCAGCGTCCTATAAATTGGGGCTAATGATTTTGACCCCTTCTGGGGATAGAGGAAAAATCCAAACTCAGCAGCCCCCCCTGTCCCCTGACACCAGATGTGGGGGTGGCTTTCTCCACGTGCCAAGCAAGGCAGCAAGAGTCCAGCTGGTGTTGTCCCCTGTGGCACTTCAGCTCTGATGCAGAGCCTGGAGAGGGTGCCAGATCCCACAGGCTGGGTCTCCAAGATTGCCCCCCACTGCAGAGGTGGATCGCAAGCCCCACGTGGTCTTCTGACCCACCCCCTCTTCAGGTTCCCGGGGCAGCTCCCAGGGCTCGGGCACACGCTTGTGTTTCTGGTTTATCATAAAGGATATTACCAAGGCTGCAGGCGCAGAGGGGCAGAGAGGGAGGCACAGGAGACGGCCGGAGCGCCAGTCGCCCTCCAGGAGCTGCTCAGCTCTCCTGTCGGGGTTCGGAGGCCATGTCACAGGTGCTCCTGATGTCTTCACCCAGCTCAGCCCAAAGTCTTCCTCTCTTCCCAGAGGTCCGTGGGGGCTGAAAGCACCAACCCTCTAATCCCGTCTTGGGCTTTCTGGGGACCAGCCCCTCTCCTGAAGCTACCTAGGGGTGCCAGCCCCATGTGGATTTGGGGATGTGCTCCATTGGCCAAAGTGCTCATGGGAAATAAACCGGGAAAAGCTCCTGGGTCAGGAAAGACGAAGGTGGGAGTGGAGAAGGGTGGAGACCATCCAGCCTGGGTTCTAGGCTTTGCTCCAAACTGCCCTATGGCACCCTCAGAGCCGCTGGGTCAAGCTGACCTTCCATCCCCTTTTAGGATAAGGGAAGAAGGAAGGCTGAGGGTTCAAGTCCTGGAGGCTTCAGTTCCAAGTCTTCGGGTCCACAAAGATGGGGGAGGCAGTCTAGGGGGATTAGGCAAGCTGATGCCGTGATGGAGCAAAGCCCACGGGACCCAGGCAGCTCTGCCCAGAGGAGGCGTGGGTCTTCTCTCTTGGCAACGATGCCAGAGACATCTTCCAAGTCAGCAGGTGAGCCCTCCACAAAAGGGTGGGTACAGGAAGTGAGCGGCTCCGACCAGGGAGCAGTGTCGGAAGGCTCCTTCTGGCTCAGCGACCGGCTGGCCTCAGACCTGCTTGTCTCAACTAAACGTAACCGACGAGAGGCAGTTTTTAACTTGGCAAAGTGGAAGAAAACAGGTCTTAATAACTAACTGAGCCCAGCAGCTATTCCGTGAGCTACAAGAGTCCTGATTTCATGTTTCTGAAGAGTCCAACTGATTCAGTCTTCAGCCTCTGTCTGTCACCAAGGTGACCAGGGTGGACAGATACAAAGGCCAAAATGCAGACAGAGCCACGAGTGAGAAGAATCCACAGAAAACGTCCCCCTGCCTGGGACGGCTGTCAATGCAGAGAGTATTTTATGGTTTGTCTCTTTGTTTGCCAATTTGAAAGAATTCTCTATTTTAAAAGTTTGAAAAACCCATAGAAGCATAAATAAGTAGCACAAAAACTTACCCTTAATCCCATCAGCCAATAATAACCACTTTACATTTCGGTATTTTCCCCCCCGTAGAGTTTATTTTGGGGCTTTTGTTTCTTAAATAAATGTGATAGCTGGCTCAGACCCGTCAGCTTCCCAAACCGGATGAGATGAGGCCCGTTGCATCTAGCAAACAGACACATTTCTGATTATAAAATGTAATATGTTGGGCTGGGGTTATGGCTCAGCAGTGGAGCGCTCACCTCGCAAGTGCAAGGCCCTGGGTTCGATCCTCAGCACCACATAAAAATAAATAAGTAAAGTAAAGGTATTGTGTCCAACTACAACTACAAATAATAAATATAGATTTTTTTTAAAAAATGTAATATGCTCATGAGAGACAAATTTCAACAAAAGAATGGAAAAAAATATTAAAATCCCACCATGCAGAGAATTAACATTGAGATGAGTTTTCTTCCTGTCTTTCTTTGTATTTCTTTAAGTATGAGATATATTTTTGCTTAATTTTGTACTTTGCTTTCTTGTCTTAACATTATATCATAGGTATTTCCGTGGGTTACTAGCATTCTTTTAAGGCTACATAATATTCTTGGTATGGATATTATGTAACTTATTTAACTATTTCCTTTATGGTGAACACTGGATTTTTTGCAAATTCTTTTTTGAAACTCTTTGCCCACAGCTCTTTTATTTCTTTAGGATTGATTAAAGGTTTTTTTTTTTTTGTTGTTGTTGTTGTTGTTATTTTTTGGAGGTGCGGGGATTGAACCTGGGGCCTTGTGCATGCAAGGCAGGCAGTCTGCCAACTGAGCCATATCCCCAGCCCTAAAGCTTTCAGTATGTATTGATGTGTCCTCCTTTGGAAAGGATAGAAATGCAGCAGCGTAGGGGGCCCACTTCATCACATCATTGACAGCTCTGCCTCTTTTACTCTGCAAAAACAAACAAATAGAAGCAACTGCTAACTGAGTAGGTGCATGTGTTATTATTGAATTAGGACCCAAAACACTTTCCTAGGCATGGTGCTGCCACCAGAAGTCAGCCACTTTCTCTTAACTGAGTCCCCCCATTCTGACTGTAATGAGTGTTCCTTAAATTCAAAGGATGCTTTCAACTTCTTCAAGTTGGAAAAGCTAGTTCAAGTTTCAGTTTCAGCCTCTGTTTCCTTTGTCTGTAAAATGGGAATGACATCTAGCTTTCAGAATCTTGTCAATCATGATGACTGACAGGACAAAGGACAAAAACATACACCTACTAAGCATCGGAGCTGGAGCCGGGCAGCAGTCCCAGGGCTGTCTCAATGACCTTCTTGGGCTCTCTTCTTTTTCCCATCTTGGAAATCATGCCCAAAGTCAGGAAAAGTAGCATTAAGCGACCAGATTTTTAGCTAAGGAAACCAAAGCTCTGAGAAGCAGAGAAAGTTGCCTGAAGTCCTGGTAGCTGGTAAGTGGCCAAGTGAGGTCCACAGTGGTCCAGAGCAGGGAATAAAGAAAAGCCGAATACGGCCTGCACATCTGTTTTACTTGGCCCAAATACCCCAAAAAGGAAGAAAATAGAACAAAATCAAAGAAAGCCAACTTTTAAAATCAGGAGATTTCACATCAGGACTTTAAGATTTCTGGCCTCTTGAAATTGATGATGGGGTGGGTGGAGCTTAATGGTGACAGTCCCTTTGCGAAGGCCACGCACCTCCCTTCCCCAGGTCTACCCTGGATGCGCCAGATTCCAGGTCCTGCCTCGCTCCTGGGTGCATCGAGTTTGGGCCCCGGCTCTAACCCACTCTTCTGGCCCGATCCCAGGACCACGCTCTGCTACCCTCCGAGCGCGTGCGCACCAGGGCGGTCCCTGGGACCGGCCGGCGGCGTGGTAATCAAGGAATTTGAATGTGCATTGTTCCCGCCCAGAGCCGCATTCATGCGGGGTGAGCTCACCCTGGCCCGCTGCCTCCTTCCCCCAATCTCTCCAATTAAAAACATATTACCTTCCCGCTCGGCCCGGAGCAGCCCTGGGCCGCAGCTTTATTCTATAAACACATTTAGACAAGTTCAAAAAGGAATGATTCATGCTGGACCCGAGCGCTCCAAACGCGAGGCTGCTGAGCGTTTTCACAGAGCAAGCGTCCTGAGCCGGACCAGGCCTGGCCCTCGGGGGGTATCATCTCTCCTGCACCAAGGCCCGGGATTACCTGGCCGCAGCTGGAAGGACTTACCGGCACAGCCACCTTTCGGCACCCCCTGGCAGCCACCACCGCGGCTGGAAGGGAAGCGCAGGCCAGCCCCTCCCCGCGGGAGGTGTCTGGCGCCCCGCCCCGCCCCGCCAGGTGGGTCCCTCCGCCTCCTCTGTGCCCCTGCCGGCTCCAGGCTCATTCTCCCACCTGCGGCTGAATTCCGTCCCTTCCCCCACCCCAGGGCCCCTGGTGGAGGGCGGACCCTAAATGACCTTTTAGGCCTCTTCCCAGGACGTCTGGGTTCCTGGCAGGTGTCAGAGTAACAGCAGAAATAAAGACAAGGCTATTGAATGACGGACGAGCGCTCAGCGGGCACCAGCGAGAGGACTTAGCAATCTGTATATATTCTTTATCTAATCATCACGAGGACCCAGAAAATCCATGCCGTTTGCAAGAAACCCATTTCACAGAGGAGGAAATTGAAGACTTGGCAGATTTGGCTTCCAATGAACTCTACCCGTAGGGATCGCTTTAGTTGTTGGAATGAAAGGGTCCTTGGATCATTTGGGCTTGTCACCTGATTTTAGAGGGAGAAAGGGAGGCCCAGAGAGGGAAGAGGGTCTGGTCCCAGAATGGACAACCTCAGCAAAGAGCCCCTGGCCTCAGGCCTGACCTATAGCAGGGCCTGAATGCATTTTTCTGGAACTAATGAATAGCTGTGGGGGTGTTATGATAAACCCCCTTAGACCTGAATTACCAACCTGAATGAGGGTGGGACCTTGCTCATATCCAATCCTCTGTTAGAACAATGCAGATGGGCCAACAACCCACGCTGGTGAGGCTGGGAGCAACAGGACCGCTCTCATCAGCTGCTGGTGGAAATGCAAAACATCACAGATGCTTGTGAAGAGAGTGTGCCAATTTTTTACAGAATTAAACACACTCTTACCATATGATCGTGTCCCCATGTTTGGTGTTCACTCAAACGAAGTCAAACCAATGTCCCCACAAAAGCCTACACAGGCACGGTTCCAGCAATTTTATTCATTATTGCCCCGATTTGGAATCAACCGAGATGCCCTTTAACGGGGTGAATGAATTGATGAACTGTGGTCATCCAGACAATGACTATCGCAGCGGAAGCCCTCAGCTGCTTGCTTGAACCTTGAGATCTAGCCTGGAATGCCCGTGGTAATCCAAGGAAGAAAGACCCATGGGGTACAGGAATAATAAATACCCAAGGAATAATAAAGACCCAAGGGGTACAGGTAATCCAGGAAGAAAGACCCAAGGGGTACACCTGGGATGAGCAGGGACAACCTCCTAAATCCCAGTTATGGAGACAGGGGACCTGGTCCTGCTGCTGGGAGCTGTGGCGATGAAGTGGTGTTTGGTAGCCTCTGGTACAGGGGGTGCAGAGGGGATCCAAGCTGGCCAGAGGCTTTGTAGGATCCTGAGCAAAACCCAACACCCCCCCCCCACCCTCCAACGCCTGAGTTCTTCCACCTGAATCTCACACCAATACATCACTCCTGGCGGGTGACCCAGGTCAACATCAACGGTTGCAAATTATGTTGCTGGTATGCACTTCTGATAGGAGGTGGTGGAAATGGCCCTCACCTCGGCAGTGGTTCTCCCAGAACCCCACAGCTCCAGTCTAACCAGGAGAAAATGTCAGACAAATTCCAATAGCGATGCATCCAATCAAATGCTAGACCAAAGCTGTCAACAGTCATCGAAAACCAAGGCGGTCCGAGAAGCTGTCACAGCCCCGAGGAGCCTAAGTAAACAGGAGGACCAAACACTGATATCCGGGGAAGATCCTGGAACAGAAAAGGACTCTAGGCAAAACCCAGGTGAATCTGAATGAGCTGCAGACTTCAGTAAGGCAGCAGCTCCCACTCACTGATGTTGCAAAAGGACCACAGTAATGAGAAGTGCTCACAGGAGACCTGGGTTGGGTGGGCTGGCACAGGAGAATTCTGTACCACTTGTTCAATTTTTCTGTAAATTTATAACTGTCCTAAAAATAAAGATTATTAATTAAATGAATTCTTTCAGTTTAAAAAACAGCCCACGTGCACAGTGAAGACTTTGAAGTTGGGTAACTTGGGTTTGCCTTTTGACTTTAAAACAACTTTGGGCTATGCAAACTTCACCTTAGGCAAATCATCTTAACGTCTTTATGCCTCTGTTTCATCATGTGCAACATCGGACTCAGAACAGTGTTGAACTCACTGGGATGTCTGGATAATTAAGGAGTGCTTTCTTACCAAGTGCTTGGAAAAGGCCCTCCACGTCTGTGGTACCCCTTACAAGACACGTATTACAGACACCAACTCATGGACACGTGTGCTGGGATTAGCACTGATGCATGACTTATTTTTATTGTTTTATTCTATTATTTTTTAAAAGCTAAAACTGTCATCTTAAAACTGTCAGGCATGGGCGGGGTTGAGGCTCAGTGGTAGAGCACTCGCCTAGCCCAAGTGAGGCATTGGGTTTGATCCTCAGCACACACAGAAATAAAATAAAGATACTGTGTCCACCTACAACTAAAAAATACATATTAAAAAAACTGTCAGGCAGTTCTGTTCTTAGCAATAGGAAATGGGGGTGGGGGGGCTTTGTGTCTAAGCCCAAAGCACCTGAGCTGTTTCTAGTTCTGCGGGACTGGCATGGGCACTTGCTGGTCAGCTGTTTGGTGGCCAGCTTCTCACCACCTACCTTCCCTACATCCACTGGGCCGGAAGGTCACCTGCCGGGAGCTGAGCCAATCTGCCCGAGGCCAAGGGGACTTCTGAAAGGCAGGAATGGAGCCCCCATCACTCTCCTTTGCTGTTCAAAGTTCTGAGAAGACTCCTGATGGTCAGGTATTTCCATCTAGGAGGGGATCTGGCCCGGAGTCGTTGGCTCCCTGCTGTGGGCAAGTGGGGTGCCCCTGCGCCCATTCTGAGCACCTCCTGGTTCATCCACTCTGACATCACCCCCTTTGGAAGAAGACCTGTAGCTGAGCGCAACACTAGAAGGGCAGGGCTTTCTGTCCCTTCCCACCTGTAGAAGGGCTGACCTGACGGGCCAAGCGGCTGAGGTCCAGAGCACAGCAGGCACCCCCCCGCCTCTGCTGGCCGTCTCCGGTGGCGTTGCTGCTCTTCCACACTGCTGGAATAAAGGGACTTGCCACTGGGCTCTGTTCTCTCTAGAAATACCATGTGGTAACAGCCACCGCCAAAAATGTGATCAGATCTCCCAATGACCTCTTCCAGAAGATAATAAGCAGGTCTCCTCTGCTGATCTGGGTAGGCCTCATCCCCACCACCTGATCTTCATAGAAGGGTGTGTAACAAAATACCTGACAGAATTAGCTTAAAAAGAGAAAAGGTTTATTTGCTTTCAACTTGGGAGATGCCAGTCTAAGGTAATTTAATTAATTAATTAAATTGGTTGCTTTTGTCAGAGGACAAGGCAACACATCATAGCAGGTGCTAACTGCTCATGTCATGAGCCAGCAAGCAAAGCCCAAGAGGAATGGGTCCGACAGTCCCTATTGAGGGCACACCCCGATGACCTAGGGACTTCCCACAAGACCCCACCTCCTAGAGATTCCACGACAACCAATAAGTCCCACCCTGGGCACCAAGCTTGTAACACATGGGTCTTGAGGGACATTCGTCCAAGCCATTACAAATGGCACAGAAGGAAGGACTCTTTCATAGTAAACAGGAGACACTGTGAGCAGCTGTTAGGAGAAAGGGGGCTTCATTTTGCACTTGAGCTGGAGAAGTGGGAATTCGTTACCTGCATAAATGTCCACACACAGACACTGTGAAACACCTGTGAATGTGCACGCAAGTACACACACACACACACACACACACACAGACACGTGCTGTCCACCCTGCTATTGTCTTGGCAAGAACATTCTTTTTGGCACTCTGCTTTTCTTCCCAGTTTTGGATTCTTGGAAAGGGGCTGCCACGGAGGGCTGGGGACTGGTAAGGAGCAGGGCAGGGACAGAGCCCTGTGGAGAGCAACTCATGTGTTCTGCAGTCAACAGATGGGCGAGGACAAATGACAGGAGGGTATCAAGACTCCTTCTAAAGTTCAGCCATATTTGTAAACTGATCTGAGCCCCCAAAACTACAAGGGAAAGGATACCATCTGAGAACCAACAAATCAAGGCTCCCTAAAAACCGCTAACCCAGGCCTTGCCACCCTGTGTATGTTCTCAAGTGAACACGGCCACAACCTCATTATGGCCACTAGTTATGTCATGGGCAGACTAAGAGTGTCCTGCTCCAAATAAATGTGAGGCTTTATGAATATTCTAAACTGACAAAAGTTTAAAGTGTAAAAGAGGACAATTGTTGACTTCTTGGCGATGGTGAAACAGTATGTGTTTGTTGTAATTAAAAAAATAAAAGCTTAGTATGCACAGTAAAAATCCCTCCTCCACCCACAGACAATGGGGTGTTATTTTAAATAAATATAGAAATCTTGTCACCAATTGAATGTGGGTATCATAGGCCCAGCCGTACCTGCCAGGGTGCCTCTCTGCACATCTGCATCGTTTCCTAAGTTGGGTCTGCCTGTGACAATAGGTACTGAGCATTTCCTCGTGGTTTTTAATATTATTTCAAGTGGCTGAGCTGATTGTCCCTTGCCAGCTTAAGCTCGCGGGTCTTAAGATGGGAAAATACTTAGGAGAGAGAATCAAACTGGCCGCCCACCTGCCCCCCTCGTCTGCCCACCCCCAACCTGAGAAGAGTAACTGCCGCTGGGAACTTGGACATTCCGCATCCTCAGAACAATCCTGCACATCTGGAGGAACGGTTACCAAGATTAATGTCAAGCTCAGCATCAGAACTCCCCCTGACATTTCCTCAGTTTATCCAAACAATTTAGGGGCGTTCTCTGGGGATCAGGAACCACGCTGCAGCGCAAGGCCAGCACTTAACCTCTTGAATCCTCATTTCCCTGGAGACGTGAGCACCAGTTTTATTCCTTAATTGCTAAAGCAAGAGGTCGTGCACAAAGCCAGTAAAGCAAGCGCTTGAAATAGTTTAGACAAGAATGCAAAAAAAAAAAAAAGAAAGAGAAAGAGAGGAAAATCTCCACTGGGTGTATGGAAATTATGTTTGAGTGAGATTTGAGAGCCAGTAGAAAATAGAAATGGAATGATAAAGACATTGGTGTTTTTGAAGCCATTACATGTAAGAACAGAACCTTGAACCAAATGAAGTACTTGAAAGTGAGTCAGAGTATATTTTGCTATCTCTTCCCCCTCACCTTCAGAGGAGATTGAGTTTGGTTTCAAACTGGTTAACTTCTGTTTCACAATGATTTCTCTTTATGGAGAACGTGTGTCGTTTGAGCAATGTGTCTTCCATATTGCTTTGGCTGCCAGGGGCTCAGGAACTCACTGATTCAACTTAAATTACCGCATAGGTCTTGCATATCGATGTTGTAATATTCCCTCTGGTTTTGATTTTCCCCCCCGATCCTGGTTTTTATCTAGTTAGATTTTTGCTTTATTGCATGTATTTCTTGTAAGCCGCCTCAAATCTTTTGTTAGATAGATTTGTAGATCAAAACAACTTGGATTTGTGGTTCAATTTAAGAAGAAATGAACGTTTCGGTTTGGTTTTGGAGTGCAGCAAATTAGTGTGATTAGCTCTGATTTGAGGTTTACAGTTCTATTACGTTCAAGTCCTTGGTATTTAATACATCAAAGGGCCTGAGAGCTTGCACTTAACCTCCCACGTGTTAACACTGCACAGTGCATTGCACGCCTGTTTCCAATGATCACGCCGAAAGACGCCCCCGAGAAGCCAGCCGCAGCCCTGCTCGCCCCTTGCCAGGGAGGGATGCGTGTGTGAGCTCTGACCTCAAACGCAGAAGCAAGAAAGAGCTCAGGGAAGAAAGTGACCACACACTCCACACCCTGCACACTTCCCCTGCATTTTTCCTGTTCCAAGAGGTGAAGGCCCACGTCTTCTGGATACAGAAAGCACATGCGCTCCATTGCTGAGAATGCCATTCCCATTACCCCAAGGCCACACTGTGCCTTGCGCCTGTCCCCAGGAGTCAGGAGCCTTCCCAGTAGGGGATGCAAAAACTCAGGCCCTGGAGACTCAGGCCCCCAAGGAGGGGAAAAGGTCCTGACAAGGCTCAGGCCTGGAGTCAAGAGTGTGAATCTCCAGGGCAGCCCTGTGGCTCCCCCAGGAAGCCCTGGGATCCATGCAGGACCACTCATGCTAACATCTGGCAGAGGGTGTTTGCTGGGGTGGCGTCGGGCACCCGGAGTTCTGGCTGTCACTAGGACACTCTCTTAATTTGACCTGTGCAAATTCCTGCTGGAGTGGAGATCTGCAGTGCCTAGTCACGTGCTTGTACCCATCTAATGAAGGTCCCCAGTTTTGTTTTGGTTTTGTTACTAGAGATTGAACCACGGAGGCACTAAACCACTGAGCCACATCTCCAGCCCTTTAAAATCTTTTAAAAATTTGAGACAGGGTCTCACTAAGTTGCTTAGGGCTTCACTACGTTGCTGAAGCTGGCTCCAAACTTGTGATCCTCCTGCCTTAGCCTCCCCAGCTGCTGGGATTACAGGTGTGCACCACCACAACTGGCACCCCAGTTTTTGTTAAGATGATTTGAATTGGTTCTCAGATGGGGCTCATGCCAACCTGTACTCTGGGAATGAAGGTGATCTATATAAATAGGCCAGGCCTTACAAAGGTTACAACTCGGCTTGAGCAGTCAGTCCCTGGTTGCATCTTCTACTGAAACAGTTTGCCAAAAGCTAACGAAAATCCTCCCTGGAGGAAATAACATCCTCTGGAAGCCTCTATAATTTCTGATACAGAATTTCTAATGTTAAGTCAAAAGTTATCAGAACAGGACCAAGGGGAAAAAATGTATCATAGAAACAGATCCACAGGGGATTTAGATATTAGAATCATCAGGCATGGACTTCAAAAGCAGAAATCAACATTTTAAAGAAAATAAATGACAAGTTGAAAAATTTCACTAGAGATCAAAAGTCTACACAGAAATCAAGTGAAAATTCTAAGCATGACAAATATAAAAATTGAAATTATGAATATAGGCAATGATTTTAATAGCAAGTTAGACACAGCTGAAGAAAAGTTTAATGACCTGAAAGATGGGCCTGTGGAAATTATCTAGATTGGAGCATGAAAATGAAATGCAGGCAAATACAGAAAAGAACGTAAAGCACATATGAAAGTGGTGAAAAGGACTTTCCTAGTTGTGACTGAAGTCCCAGAAAGGAGAGAGAGGACAAGGCAGATCTCTAAGGACATAATGGCTGAACATGTCAAACAAAACTGGTAAGAAATGTCAGACCTTGCCAAGTTGCTGAGGCTGGCTTTGAACTCACAATCCCCCTGCCTCAGCCTCCTGAGCTGCTGGGATTACAGGTATGGACCACCACACTCTGCCAAGGAGGAGATTTAAAAGTAGCCAGACTAGGGCTGGGGGTGCAGTTCAGTGGTAGGGTGCTTGCCTAGTAACCACAAGGCCTTGGGTTCCATTCCTAGTACCACTGCCCCCTCACCAAAAAAACTCAGCCAGACTCAAAATGATGCTTTACCTTCAAAGAAGCGGGCTAGGACCAGAAACTGAAATGAAGTAAACCAGAAAATAAAAGAAGAATAGGTTGAGAGTGCTAGAAGAAAGTGAGAGAGTTGATAACCGTGAAGATATCCTTCAATTTGTCTGGGACAATCCCAGACAAATACACAGAGAATTTGCCATCAGAAGACTTTCCCTAAAAGCAACCCTAAAGGAACCTCTTCAGAGAAAATAAATCTCACTCAGAAAGATGCACAGAAGTTCAGGAAGGACGGGGGACGGGGAAGCAGGGAGGGCACAAACGTGGGTGACTCCAGAGAGTTTGCTCTCAGACAGCAGCAACAGTAATAACATCATGTGGGTCTCAAATAAAGGTAGAAAAAGATCAAAATATTTGATAGCAAGAGCATATTAATTCCAAAGAGGCTAACTAAATTAGGCTTAACCTATGATCCACAGCGGGAATGGGACTGACTACTGTCGGGCTTTAATAAGTCGGGAGGCCCCTGGTAGCTGCAGAGACCATTCTTAAAGGAAGAATGCAAAAACGTCAACTTGCAAGACAATATGTCCATGAGAAAAGCTGCTCACCATGAAGAAGGGCCAGAAGGAAGAACAGAAAGCAATTGGGACTCAGGGACAACAGGTGACAGGAGGAGCACCTACTCCCCAACCCAGGGAATTCCACCACAGGGGTGAGCTACGCACTCCCATGAAAAGACTGTGGTTGTCAAGCTAGGATTAAAATGAAAATTAAAAAAAAATAATAACTATGAGTCACTTTTAAGAGTCTCGTTTTAAATCTAAAACCTGGAAAGATGGACTGAGTAAAGGATAGAAGAAAACATGCTAGCTAACGTCACTCCAAAACCCAAAACCGAGGTAGCGATGGACAGACTTGAAAGGAGACAGAGACAAAGCCTCAACTGTGGTGATCACTGTCACACGTTTCTCAGAAACTGAAAGAGCAGCAGTCTGACTGAGGTCGGAAAGGTCTGATCAACCCGAGCAGCAAAGGTCCCTCCTGAGCGTTGGAGCACCTGCCCAGCCGGGCAGAGAGCGCTGGGCTTCCCCCATCGGCTGGCCCCGGGGTGCTAGGGGACCGTGTCCCCCTCCGTCTCCTGCCCCTTCCTCTTTCTGTTGCCCTTTGTATTTCCACTCATTGCCTCAAACCTGTTTGAAAGGAGGAAAGGTACCAAGAAAGAAATCAAAACCAGAGGTGAGCAGCCAGGTGAGCTGAGTTCAGGGGTCTGAGCTCCTAGGTTTCCCTTCCAGCCCGGCCACCACCTCGACCTGCGGGGACTTAGACTTAAGGTTCAAACGGGAAAATGGCGATGACGCGGGGTCCCAGCCAAGTCCCTAGCACCACGCAAGGCAAGTACGGGCCCAGCGCCTACGCAGAGCAAGCGCCCGTGGAGGTGGCCCTTGTTACTCTCCTGTCTGGACCGTGACATGGGAAGAGACCCTGAACTTGCCTTCTGTCCGCAGCCCTCCAGCCAGGCAATCTGCTGAGCCGGCCCTTTGCCTGCAGCGTCTCCAGAGCAGGAAAGAAAAATGGATGGAGCTGGCATTTACTCCAGCCCAGCTCCGTAAAGAACTGTCAAACAGGCTGCATGCGTCCCTGGACCTGGGGTCGGGGGGCAGTGTCCTCTGCGTCAGGGATGGGAGTGGGGGTGCCGACCTCAGAGCCACCAGGGATGAGGCTCTTTTGTGCCCAACGCCTTCACAGGATGTCCTTGACTGAGCTCATCCAGAGGGAGCCAGAGGGACCTGGTTGTCCCCATCCCAGCAGGGAGGGCAGACCGCCCTGGGGACAGGGTCAGAGTGCATCCTGAAGCTCTTTGTTTGGAAATCACATCTGGCTGTTTTCTTTGGCAAACTTCTATTCCTTCTTCAAAAACAGCACGAGGCCTCTGGGACTGCGCTCCCCAGTGTCCCCTCGGCCCAGGCACCTGCTGTTACCCCTTGATTCCATTCCACAGCCATCAGCTAATGCGCCTGTCTCCCCTTCAGTTGTGCATTTGTTCTAATGTACCTGGATCCTCAGACTCAGCCCAGGCTTGCGTCCAGAACAGTAAAGGCCTCAAAACTCTCACATGTGGCGGGATGAGGAAAGGGTGACATGCGGCCAGATTCGCCTCGCCCTCTCATGTACCACATGCTGCTGGCTGGAAGCAAGGTCTAAAGCCTAAACAGAAGCTGATATTCTCATGCGGGGACCAAGGACGTTGGTAAATAAAGAGAAGATGAATGTTGTCGGTCAGTGCCACCTTGGGGCTCAGGATTGGTGTCATCGTCCCCTCTTCCCCCAGGATGAGCGCTGAGTCAGCAGGAGGGCTGCTTAGATAGGATTCGTGTTGCATTTAGAGGGCAGGTGAAATCCTTCAAAGTCCCTGATCCTTTTGTGCCCTAATATTTTCACTGCATTGCATTCAAAATAAACGAGGCACAGTACCATTGGAGAAGGTGGTAGTCAGAGTTTAGCAGCCCCTCAAACCCTACAGGACAGGGATGGCAATTACGCAGTGGCACACGGGCTTCCACTGCCTACTACCAGTCCTGGGGCAGACATTGCTAATCAATCGTGGAGGCTATCTTTCCCGCTGAGCCTGGGATCCCTCTCAGCACCACCCTCCAGGCAGCCGCGAGCAATAATGGCAACAGGCGAGCAAGGTGAACCCCTGCACACTCCCTGCAGGGGCGTCCCATCTCTACCCCTGGCTGGGACAGTGCAGTACTGTGGTGGCGGCTTCAGGGGAACCCAAATCCCTGGGCCGATCTTGGCAGCAATACTTAATGGGGAAAAAAAAAAGGAAAAAGAAAGAAAAAGACTGAGAAGAAGAATTGCTTCTCAAATATTTGGTTTCCAAACATATTTATTTGGCGCTGGGAGCCTACTGACCATATGCATTGCATCTGTTCTGGATCGAGATTCAAACAAGGTTTCTGATTTATTAGCTTAAAAAACAACAACAACAACAACAAAAAACGCCTCCCTAGGTACCTGCACTCAAGATGCCGGTGAGGGAGGCCCTGATCTCACACCTCGCTAGGGCCCTTTGCCGTGAACAAACCCAGTGCTTGATTGACTTAAAAGAAGGGTGGGGAGTGGCGGGGGAGTCAGAGCTCTGCCAGTTGTCAGTGTGAGCTACCACCCTGGCTGGTCTCATAGGGCCCTGTGAGGTTTCCTAGTAGACTACCCCTGGACTCAGCCTCGGGATCTCTTACGTTCTCGGTTTTCTCATCTGTAAAATGGCCATTGAATGAATCAATGTCTCTGTGGTTGCTGTGACAATTTGACAAACTGATACAGGTTGGAGCACAGCTGGGGGGGGGCACTCTGTAAGTGATGGCTGTGGCTACATGGTTGGTGTTTCTATTTTCATGAGACACCAAAAGACTGGGCTCTCACACACACTGGGTGCCTCTGAATCCCCCCCAGGACTGTAGCAGTGTACACTGTCTCCCCAGCCCACCCACGGAACCTGCATTTCAGTGGTCTGAGATGTGACCTGGGAATTGGCTTTTTAGGCAGCACCCACCACCCTTTAGAAACACTTTGAATGAAGAGAGAAACTTGCCCCAGTTTTACAGATAAGGAAACTGAGGTTCAGAGAGGTAATTAGCTGGGGTGGGGTCTGAAGCAGGCCTGACAGATTCTGAAGCCTTGGGATAAGGTCCCAGTTGGGGCTGCTTCTGTGGGAGGCCAGCTGAGGCTGGCTTCGAGGACTCCCGCTCTGCCCTGGGACCCATCATCTCTCACCATGTGCATCTGTACCCAGAGAGGACATGGTGTATTTGCCCATGCACCGTCCTGGGCTTGCCTCCATGGGCCCCGTCCCTGTGGGACCTCTCCTGGGGCCAGCGAGAGGGAGCAAGAACAGGAAGTTGGAAGAGAAGGAGCAGCAGGTCAGAGTGTTCCCCAGCCTCCGTCGACAGGTGGTGACTCGTTACTCCACCTAAGCCAAACCCTGAACACCATCCTGGGATAAGAGCTGGCGACAGCCCTTGGCTCGGGGCCCCACACACGGTAAACTGTCGGCAAGGGCTGGCTCATCCTGCCTGGGTTCAGTGGCAGTCAGGCACGCTTTCTGAGCCAGGGAACTGGGGAGCTGGGGAGAGGGTGGGGGGAGGGCTGCCATCTGCTTTATAGGAAGCTGGGTCACAAAATCCTTTTAAAAGGGAAGGTTTCCTGGTGGCTTTCCACTTCCTGGGTGGGATCTTCCTTGTCCTCGCTCAGTCTCGGGGGCTCCCGGTGGAGCCTGCGTCTATGAATGTTTGCTGTTGGATGAATGAACTCAATTAACCACCCACCAATTGGGGCGGGACTCTGCCGAGAAGAAGCAGCTTTTATGCAGATCAGCCTCCTTGGGACGCTGCAGCTGTCACCAAGCCTCATGGGCCTTTCCACCAACTTCAATTTCCAGAATCCACCGTCTCCATTCCGTCTCCTTGGCCACCGCCACTGCGCCCGTGTGTTCTGTGGCCGTCCGACTTTTAGGTTCACCCCATTCAGGCCGCTGTCGCTCAGCCTCAAAATCATCCTAACACTGGAGTCTGGCTGTGCTGTCCTGGACACCCTCCCGGGGTCTCCCACCGCCGGCTCCATTATCTCCAGATTCCTCAGCACCAGGCCGGGCACCTCTGGGGCACCCAGCACCTTGCACTTGTTTACTCGGAAACTTGGAACTGTCTGCTTACCTAGGTCCCTCCCGGCTGGACGGCAAGCTGAGCTGGCAGGTGGTGCCCGGTGGTGCAGAACACAACAGGGGGCCCTCCGTCCATCGGCCCAGGCCCTCCTGCCTCTGTGTCCCACTCCAGCCCCTTGGGTACACAGCTGGACTGAAGCAACCCCCTAATTGAAACGATTTGTGTTTGTCCTCCAGAGACGACTTAAGGTGTGCAGGCAGATAGGCACAGGCTGTGCAACACTCACTCTCTGACATTGGACTTGAGCATCTTTGGATTTTGATATCTAAAAAAAGTGGGAGTCTGGAACCCCGTGGATACTGAAGGGCGACCGTATCTGCCCAGGTTCCCCATCCTGGAGAAGGCACAGGATGCCTCCTTTGGGGCCTGTTAGGAGAGGCACATGTTTTTCCCTTGATGCTGGCTAAATGCGTGAAAATTCTTGCAAAGCTCAAAACAATGGCTGGAATGAAAGCCACATTATGTAAATGCTAAATTGAAATACATTCTTTCAAAGAGAAGCAGCCACTTGTCTGAATCGCAGGACTCCTGGGAAGCCCCTGCGCCCCAGTCACACCATGCCTGCTCGAGCTGGTCGGGCCGACGGCTATGCGGGCATCTGGCTTTCACCCGAGGTGACCACTCACCCCTTGGCAATCTTTGCTTACTTTCTCCAGAAAGGCCGCGTCGACCACCCCAGAAGCCAAAGCCAACGTAACGTGGTGCCTGGGGAGAGGTCGTCACTTGGTGAGGGTCAAGACACTCTGGTGGAGGCTGGAAGCAGGACCCAGTGCCCCCAGGAGGAGCACTGAGTGGAGGGGCACCTGCAGGTTTTGCTGTTGGAATCTTCCATGAGAAACCAGGAATAGGAGTGTTTGTAAGGAAATCTCTCTGTTTTAAAATGTTTTAAAAACCTCGAAGCCCCCGAGTTCTAGCACCCTCTTCCGGCCGAGCTCAACCTGGTTCACAGTCTCTGCTCTTCTCTGCACCAGACACGTGACGCTTGGTCTCCTCACTCACCCTCCTCACTCACCCTGGGACCCGCTGTCTTATTGGGCCCATTTCACCGAGGGGGAAACTGAGGATCAGAACCACTTGCCCAGAGCCACTGGGCAGACACAGATCCAGATTCAGATCCAGCTCTGTTGATTCCACGGCCAGTTCCTGAGGCCAGGACTGTGGCAGGGCCTGCCCTGGGGTCCCTGGTATGCAGGGAGGCTGGGCGGGCCCTGAGAGGCCAGGCTCCTGTCCCCCACAGCAGCCAGGAGGGACTTGTTGTGCCAACTGAGAATCTGGCTGTGAGGCTGGACCCTTGGAGTGTTGCACACGTGGCCAGTGGGGCAGCGGGCCCGGAGAACCTTCCAGACGGACCTACAGAAGACAGGTTCAAGACGCAGGGTCCCCTCTCCCGACCCCCGCCATCTCGCCTCGCCTGCCCCCCCACCTCCCTTCCCGCCCCTGCCCCATCCTCCCGTCTCCATGGCTGCCATTTCTCCAGCCCTCGCTGTCCATTCCCTCCACCCCCAGGGTTCTCTCTCCTGTTCCCTCCCTTACGTCTCCCTCTCACCGTCTCTCTCTGTCCTTTAGGAAAAGGCACACAGACTCCCTTGGACGTCCTCACACCGCGAGCAAACAGAGAGTCACCAGCCACCACCAGCCACGGCACAGGCCTTCCTTTTCTCTTAGGAGAGGGACAGGCAAATCCCTCTCTCCCATCTCCCTCTCTCTCTCTCTCTCTCTCTCTCTCTCTCTCACACACACACACACACACACACACACACACACGCTCACAACTTGGCACCCTGTGGCAAGTTATTTTTCCACACACAGCTGAACTGATGTGTTGAGGGCTAATGAATCCAGCTAAAAGCTCCTTCCTTCTGCATGTCCCTAAGATGTTCTATGTCCCTAAGGTGTTCTTGGTTTACTCCTCAGTTACTCTACTTCTCCACAACCCTCCCCTACACAAGCGCACACACACATGCACACATGCACACACACACATGCACTCACACACACACACACTTCCTTATTGTTGTTCCTTTGAAGGAAAAGCCTCTCCTCATCCCGTGTCCAGCAGGGCTCTCCCACCAGGCCCTTGGAAGGGCACAGGCCTGGGTGCTCCAGTGGTCCTCCGCCTGGACAGCAGCATCCTGAGAAAGTGCATATTCTCCACACAGGTACAGCCTGCAGCTCAGAGAGGCAAAGCGACCTGCCCAAAGACACACAGACTGTCTGGGGTTGAAACCTGAAGTCCTGAAGCCCTCCACATGGCAGTCTGGGGAATTCTGCAGGCAACACTTGAGCCCTAGAAACAAACTTCCAACGACCTCCCTTGACACATTTGTCCACCCTGCACCCGTACTTCCTCGGCTCCTGCAGATAACAGCCAGCTTGGGGGCCTCCCCAGCCCTGTTGCCCTTGCACCGTGTCATCTCATCCTCACACAACCCTTGGTCACAGGAGGCCAGGGCAGTTACTATCCCCATTTTGCAGACGGGCAAGCTGAGCCTTGGAAAGGGAACGTAGCTTGTCCAAGGTCCTTGGTTGGGTGGCAGAAGGGCAGAGGCCAGAGTCCATGTCCCTGAGCCCTGCTGTGGGTAGGTGTGTCACAGCCCTGCAGAGCCCATCAGCAGGGGGTAGTTTTGTGGAGAGCTGCTGTGCCCATATGGTAAGCACTAACCTTGTCTCCTGGGTGGCAGACACCCTCCACTGGCCTCCAGTTCCACATCTGTCCAGTGGAGAGGAAAACACTACTGGATTCACTATCAGAGAAGGAGACAAACTGGATTTTAAACAATCCTAAGAAAGAAACAGCACAGCAATCACTCCTGTAGGAGACACTGTGGTCCTCAGCACTCCCCTGCCTGCACCTCCACCCCTGGGCTTTGGTCAATGGGTGAGAGCAGAAGTTATAAAGAACACTTCCTGGCCAATGCATGACCTGCTGGCATGAGAGCCCCTCTTTCTCTCTTGTCCTGCATAAGCTGGGAAGGCCTTGTGCTCCAGATGAGGCACCCAGAGGATGGTGGGCCAGGATCGCAGAGCCATTGTGTAGACAAAATTGCTCTGTTCTTTGGCCTAGACCCAGAGCAGACTGCAGGGCAAGCAGGAAATGTGTGCGTAAGCCACAGAGATTTGGGGACTATCTGTTATTGTGGCCTAGCCTAACTTATACTGGCTTGTAGTTATCATTATTTGGGTGTGTTTGTTATGGAAGAGTCCCAAAATGACTTCAGGATTTTCACATAAGAAGCACCAAAGAAATGTTTTTTGCTTGGATAAAGAAACAAATGATCAAAACTGAGTTCTGGTTCTGCTGTCATCTCACTGCATGATTCTGGGCAATTTATTTCCCTCTCTGACTTCATTCCCTCATTTGTAGAATAAGGTCATTAATGTTTTCCTTGCCTATTTATAGTATCCACACTTTTAAAACTCTTGGTCCTTTTGGAAGACCGGATATTTGAAACTCAGGAATGTGGGGTCACAGTATGCCACATTCAAGAATTTTAGGGGGAGAGCAGTAATAGGTGCAGACATGCTTTATAGCATGTGCAAGTTAAGGGACAAGTGTCCGACTCAGTTCCTGCCTTCAGCACTTACACTCCAGAGGGAGGTGGGAGTGCATGAAGCACATTCTCTATCACTTACTCCTCATCCATGGCAGACATTACGAATCGATCACTGCACCTCAAGCAGACATCTCCAATTGATCAGTACTGAAATGAGCACCCCAATTCATCTATTTGCTATCCTGGCTATAGAAGGAGGAAAAAAAATCTGCCGATCCCAGACACCCATACTAAGTGCTTCAGTGGCCCCAGAGGGAAGCCTCTGCTTCCTTAACATGGCCTCCCAGCCAGGTATCTCCACACACGATTTCACCCAACCTTAGCAACAAGCATACAATTTAGAGTTTGTGATTCCCACTTTCCAGGCGAGTCTTCAAGACCAAAGCCTGGGGGCTCACCCAGCTGGTGATTGACAGAGCTGTTCTTGAACCTGTCTCCAGAGGCAGTGCCCTTGACACCGCTCCACACTAGCAGACGAGAAGGACTCACAGACATCGAGAGGCCATCTCAAGTTTCCATGGAGAACTGACACAAAGCCGTTGCTTTTCCAGCATGAATCTTTACTCCTACTGGAGTCAGAGGGCCTGCTGGGCCTCCACTGGTCTCTGGGGAAAGGCAGGGCATGCTATTTTGATATTGAACCTGTGCCCACGAGCCCAGCGATGGACCAGCCTTTTACACATCTCAGAAATAAAACTCACAGAATCATTTCCAGCTTGGCTCACGCTGTGGGCACCACCCCAGGGGCCCTGGCTCTGCGAATTCTCTCATCAGCCTAATAGGAGAACAATTATCAGAGTCAGGATACAAATTTAGCGCCAGACACTTCTTTGGGGACTCAGAGGATTTGTGACTTATGGCTTCATTTTGAAGAGCTGCAGATTGTTGACACCAACTCGGGGTAGTTCTCGTTTTTCTGAAGGAACGAAGCTGCCCGCATGGCTAATGGTAGAATCATTAGGTTGTGGCTGTGGTCCATAAGTGGCTAGAAATTCTAACCCAGCAGCTGGGGCGCAGACTGACCTCTCTATAATTAACCCAAGAGGGTGTTTATTTAACAATCTCAATTACAAACTCATTAAATGACATTAAAAATAAAAGAGGAGTTGCAGGAAAGGAACCGGGATGCTCTTCTGTCCAAGCGTAACAGGACAGGATGCTATTTGAGTGCCTGAAAGGCTCTGAGACAGCAGCCATCAGTAAAATCTCAGGCTGAGCCAGAGAGGGTAACTTGGCCCGGCCGGCCCTCCGCAGGCGTGTTTTACAGGGAAGTCGAACAACCAAGGTTTGGATTCCAGCTTTGCCACGTGAGACTTGTGCTGGCCACCTCACCTCGGGACACCTCCACTGCCTCCTCAGAGGATCCCCAGAAGAGATCAGCTGATGTCAGTCACCACGATAGCTAACGCATCTTGTGCACTTAGGTGCCAGACTTGACTCCAAGCACTTTAGATGTCACAACTCATCCAGTTTTCACAGCTGTGTTGAGAAGTAAGCAGGTCATCACCTTCCATTGTATAAACCAGGAAACTGAGGCATGGAGCCACTTAGGTGACAAAGCCATACTCAAGGTAAAGGAGTGGGCTGTGGAGAGTGGGGCCTGGGGTCAGCTCTGGGCATGGCCGGCCTCTGCCCTGCCTTGGGAAGACCGCATCACCCACCAGAGTCCTCAAGATGTGACTAAGTGGAATCAAAACTCCTTTCTCTGTCTTCCAAGAGGGGCTTTCTAAGGAATCGAGCACATTTTTCTATTTGATATAAATAGCTTTTTGATTTTTTTTCTCCCTCTATCCCCCTCCAAATATCAGTCACTACTTGGGAGAAAATAACTGCGTCTGGTTGACGGTGACGAGGTCAGGGCTCCTTCAGAGAGTGCCTGTGGGTGCTGTCTCCATCTTGGCCCGAGGAATCACGGCGTTTATTTTAAGCTGAAGCGTTCTTATATTTAAAGCTTGTCATCAGGCTGAAGTTTGTTTATTGCATTCCATAATTATGATGAATATATTTTAAATAGAAAAAGATTTAAAATGTAGGACAGCTGCAGAAAATATGGTGTCAATCACCGAGAATCAGCCCACATCTGGAGCTGGAACTTGGGTGGGAACGGCTTGTTTTGCATTTTTATGACCAGATGCATCCAGATTAGATGTACCTTATAAACCTCACCCAGACAACTGTCAGGGCCAATCAGCCTTAATTGAACGTGACATTTTCTCCCCAATCCACCCTGAGTCCAGGCCAAGAATCCCCCACATCACGCACAGGCCCTGAGTGAGCCCTTAGCGGTGCGTACAGAATCTGTCAAACACAGGCCAAATTAAACACTGGACCTCGTTCCACAATGACTACCAATCAGAGCAGAAGGACATCTGGAGGCCTCAGATGCCCCCCTTGGCCCGTCACCTGGAGACACAGTCAAGAGCAACGGGGGACCCAGGGTCTGCTGGTGCTCTACGCCTCACGTGCCCCTGCAGCTGGTGGCAGCCCCCAGAGCGCCAGCGTCACACTGGCACGTGAAGCACACCCCCTCTTGTCCTTCCCACGGCCCAGCCAGTGGGTGTGACAGGCCAGGAGAGTTCCTAAGAGGGGCGGAGAGGCTGGCTCGCTGTGCGGCAGGAGAGCATGGACGCTCACCAGTCAGGGTCATTCGAACGATGGTGGCCCTCAAACTCCCCTGGGGATGATGGCACAGGTGGGGGGCAGCGCAAGGTGCTGCCATGACAGAGGGCAATGCTGGCTTTGGTGACAAGGACCCTGGCCTGGCTGAGCCTTCTGCAGTGTGACCAATAGAGCCGTGGAGTGAAGAATTGACCCCTCCATGTGACGATGGCACCCACCCAATCTACCCCCAATCGATCGATGGCCTCTTGATCTGGCCTCTACAGGCCAGCTCCCAAAGTTAAGGGGTATAGGATGCACTTTGAGAGCATCGGCTTATTCTAGAAGGTCAAGATATCCCACGTGGGGTCACCACTGATGGCCAAGTGCCAGAGGCTGCATTGGAGGGGGGAGAAGACCTAGGAGGGAAAGGGAGGAAGGAGTCTGTTTCTAGAAACAGCCAGTCGTCATCGGCCCTCACAATGACCACCCAAATCATCGCTATCACTCGTAGGTCTGCAGATCAAAGCAGGGTTAGGTGACAGGTATGTGTGAACAGTGAAATCTCCGCCAGCTGGAACCAAGTCAGTCTCGTAAGTGAGCCACCAATTGTAATGAAAATGCTGTTACCTCTGGTATTCTAACTCCTACTCCACGGGTTTGTCCTGTCCAGTCTCTACAGCGGTTGTGTAAAGGAACAGCTCCTATTCTGACCTTTGCAGAGATGAAGAAACTACGGCCCAGAGAGGTTAAGTAACAGCCCAAGATCACACAGAACCAAATTTTAGATTATATCTGGCAGAACCGAATTTTTTAAATCTGGTTCCATGAACCGGGCTCATGGGAGTCATAGGAGTTTCTTTTCTGATGCTACTAATTAAAGGACATCATAGCTAGTTTTGGGGACAAAAATGAAAGCCCAAAGTGTAGGTTTTTCTTGAAATTGCCTCTTGAACTGATCTGAAGGAGAATCCAAAATGGAAGACAACTTAACGATTAAATGAGAGAAGGATGGGAGCCCCCAGACCTTGGCAGGACAAGAGTCTCTGGAAGCCTGTCCTCACCAGCACGCCTGGTTTTAACAAGTACCATCATTTGTATCTGGTTGAATGGCGAAGAGATTTCCGCAAGTTGGAGGCTGGGATGAAGGATGGCACTGATCTGGTTACAACAAATTCTATTAAGTCAGAAATTCTGTCTGACAGAGGTTTTCATCAGCCTCTCGCCCTATTGGAGATGCTCTCTCAATGAGAACACTGGTTTGGGATTTGTCCTTTGTGAAACAGAAATGAAATTAACAGGCAATTTACAAAAAGCATTTGGGCTTAGAGGTTGCAAATTCAGAGGCCTCCGGGGACCGGCCAGAGGCAGAACATGAATGAAGTCGAGTGTGGAGAGTAACAGGGAGGGGAGAGGACTGCAGCCAACTGAGGACCGTGCTGGCCCGGCTGCCACTCGGCTCTAGACAATTGTCTCAGGGTGACATTGGACTGACACATATCTTACTTTTCAAAAGAATATGGAATTCTGGTCTAAGGGCTCTTGGCAGTTGAAGGTTGATATGTTAAAATTTCTTAAAAATTATGTGGGCCCAACCAGACAGGCCTGTTTTACAGTGAGTGACGTTTTGCATGTTGGCTTATAACCCTTGTCATACCACACCTCCTTGACCTTCACAATGGCTGCGGGGGTGGGCACCCTGATGACTCTCATGTAGCAGGGGAGAGAAGGTGATCAGAGAGGGCAACCATCATGTCCACAGCCCCCCAGTTGGCTGTCCCACAGAATGCAGGGGCCTGCTGTGCACCAAGGACTTCACTTCAAATTATCTAAAGTCTTTGTCAAACTTGTCAAAACATGTGTCTGTTGGGTTTTCAAGAAGCAGACTGTGTGGCTGGGCACGGTGGCTCACACCTCTAGTCCCGGCAACTGGAAAGCCTGAGGCAGGAGGTTCACAAGTTTTGAGGCCAGCCTCAGCAACTTTGCAAGACCTTCAGCAACTTAGCATGACTCTGTCTCGAAATAAAAACTGGGGCATGGCTGGGGATGTAATTTAGAGGTACAGCACCCCTGGGTTCCATCCCCAGTACTGGGGGCAGGGGAAGCAGTCATTGTTACTCAACTTTCCTTACTGTGACAAAATACCTGAGAAAATCAAGTTAAAAGGAGGCAAGGTTTGTTTTGGATAGTTTCAGGTCCATGGTCACTTGGGCCTGTCGCTTGCTTTAGGCCTGCGGCAGCACATGCACCCTAGTGTTGGTGTGCGTGTGTGGGGGGAGCTTCTCACCTCATGGCAACTTGGAAGCAGAGAAGGAGGAGGGGTGGGCACACAACATCCCCTCTAAGGGCCTACTCCAGGGACCCCACTTCCCTCCATTAGGCCCCTCCTCCTCAAGGTCCCAACACCTCCCAAAAGAGCCAGGGGCTGGGGACCAAACCTGCAACCCACGAGCCTCTGGGGGACATTTAAGATCCAAACTAGAGCACAGTCCTCCCGGGCCCCTGTCTGTCCCAGATCTCCCTCTGCCACCGGACACCAGTCATTGGAGGAGAGGCACCCGGATGACCCAGGGATCTCACCTCAGATCTCCAGCTTACTTCACCTGCGCAGACCCTCGGCCCCCCGAGAGCACACCCACAGCTTGCTGGGGTGGGAACGTGGACGTGCCCTCGGGGGCACCCCCAGCCCAGCCCCCTGCTTACCCCTGCTGCATGCATCTGCTTCTTTA
This sequence comes from Marmota flaviventris, assembly GCF_047511675.1. Classification (NCBI taxonomy): domain Eukaryota; kingdom Metazoa; phylum Chordata; class Mammalia; order Rodentia; family Sciuridae; genus Marmota; species Marmota flaviventris. Next base: position 10,710,854 of record NC_092502.1, read on the forward strand.
ATTTGATTGAGTAAACCCAGAGCCCCATTCTGCCTTAGATGGCCATGTAGACACAAACCCTGGGCTTCCGGTTACCTGCCGCCTGGCAGCTGCTCCCTGGGATGGGAGAACCCGGGGACTGGTCACTGTGCCTTCTGCACAGCTCAATGTCCTCAGAGGGTGCTGGGGTGAAGTCCTGGTGTCTTCTGTGCACTTCCCAAAGAAAACGTGCTTCAGAGTCCCAGAGAGAAAAGCCATCCGCTGAGGCCCTGGGGCTGAGGACCAGCTGGTTGCCAGGGAGCCGACAGCCTGTCCCCATTAGACTGCTCGGCAGAGGAAGTGCTCGGAAAGCGAAGTCCCTCGCTCATGACCGCCAGCACCAGGTGTCACCAGCCCAAAGAGCAGCATTCGCACAGCATAACAGTCTCCTCTGCACAAACCGCTCTGAACAGAGCGCTGGTCCTATGCGGCAGCTCCTCTCTAGCTTTCTTCCTTGAAATGTCAGGGTGCCCTGACATTTTTTGCCACGGAGGTTGATGGGTTTTCGTTTCTCTGCACAAGAAACCAGCTACCAAAAAGAAAAGCTTGTTCTTTAATAAGTATTTTTTTTTTTTAAATAAGGGCAAAACTCTCAAATTGGAAAGCATTCTGGGAAACGGTCTCTGAGAGTTGGGCTGGGGGTGAAGTTCACTGGCTGGCACCCTCTGGGTTTGGAATGGGTAAGGGCAGAGCCAGGTAGAGAGAGAAGTGTGTGCCCTTACTCTGTTTAGGGCATCCTTCGGCAGGTCCTGAGGGAGCGGCTTGGGATGACGGGGAAGAATTGGGGTCTGGCCCAGGGCTGAAGTTCCAGTGGCTCTACCTACCAAGCTGTGGGACTATGGGCAAGTGACTTACCCTCTCTGAGCATCGGTGTCTCCAACTGTTAAGTAGGAACAGTAGCCATGCTTATGCTGCACCTTCAGGAACCATTTTATTTTATTTCTTAAACTGGGAAATGGACTGTCAATGACTTGTCCCTTTCCAAAATGACCTGTCCCTTTCCAAAGGGAGATGCTGCAGAACCCATGAACCTAATCTTCCTGCAGTTTCTTCAGAGAAGAATCAATCGTTCCATGTCCACTCAAGGAGACCCCCCAGGTCCAGATGGGGCTTCCACCCACACCTACTCCCAAGCTTGGTTTGCTCATCTGCAAAGTAGGGATGTCCGTGAAATGGCCAGCCCTGGCCCCGTGAAGGTGAACCAGGCAGTGGCCAGGTGGCCGGGAAGACACTTTTGTCAGTGGAGGGAAGCGAGGAACAAAACTCCAACTTAAATTCAAAGGTGGCATGAAGTGTCCCCAAAATGTCCCCTCTCACAGAAGAGAAAGCCCAGAGGCAGAGGAGCTTCGGGGTGGGCTGATTGGTGGCTTCAGGGTGTCTCCAGGGGCACAAGTTCCTCCACCTGTCTGCTCTCCATCCACAGCAATGGCTTCATTCCCAAGACACTGAGGAGATGGCACCAGGAGTCCCAGGTGTCACATCCAACAGTAGCCTCCAGAAGCGGACGCAGTGCCTCTTCTGTGACTCACTTGTAAGGAGAAAAGCAAGCCCAGCGGTGGGCGTGCCCTCCCGTCCACCAGTAGAGTGCAGGCCATGGCTGACCCGAGACCGCCCAGGGACCAGGGGAGGGCCCGCGGTGGGCCCTGTGGCTGGTGGCTCTGCAGGCGCGGAGGCAGCCCATCCAAATTGGAGTCTCTTGAGGAGGAGGGGGGTTCAGGGGGATTTTCGCAGATGCACACCTGAAACTGAGCTTCCCTATTGGAGAACCCCCGGGGAGAATGAGGAAGCGGCCAGAGGTGATGGACGAGTCAATTAAGGGGGCTTTATCAGGCCAGCTGTCACCACGGGCGACCTCAGTTTGACCCACTGAGAAGCCTGGGAGGTGGTCAGGAGCACACCTGCAGTGTCCTGGCTGGACCCGGAGCCCGGCTCTTCCTCCATGTCCCTGAAGGCCATCTCTGCCCCAGGCTGCTTCACTCAGCGTCCGGTAACCAGCACATGCCAACCCCCCACTTCAGGCCTAGCGAGTTCCAGAGGCAGAAAAAGAACCTGGTGGCGAGTGGCAGGTGCTGCGGGTGGGGGGACCAGGGCGAAGGGCGGGGCGGGGGCGGGGCGGGGCGGGGCGTCGCTACATCTGAAACAGGGGGCGGGGCCTGGGGTGGCCTCCTGCGGTGCTCACCTTTGGCGGCAAAGAGGTTTCTCTGCAGCCCAGCTGGGAGCCCGGGGTGTCCAGGACACGTGTGTCCCCTGGATAAGAATGTTTCCTCCGCTCCTCAAGGCTCAAGGCTTCTGTCACTTGCAGACTTAAAGTCTTCCCTGGTCGCCTGGGCCTTCTGTCCTGGGACCCTGGCACCGCTGGGATTCTAGAGCAACCCAGTGACAGGCACCACAGGCAGACACTGCTCCGAGGACCCAGAGATCGTGTCCACGCAAGGCAGCTCAGCCCTCCCAGCATCCCCAGAGATGGAAAGGGCACTGTCCCCATGGCACACACGGGAGACTGAGGAACAAGGGAGGGGTGACTTCGCTGACGTCCTAAAGCAACACCTGCCTAGAATTCCAGCTCAGCACCGTGGGCTGGTGAAAGGTGCTGAGTGGGGCCACTGTCCCCAGATGCTCTCCTCAGCGACAGACAGAACAGGGGAGAGGAGGAGCAGGAGCCCGGGGAGGGGCTCCCTCCGGTGGTGGGCTGCCTAGTGCCAGAGCATGGAGGGTTTGATGATAGTGAATAAGGAACCTGCCACAGGTGCCAGGGGTCACTCTCACAGTCACGGAAGGTTCAAGTGCAGGAATGCTGTGCAGGGGCTGGGCTTCACACCAAGCTCTCTCTGCCCTCAAGTTCTTTCCCACTCACGGTGGCTCTGTGGTCAGGCCCTGTGGTGGGGCCCAGAGCCACAGCCACCAGGAGCCTTTAATGTGGCTCTGGGCTGAGCCCACCCGCTCCGCGGTCTCTGCCCACTGTGGGCATCAAGGGCCATGGGTGAGAGTGTGGGCCACGCTGCCCAAGTGGAACTCGGGAGGAGCCACAAAAGCCAGCCACACAGGGAATTTTTAATTTTCTAGTAGCCACATGAAAAGACTAAAGAAAAATGGGTAAAGTTAACTTTATTAATATATTTTGCTTACCCAAATACATATCCAAATGGAAGTTCAGCGTATAATTAACACAAAACACCACAAGGTTGAAGTTTATGTCTTCCTTTTTAATTTATTTTACTGAGGATTTTGAGTCCAGGGTGTGTCTTATTATATCGAGGGCCCACTGCAGTTTAGAATGTCTGCATTTGTGGTGCTAAAGAGCCCCCCATGGCCAGTGGTACCATATTGGACCAGGCAAGTTTGGGTGATTCAGAGAAAGGTGATTCTCATTCTTCTCTCCTTACCTGCTATGCACATGACCACAGGCTGACCCACACACACACACACACACACACACACACACACACACTTCAAAACTGTGTTTGCCATTCTTTGGAACCAGTGCTTACTAACACAAGGAAACAAGAATCTCTAATGGCTATTGTTGAATGTGTCTCCCAAAACCTTGTATTGGAAACTTAATTCCCAATGCTTGGTGTTCAGAGGTGGGAGCTTGGGCAGCCAGGGTCCCTGAGGGCTCTGGAATGAACAGTGCAGATTGTAAAAGGGCTTGAGGAGGGATCTCGCGGCCTGCTCGCCCTTGTCCTCTACCTTTCCACCAGGGGGTGACCCGCAAGAAGGTACTCACCAGACGCTGCCCTCCATCTTGGTCTCCCTGGTATCCAGAACCAGGAGCCTCCTAGCTTCCTATTGTCACCCCATCGATGGCTTTCCATTACAGGGCACAGAGTGGAGCAAGGCAGTGATGAGGGAATGCCAATTGTCACCGATGTGGGCACAGACCCTTGGACTCCCAATTTAAATTCCAAGATTTGATCCTAAGGCAGTAGCTAGGGAAGTGAGATTTGCATGCACAGATCCCCTTCCAAGGCTTAGCATTGGCTTCCTGTTGCTGCTGTAACATATGAGCACCGACCTAGGGCTTAAAGCCACACAAACTTATGATCTTGAAGGCTGGAGGTCGGAAGGTTAAAATGTGTCTCGCTGGGTTACGTCAAGAGGCTGGCAGCTGTGCGGCCTCTGGAGACCCTCAGGGAGCATCCGTAGCCTCGCCTCGTCCAGCTCCTGGAGACACCTGCTTGCATCATGCGGCTCACGGTCCCCTTCCGACCAGCAGCGTCATCACGCGGACCTCTGGTTCTGTCTGTCCGTCTCCTTCTCTGACGCTCCTGCCCTCCTTCCCCTAATAAGGAATTGTGTTTCCACTGGACCCACCTGGAAAACCCAGGATGATCCCCCGTCTCTGGGTCTGTGACCAACCTGCAAAGCCCTCTTTGCCACCGAAAGTAACACAGACTCCAAGATTAGGGTGTGGACATCTTTAAAGGCCATTATTCTGCCCCACACCCGGCTAAAAGAAAAAGAGACCAATAATCCCTGGGACCCGGCTTGATGAAGAATTCCTGGCCCATGAGGACAAAGGTACGATTCATAAAATCAATTGATTTGGCTTCAGTAAAACTGAAGAGCTTCGCTTGGTAAAGACTGTGTTGAAAGAATGAAAAGACAAGGGACAGACACACCTTGGCAAACCACAGATCTGACAAAGGATTCCTGTGTGTGTGTGTGTGTGTGTGTGTGTGTGTGTGTGTGTGTATTGTTCAGCAGTAACATCATCATCGATCCTATACGAAAAATATACGAAGAGACATTTCAACCAATAAGCATACAAAAATCTGTTCTGTCATTAGCCATCAGGAAATGACAATTAGGACTCTGGTACATCACCACACACCTGATAGGACGGTAAAATGAAAAACCGTGAGCATGTGGAGTTGGTCAGCTTTCTGTTATTGGGACGGAATACCTGAGATAATCCAAAGGGGGACAGGTCTACCTTGGCTCGAGGTGTCCGTCCATGGTCTTGCCTTGGGCCAGGGGTGGCAGAGGACATCATGGCACAGAGGGCATGCAGGAGGAGGCTGCTGCCTCACGGCAGCCAGGAAGCAGAGAAAGAAGGGACATGGGTCCCCACATCCCCTTTAGGGACAGGCCCACAAGACCTCACTTCCTCCCACTAGCTCACCTCCTGAAGATTCTGTCACTTCCCAACCCCACCATAGCCTGGGGACATTGGCCTTTGGGGGACCCTCGTGCAAACCGTAGTTAAGAAGCAAATGCTGCTGAGTTTGGAGAGAAGCTGGAGCTCGCAGACTTTGCTGGTGGGAATATAAAATGATACGACTGGCCTAGAAATTAGTTTCTGAGTCTCTTAAATGAAATAGACACCAAAGAATCTGGCAGTTAGACTCTGGGTGTGCTTATCTCAGAGAGAGAACAACACAAGTCTACACAGAAACTCTTCTGCAAGATTGTTCATAGCAGTTTTATTTGTGATGGTAAAAAAAAAAAAGCTAGAAACAACTAAAATATTATTTTTAAACAACATTTGAAATAGAGGAAGAGCGAATAGGAGTGGTATACCCATACCAGGGAATACTATTCAACAATGAAAATGAAGAAGAAGTTGATATATTCAACAAGGTGGATGGACCTTAGGTCTTTGTGCTGAATGAATGTGATGTGTAATATGTTTCATTACCACATTGTGGTGGCAACACTGTATAATAGAGGTAATAAAAAAATGTTGTGGGACTGGGGATGTAGCTCAATGGTAGAGTATTTTCTAGCATGTGCAAGGCACTCGGTTCGATCCTCAGTACCACATAAAAAGAAAGAAAGAAAGAAATTAAAGGTATTGTGTCCATTTACAAGTTTTAAAAAATTTTTTAAAAGGAACATTGTTTGCCTAACATTCTTAAAGTGACAAAAATATAGAGATGGAGGAGGTTAGTGAAGTCCAGGGTTCGGGAAAGGGGATGGGGGAGGGCAGAGTGAATATGAAGCGGTAATGGGAGGGAAATCTTTGTGGTGATGAAATAGTTCTGCGTCTTGATTGTGGTGGTGGCTATACAGATCCACACACGGGATAAAATAACAGAGCTCTATACACAGACTGTAGCAATCACTGTCAATATCCTGATTTTGATGTTGCACTACAGCTTTGTAAGATGTAACTACTACGGACAAATAGATGAAGGCATGCAGAAACTGTCCACACTGTCTTTCCAATTTCCTGTGAATCTACAATCATTTCTAAACTAAACATTTTTTAAAAAGAAAAGGAGACAGAGATAACCTAAGTGTCCAAAAATAGGGGATTGGTTAAGTGGACTGCACTATACCCATGCAATAAAATGATGTGGGGTCATTTAGAATACTCAGGAAAATCACACAGGTAGACAAACAAGATCAGAGTACACGACAGCGCGTGGCGTGAGGTCCCGAGTTGCAGCGAGGTGTGCGTGTGCACTGGCAGGTGGAGGCCTGGGAGGCCACACGGGGAGTCAGCAGACGTGATTCCAGGTGACTTTTGAACTTCTCAAGAATGCTCAAATTTTTATGATGCATGTAGACCATTTTGAAGATGAGGGAGAAATGACCATTCTCTTTCCTAAAAAAATAAGAGTAAAAGGGCAGCGCATCCTGTCGTGATGCTGTTTTCCCTTCCCCAAGGCAGCTAGCTCCGTGAATGTGGGAGATAGGCCCCGGGAGAGACCCTCCTGGGGGAGGGGACGGTGAAATGTGGGCTTTGCTTTCTGGCAAGAACTGAACCAGGAGGTGGAGAGATTGAGACCAAAGGCCACTGCAAGTCGAGAATGAAACCGCACCTGGTCTATTACAGCCGCACCAAAGCACGTGCACTTGGGGGTCCCAGAGAGCTGGGTGCCGCACTGAGCGCTGGACCATCCCCCAGCTCCTGTCCCCCTGGCTCCCGTCCCCCTGGCTCCAGTCCCCCTGGCTCCGGTCTATTCCTCAGGGTTTTCACTCTCAGCTGAGAAGCACCTGCGCTGAGATCTGTAGGCACAAGCTCTTCTTCTGTAGCCACCTCTGCTCGGTTGCTCTCTTTGACCGGAGAGGCCATCACCCCTGAACAAATCACCCCAACACTCCGCTGGAGATTGAAGTGCATGTGTGCTTTGGGGTGACAGTGCAGATGTGCACACCTGACCCAGATAACAGCTGTCACAACAGGAGTCCTCTCGATGTGACATGTTCACTGTGCACCTGTTGGAGCTGCTCTGGAACTGTCCTAGGTGGTATGGTCCCTGAGGTCTGTGGGAGGGACCCAGTCCAAGGCCACGGCAGCGAGTCCCTAATGGAACTGGGGGGAGTCCCCCTTCTGTCCGCCTCCAAAGCTATGCGCTTTCCCCTCGGAGACGTCAGGCCACTGCCACCCAGCCCCCATTTTCCTGGGTTCCCCACGTCAACAATGGAGGAAGAGAACGGTCTACCTGGGACCTGTGGCTTCTGCCCAGGACAGGAGGCAGCAGCTCAGGTCAGGCACCTGTAGGTGCCACCCAAATGGCCCCTCCTGACGGAGCCGGTCCCTGGATGCTGAGGCTGCTGGAGCTGGGACGGCATCTCCTGCGCACAGGCTCCCCCTTATGGAAATGAGGGACATTCCTCGCAGCTCCATCGTGACTGGGGACCTGCTGCTCCGCCCCGGCCAGAGATGCTGCAAAGGCCCCACCTAGTCCCGCCCAGCCCAGCACCTGGAACCGGCTCCCCGTTCCTGCCAGCCCTGTGCCCCATGCTTCATGCTTGGAAGGTGCTCCGGGTCCCTCCAAGCATGTCCCTCCTTCCCTGCCTCCCTCGAGGTCACGTTCTCGGATCCGCACATTGTAGAACATGGACAAAGTGACCTAAGATGACAGGTCCCTGCGGAGAAGTGATGATATTTACAGGGACCTCCTCAGGCAGCCTCCTCCTGCTTAGACACCAGAAGAAAAGCACCTCTTCCTAAAGATGCCCCCCCCACACACACACATACCCTGCATCTGTCGGGCTTTATGCCCCAGGATGCTGAGGACTGCGTTCCAACAGAGACCAGGGCAAATCTCATCCTCACCGTGAGCCTCGGTGGTGTCATCTGGAAAGTGGGTCTGACGATGCTCAGGATGGAGGTGGCCTGTCCATGAAAGGCTTAGGCAAACATTTATCTGCTCCTTTAGGTCCTTCCGGAAATGTCACCACCCCAGAGCTCACAGTGTGGCAGTCTGGGCGGGTTACAAACTGGCACTTACTTGCTTATTCTCCAATTTAGTGCCTCAAGCAATGTTCCCTGAGTACCCACCGCGAGCCGGGCCCAGTGGTGAGCTCTCTGCCTCTCTGCCCAGCAGCCTGAGCTTGGGCGTCTAGCTTACCTGCAGGGAGTGTCTGGGGACCAACAGGTGAAGGAAGCAGGGGAGAGGGAGGGGACAGGGTGGTCTCCCTGCACCTGCAGCCCACTGGGTCAGTTGGACTGGGACTCGGGATCCTTGGTGATCTTGTTCTTCCCTCTCCCCGAAATTTCATTGACCCAGCTGCAAAGTGGGAGAGCAGAAGGTGCCTGGTGAGGGTGCCCAGTCCCGCCTCTTTGGGCCAAAAGCAGCCCTGCCTCATCCACACTGTCCCTGCTCTGTCCCCCAGTGCTCTTTCCAAGCATCCCCACCCATCTTAGTGCCCCATGGGGTCCTCTCCCATGTCCTCCTCAACCCCCAGTTATTGTTCCTGCCGTGCTAGACTTGGGCGGGGTGGAGCAGGGGGACCTGGGTCTGGAGTCCACACCTCAGTTTCCTTGTCTATAAAAGAACCTGGGAACGCCTCCTTGGGGCTCTATTGTGAGGCTCTCGCTATGAGGCTCCTTCGTGTGGGATGCGATGGGCCTTTGTCACATCAGGACCCTCCAGGGGTGAACAGCCTTGCCCCTGGTATTATCTTCCCTGGTGGCCACATGGAGGTGCGGCCTACGAGACGGCTTAGAGGGGACCGAAAATGCAGGATCTCAACTGCAGGGCTTTGCCTGGGAAATGCCTTCCGGCTTCCAGAAGGAGAAGATTCCGGAGCCACCAGGATGAGGATCGAGTTTGCAAGCGAAGCAGCAGGGCTGTGGCATGGGCAAGAACATCCCCGGAGGAGGGGACACCAGGGGCAGAGCTCTGGGCATCGCGGTGGCCTGGATTTGGCTTTGCTCCTCCAGGGGAAGATCTGCAAGCTCTTCAGATGGGAGGGCGCCAGACGGAGGGGTAGGAAGAGGAGGGAAGGAGGCAAGACCCCCTGATCACAGAGGGGGGCTCTGTGAATGCCCGGAGGCTTGGGGTCTGGATTTTAGACCGAAGCAAGTCACGTGCAGGTCAGTTGGACAGAGCAGAGAGGGTCACTGGAGACTGAGAGCAGGGTAGCAGGAATCCAATCCAGGAGGGAGAGGGTGAGGACCGGGTGAGGTCAGGGCCACGAGGACATGGAGAAGGGAAAGTATTTGAGGGATGTTCCCGAGATGGTCCCAGTGATGGCTTGACTGTGGGGTGTGAGCGGAGGAAAGGTCTTGCCATCTAGCTGCAGGGCCAGACAGACACCCGGGAACGAGAGTGAAGTGGACGAGCGGGAGGATAATTAAGTGCTAAATTGTGCAGCCTAATTTATTGTTTGGACAGTTGCCTTGGGCTCTGAACCCCACTGCTCTAATGAGCTCATGACATCAGTCATCAGGAAGGCTTGCCTAGCCCATTGCCTGTCCCAGCGGGAGCCGTCTGCGGGCACTGCCCACACGCCTATCTGGACAGACTGTGACTTTGGGGCTTCTGATTCAGTTCACAATTGGGGGTCACCAAACCCTGGCAAGACCCCTTTCTTAGAAGAACCCGGAAGCACCCAGCACTGCCAGGGGTGTTGGTCCAGAAAAGAAAAGAAGCCTAGAGTTTGACCTTGACCGTGACGCAGGAGCCTTGGGGACCCAGAGGGTTGGGATCACATCCAGCCTCCCTCCTGCTTATGGGGCCTTGGACAAGCCCCCAACCCTCTCTGAGCCACAGAGCCCTGTCCATGGATTCAACCAAGCATCAGGGGAGGGTCCGAGATCCTCCGTGGCTATGAGAGGATCCCCCAATGTTAAAAGATGTTAGAACAACAGACAGGTAAGAACACTGTGTACCTGAGTGTGCCACACCCTCGGCTGCCGCTCATGGGACGCAGAGAATGATCCTGTCCCCCTGTCTTTGTGGGAAGGGCATGAGGACATCTGGCTGGAAGGCTCAGGGCTGCTCTTAGGGGGCATGCTGTGGTTTGGATAGTTCAGTCCCCAACGAGGCACTGTTGGGAGGTAGTAAGACTTTAAGGGGTGGTGCCTAGTGGGAGGTTTTTATGTCACCGGGATGTGTCCTTGAAGGGCACCGTGGGCCCCTGGTTTCTTCTTTCTCCTTTTTTTGTTCCTAGCCACGAGGTGACTAGACTTTCTGTGTCATGTGCTCCTGCCATAACGTGCTTCCTCATCACAGGTTCAAAAACAACAGGGCCAACCGGCCACAGACGGAAACCCCAAACCTGGGAGCCGAAACAACCCTCTCCTCTTTTTAAGTTGATCGTCTCAATGTGTTTTGTTGTAGGGATGGAAAGCTGACTAACACAGGGGGCTTTGTGTCAGATTGAGAAGGTGGATCGTCCACACCAAGGAAACACGAATTGGATGGAGATGATAGCAACCAAAGTCCCCCAGCTCCTCTCCCCAGGCCGCCAGTCCTCTGAATACTGATGGCAACTATGACAGAGAGATTGACTATGGGATGTCCTGCTTACAACGTGCACCCCCCGCCCTCTGCAATAGGAGATACCTGGCCTAGGATAGCACCCACTGCATTTATGTTGAATAAATGAATGAAGAAAGTTGAAGTAGTAGCCAAAGACGTTCACACGGAAACAAGGTCTCTTTTTCACCTATCCAGCCACCAAAGGTTAAAAAATGACTTCCCACACCTGATGTTGATCCCAGTGAGAAGAAACGGTTCTCTGGGAGTTTCAAGTAGAGGTTTAGCTGTAAAGCTTCCAGGGGATGGATGTAGCTTTAAGAATGCCCGTCCCCTTCCACACCGTGAAATGCTATCTCAGGAGGTACAGAGAGAGGTCTGACCACAGAATCCTGTGACTGATCCAAATGCTCGCTAGTTTGGGAGGTCTCCATCAGAATGTGATGGAGACATGGACAATCATGATGGAGACATATGAATGTGGCAGGTGCCCGTGTTGCATTAAAGGGGAGAATCTGTCACCGGCCCACAATGTGATGCTGTTGCCCCTGGGTATCTGAGGGGGACAGGTTCCAGGACCCTCTGCAGATACCCAAATCCACAGATGCTCAAGTCCCTTATAAAGAGTGGCATCGTATTTTTTCAACTTAGGCCCGTCCTCCTGTATACTCTAAATCACCTCTAGATTCTTCATAATACCTCGGACATCGCCAAGGCCCCGTAACAGTTGTTAGCCTCTATTGTTTAGTTGATAGCGATCGGAAGGGAAAGTCTGTGCATGTTCAGTACAGACAGCCCATTTGTTTCCAAATATTTTCAACCCTTAGTTGGTTGAGTTCATGGGCGCGATATGTACAGTTTGGGGGCCACTGCGGCTGAGACAGCCCGGGGAACTGGCCGACCCTGGGTACCTTGCTCTCTCCTTTGCTGCCTATCTGTATTTTGGACATAAAAACAGAAGAGCATGCTGTTGCTATAAAACACTAACGCTGTTTCCACACTCGCTTTTTTTTTTTTAAGCCAGGGTGGAGGTGGGCACTGTGCTCCTGGGGGTGTGGGGACAGACTGCACCAGGATTTCTAGCATCCCCCCACCCAGGTGGTCCCTCTGCTCTCCAGGATGCTCTGAGCTTGGCCAGGGAGACCCCAACTCTCTTCCAAAACAGGGAGCAACGGGGGCAGCCTCAGCAGCTACGTGTGGACAGTTACCTGGGACATCCCTTTATGGGAGGAGATGCCTGGAGACGTGGGGACAGCAGAACTTTGGGACATCTCCTCCTGTCGAGGAACCTCAGCACCAGGCTTGGTTGGTGAGGACAGGGCCACCATCGCCACGCCGGATTCCCAGGTCCCGGGCCCCATCTGGAGCCAGGTTGCAGCCTCAGCTCTGCCTGCAGCAGAGTCTCTTCACCCCTCGGAGCCTTCTTGTGTGTGACCGAGGGCCACAGATCTAGCCTGCAGCATCAAGAGCACCCATTGAGGAGCCAAAAGATGTAGGTGTGACATGATCCCAGGGCCCTCCTGCTGCCCACTTCCTCTTCTCACTGGCCTCCAACCTGGAGAACCCAGGGAGGCTCCTGTGGTCTCCCTCTCCCACCACCTGCTTGGATTTCCTGGGCACCGACGTCCAGTTCCTTCTGCTCCCAGAGGAGCAGCCAGAGAGCAGGCCTTCCTCCTCCACCCAGGAGCTCTGTGGAGGGTGTCCTGCATGGTAACGGCTGGAGGGAGGGCCCCTGTCCAGAGGCCAGAAGGTCTGGGTGGAACCCTGCAGAAGGGCATCTGAGTCTGGAAGAGCAACTGGAAGGAACGTTGCCTCCGCTTCTCTGGATTTGAGAGAGTGGAGGCCAAGGGGGCTAACCCTGTGCGTGCATGTGTGTGTGTGTGTGTGTGTGTGTGTGTGTCGGGGAGCTGGCGAGGTGCACTCGGTCCCTCACAGAGGGTCTCTGCACCTCAATGGGGGGGCCCCATGGACATCTTCCTGTTGGCCAGGAGGGAGTGAAGCCCAGAGGGCTTGGCCAGCTCCAGCGTGGACCAGATGGCTCCCCCGTCCCCACGTGGGGTGTCTTTGGGCGAGTGGTTTGTACCCGAGTCTTGGTTTCCCAATCTATGGAATGGGTCAGACTGAGAAGGTCGCAGGGAAGACCAGTGACAATGTCCAGCCACCTCACCCCGGCCTGGCAAACCGTAAGAACACGACAGAAGACTGATATTTTTCTTTTAATAATTGCTCTGTTGGACCCCAGATGCCACACAGGGGTGGGGACAGGAGCCGGTGGGGGAGCACCATTCCAGGAATACCAGGTCGCCTTTCTTTGAGAAAAAAACCAGGTGGACACAAATACCCCACAGCAAAGGGGCCGTCCTCTTCCTCCTCCATCACACAAGACCACGGGGCGTTGCCCACCAGCCTCTCCCCCTGCTCTGCGCTGGACAGATCTCTGGGACACTGTTTCCAGTAACCATCCCGAGCAGACAGCCCCCCCCCCCCGAAAACAGCTGAAGGTGGACAGAAGAATATAAACCCTACTGTGTGTCAGATGTGCTGCTGGCATTTGCAGAGGAGGAACCGAGCACCTGGGGCCGCCCGGGGGCATGGCTTGGCTCTGCTCTGCCTCACCCTTCCCACAGCACAGGCTTTGATTTGCAAAAACTTATGCTTTCAAACAGGGCACTGTTGACAAATCTGCAGTGGAGTAAAGTGTGTGTGTGTGTGTGTGTGTGTTCATGTGTGTGTGTGTGTGTGTGTCTGTGTGAGTGAAAGAAAAACAAAACACAACACAAAAAATGTCCCCAAGTTGTCTCCCATCAGGAGAGCGCTGCCTTTTACCCCCACCCCAGGGTGGCCACGGCATTGTCAGCAAGCTGCAGACCCCCCAAGCCACCAGAACATTCTGTACCTTGTGGCAATTAGTCCCCACTTGGCTTAAGGACTCCGACATCAAAGGAGGTCTCCTTGGGGAGGCCGGGCAGTGCTTCAGAATGGAGCCCTTTCCCCTCATTAGAGGGCTGCAGCCCCCAGCAAAGCAGCCTCTGGACAACAGACACGGCCCCATCAAAGGGCCCCTTCCCCGGGGAAGGCCTCTGTAATCCAGTGTCTGAGCACGCCCCGCCCCCTCCCCTGGACCAGCTCAAAAGCCGTCTGGGGACACCTGACCACTCTCGGGCAAAGCCAAGTGAATGCATTTCCAACACAAAGCACCATTTTCCTGTCTCAGAACCCCCCAGGGCCCTGCTTTGAGCTGCCTGCCGTGAAGGCCTAGAGGACTCACATCCTGTCCACTTACAGGGGCCCAAGTCAGGCCCCTCCTCGGCAGTCTCCCCAGCCTTTGAAAGCCCCAGAACACAAACAGGCTAAATTAAGCCACTCTGCAATGCCTCTCCAACTCTAATCTGCTCCCCGGTAAAGTAGGTGGCCAATCTGGGGCCAGCCCTCCTGAGAGCCAGGGGGAGAGAACAAGCCCCCTTGAGGCTGCCGCCTTCCTCTGTAAGCACAAGAGACTGCGTCCTCCGTCTACCACGGGGAAGGCGAGGACGGCGCTTCCTTCAGGGTGCAGGGTTGAGAGCAGAAGGGCCACAGTTCACCATGCACTTGCCCTCTACCCACCCGGGCTTCCTTCCATCCATCCATCCATCATCCATCTATCTATCCATCCACACGTACCTACACCTACCTGTTCACGGTCTGTCCATCCTGTCACCCATTTGCCATCCCATCCATCCACCATCCATCGTCCATCCATCTATCCCACTGCAAGTCAGACCCGGCTTCACGCCCTGGTGTTCCAGAAAGGAGTTAGACTCAGATCCTGCCCTCACGGAACTCCCGGTCTCCAGGGAGAACAGATGATGCTTGGGTCCACAAGAAAGGGGTACTCCAGGGGCAAGTCGAGCTCAGGGTGAAGTCTGGGGCCACCAAGAAGATAGTCCTGCAGGTATAAGGGTACCTGGAAGGTACAGAGTTTGAACAAGCAGGAAGGGGAAAGGTCTGAGACAGCCTGGAACATTGGGAAACTTGTCATTGTTTACTCGTGAGTTGGATGTGGGGGTGAGGTGGGAGGGCGAGTGAGAGCTGAAGGTGGACCCTTCATTCCACAAGCTCCACCCCCTGATGGAGCCTCAGACCTGCTTGTGACACACACCGATCCCCACACGTGCAAACAGGTGTGTGCACAAACACACGGTGTGGTCACCTTTACATGTTTACATGCTCGTGAATACAAATGTGCTCATGGGCAAGCACATACACACTGATGTGCTCCCCCACACAGACACACGGCCCACATTCAGACGTGCCCCCACACACAAGCACGCTAACACGTAGAAACTCACGCACACCCAGTGTCCCAGCCTATAAACACAAACTCCGCATACACACACACAAAGAGACTCTGTGTGACACTTGTGTTCACTCATGTATCTGCACACGCACATGCAGTACCAGGCAAAGGCCAGGAATGCGATGCCTGCCTCTCATTATTCCCCGTCATAAAAATGTGCCCCAGGCAGTGAAACTTGGCAGAGTGGGGCCATCAGCTGTGCTCTGGGCTGGAGCCGTGTTTCTGAGCTCCGCTCAGCTCTGCCCAGGTGGGGTTCCTGCGCTGGTGTCGGCTGCCATCCCTTCTTCCCAGCCAGGGCTGCCTCTGTGAGAGCCGCCTGCTCCTGCAGCCACTGCCCTGCTTGGTGGTGGGACAAGCCCGAATATGTCCAGCATCTCCCCCAAGGGCAGGGTGGCCAGAGCCTGTCCTATGACGTCTCCTAGACAGTGCCCAGTCAGCTCTGGGCAAAGCTCAACATTCCAGGGGCCAGACCAGTGGGCTCCCTCTTACCCTCCTGCTCCACCTCCCAGGCTCCCCCCGCCAGTGCTCTGCTGGACACCCTGGGCCTGCCCTGGCCCCTCCTTCCCTTCTGATGTGATGAGACCATGACAGGAGCGGTGTTCACCACCATCATCACCATCACCACTACTATCACCACTACAACCACCACCATCACCATCACCACTACTACCACAATCACCACCATTACCATCTGCTGTCACCAGCACCATTACCACTACCGTGATCACCATCATCACCACCACCATCATCACCACCATCATTACCACCACTACCGCCACCACGACCATAATCAGCAGCATCACCACCACCACCACCACCATCTACTATCACCACCACAACCACCACCATCACCATCACCACTACTACCACAATCACCACCATCACCTACTGACACCAGCATCATTACCACTACTGTAATCATCATCATCACCATCACCATTACCACCACCACCACGACCATAATCAGCAGCATCACCACCACAACCACCACCATCACCATCACCACCACTACCACAATCACCACCATTACCATCTGCTGTCACCAGCACCATTACCACTATTGTGATCAACATCATCACCACCACCATCATCACTGACACTACCACCACCATAATCATCAGTACCACCACCACCACCACCACCACTACCATCTACTATCACCATCACAACCACCATTATCACTGTCACCACTACTACCACAATCACCACCATTATCATCTGCTGTCATCAGCACCATTATCATGATCACCACCATCATCACCACCATCATCACCATCACCAGTACCACCACCACCACAACCATAATCAGCAGCATCACTACCACTACTATCACCATCACCTTCTACTATCACCACCACCACCACCACCATTGTTACCATCACCACTGCCCTAATCAGCACCATCACCATCATCACGACTATCATCACCATCACCACCATCATCACCTCCATAATCACCACAACCATCAGTTACTACTACCACCTCCTCCACCACCACCAGCAACCTGCTTACCTCCACTCTTTGGACCTAGGCTCAGACATCACTTGTCAGAGCAGTGTCCTCAGAGTCCAGTGGGGCCTCGCTCTCATCTGCTCCTCCAGCATGCAGGGATGCCAGAGGGCACCTCCACGAGGCAGGGATCTTGCCTTGTTCGTCCGCTGCTTGGTTAATATATGGCCCGGGGGACACATGCGGTAACCATCTGCTGAATCCATGGACGTGCTTGGCCTCCACTAAGGCACTCGATGGAGGACAGTGTCTGGAGGAGCCGCCCTGGGGCCAAGGGCTGGTGAATTAGTGCAGGTTGACAAGGGACTGGGGAAGGGCCCCAGAGCCACAGCCTGTGGGAAAGCCACGTGTCCTGAGGAGGCGGGTAGTCGGCTGGGAGGCTGCAGCCAGAGCCCAGGCAGTGGGCGAACCGCGACAGGCACAGGAGGCCCCAGCAGGGGGACAGCATTGCTCTTTACCTGAGGGCAGTGAGAGGCTCTGGAGGGCTGAAGGCTTGTGGTCAGATGTGACTCTGCGTAAGCATGGACTGCTGGGGGGAGAGGTGACAGTTGTGGCAGCTGCCTAGGAACCTCAGCTAGTCCAGGAGAGAAGGTGGAGATGGCTTTACTCAGACCAGAGTCGGGGGTATGAAATGGAGAGAAGTGGACAGAAGGGGAACCACGGGCCAAACTCCAGGAGCTGCAGGCAGCCTTGGACTTGGAGTGAGGAGGAGCCGCATTGCCTGGGATCTGCTTCCACAGCCGGGTGACGGGGACACTCTTAGTGGGAGGGCACAGGCCAAGGGCTCATGACTGTGTTCCTATTTATTGCTGTTATCGTTAGTGGTGGTGTAACAGGAGCAATAACACCAAAGGATTTCCTAAGCCATCTGCCAGAGGCACAGGGTGTCATCTTAGTTTGCCTTCCCAGAAGCCACCCTTGGAACCAAGATTCTAAAGCAAGTAATTTATTAGCTTCCTTCGCTTAGCATGATATTCTCCAACTCCATCCGTTTATCTGCAAATGCCATAATTTTATTCTCTTTAATGCTGAGTAATAGTCCATTGTGTATATGTACCACATTTTCTTTATCCATCCATCTATTGAAGGGCATCTAGGTTGGTTCCACAGTTTAGCCATTGTGAATTGTACTGCTATAAACATCGGTGTGGCTGCAGTATGCTGATTTGAAATCCTTTGGGTATAGACCGAGGAGTAGGATAGCTGGGTTAAATGGTGGTTCCATTCCAAGTTTTCTGAAGAATCTCCATACTGCTTTCCAAAGTGGTTGCACCAATTTGCAGTCCCACCAGCAATGTATGAGTGAACCTTTTCCCCACATTCTGCCCGACATTTATTGTTGCTTGTATTCTTGATAATTGCCATTCTGACTGGGATGAGATGAAACCTTAGAGTAGTTTTGATTTGCATTTCTCTGAATACTAGAGACGTTGAACACTCAGCAAGGTGGGGAAGTGAGACAAGGAAGAGAAGGCTAGAAAGGTATGTTATCAAATAGGTCACGACCTTGGGAAGTCGGAGTTCAACCTTGCAGGGGATGCTGGGAGCCGCTGAAGCCCACCTGGAGTCACCCTGCTCAGGGCTAAGGAAGCTGGGGCACAGTAGTCCCCCTTATCCTTGGTTTACTTTCCGTGGTCTCAGCTACCATCAAAAATATTAAAATGAAAATTCCAGAAACAAGTAATTCAACAGCTTTAAATAACTGCTATTAAAGTTTTTGTTCATTTCCTAGTTCTTATTGCTGGTCTCCTACTGTGCCTAATTTATGAATTAAATTTTACCATTGGACCGTCTGTGTAGGAAAACACATAGCATGTGTAGGGTTCAGTACTCTCTGAATTTCAGGTACCCACTGGGGGTCTCAAACAGAGCCCCCAGGGACAAGGGGATACTGTGTTTATACACGAACTCTGGCTGGTCATGCAAGGGATGCTGCTCCCAAGGGTGTTAATTCTTCATCCCTTCCAGCTTCTCCCTAGGGACAGATAAGGCTCAGAGACAAGAGACTGAGTGAGGTTCTGGTAGTTGGAATTCCGACCTGTGTGCATTGCGATGGAGAGACGGAGGGCGGGGGAGACCACCTGCCTCCACTATTGGCAGTAAGTGGTCCTGTAAAGATCCAAATTTCCCAGGGCTTCTTTTGTTTTTTCTTTTCCTTGAGGTGCTAGTATCAAACGTGGGGCCTGCACAGGTCAGACAAGGACTCTACCTTGTCTGCTCCCTCAGCCCAAATCCAGGTATTTTTAAATTTTTAAGGCTGTATATAGACAAATACGTGGATGTTTGGCCAATTTGATGAACAGGCAGGCCAAGGACAGATATGTGAACAGATGGACAGGTGATTGGATCAAAGAGATGGGTGGTTAGGTGAGTGAGTAATGTGTGGACGGATGGCAACATGAGTGGGTGGGTAGGAGGAAGGGCAAATATGTAATGGGAGGAATGGGAAGATGGATGGACAGATGGAGGGGTGATGGTGGATGGACAGATGGAGGGGTGATGGTTGAAAACTTCAGCATACGGGCAAATGGGTAGATTGTTTAAGAATTGTATCCAGGACGAAATAGATAGAAAGATGAGCGGTCAGAGGGGAGGCTGATATATAGGGAGCTGGATGGATAAGGTGAATGGGAGGATGGATGACCAGGCCTGGAAAAAGGGAAGAGCTGTCTATGGCTTCGTAGAGCAGAGCCTTGACAGTGACTGTGGTGGAAGTGAGCTCAGCTAAGGTCACCCCCATTGCCTCTCACCTCCCACTGCCCAGTGAGAACCATCTTGGATTTCTGAACTCCAGAGCTGAAAGACAAGGCATTTGTGTTATCTTAAGCCTCAAATTTTGTTATGATTTATTGCAGCAGCAACGGAAGACTAGGACGACAACACCATGATAATGACAGTGATGGAGACAATAATGGAGGTGGTGGTGGAGGCTGGAGTGAAAATGGAGATGATGGTACCAGATGGTGGTAACAGAGGTGGTGGTGACGGGGACGGGATAGGTAATGATGGTTGCAGTGGAGGTGTAGTGGTGATGGTGGTGGTGCTGGTGGCAGTGGGGGTGATAATGATGTGGTGTTGTTGGTGATAAAGATGGGAGTGGTGATGGTGGTGGTAGCAGTGGCAATGGTGGTCTTAATGATGGGGGTATTGTTGGTGGTGGTGATGGAGGTGGTATTGTTGGTGGTGGAGGTAGTGGTGAAGGTGGTGGTAGAGGTGAGGTGTAATGGTTGTGATGGTGGTAATGGAGGTGATGGTAGAGTTGTCGGTGGTGGTGGTGATGGAGATGGTGGTAGAGATAGGAGTGGAGGTGGTGGTGGGTGAGGTGGTGATGGAAGTAGTAGAAAAGGTAGGAGTAGAGATGGTGGTGCAGGTGGTAGTGGAAGTGTTGGTGGTAGAGGTGAGGTGGTGTTCATAATGATGGAGGTGGTGGTGATGATGGTGATGGTGGTAATGGAGATGGTGGTGGCGGTTGAAGTGAGGTGATGAAGGGGGTGGTGGAGGTGGAGGTGATGGTGATGGTGGAGATGATGGTGATGGTGGAGATGATGGTGGTAAAGGTGACGTGATGGAGGTGGTGGTGGTAAAGGTGAGGTGATGGAGGTGGAGGAGGTGATGGTGTAAAGGTGACGTGATGGAGGTGGTGGTGATGGAGGTGGTGGAGGTGGAGGTGGTGGAGGTGGTGGTGGTAAAGGTGAAGTGATGGAGGTGGTGGTGATGGAGGTGGTGGAGGTGGTGGTGGTGGAGGTGGTGGTGGTAAAGGTGAAGTGATGGAGGTGGTGGTGGAGATGGAGGTGGTGGTGGTAAAGGTGAGGTGATGGAGGTGGTGGTGGAGATGGAGGTGGTGGTGGTAAAGGTGAGGTGATGAAGGTGGTGGTGATGGAGGTGGTGGAGGTGATGGTGTAAAGGTGACGTGATGGAGGTGGTGGTGATGGAGGTGGTGGAGGTGGTGGAGGTGAAGGTGGTGGTGGTAAAGGTGAGGTGATGAAGGTGGTGGTGATGGAGGTGGAGGAGGTGATGGTGTAAAGGTGACGTGATGGAGGTGGTGGTGGAGATGGAGGTGGTGGTGGTAAAGGTGAAGTGATGGAGGTGGTGGTGGTGGAGGTGGTGGAGGTGATGGTGTAAAGGTGACGTGATGGAGGTGGTGGTGGAGATGGAGGTGGTGGAGGTGGTGGTGGTAAAGGTGAGGTGATGAAGGTGGTGGTGATGGAGGTGGTGGAGGTGGTGGTGTAAAGGTGACGTGATGGAGGTGGTGGTGATGGAGGTGGTGGAGGTGGTGGTGGTAAAGGTGAGGTGATGGAGGTGGTGGTGATGGAGGTGGTGGAGGTGATGGTGTAAAGGTGACGTGATGGAGGTGGTGGTGGAGGTGAAGGTGGTGGCGGTTGAAGTGAGGTGGTGATGGTGGTGGGGATTCAATTTGCAGCAGCTCAGTCACTTCCTGAAATCTTCTCAGAGATCTCTGGAAACCTTCTCTTTCCTATATTCCCCTGACCCCAAACTCTGAAGCAGCTGTCCTGAGCTGGAGGTGGAAGGGGAGCACCATGCGGGAGGGGCCCTGGGCTGAACCTTGGCTCTCAAGTCACAGAGGGCTGGGAGGCAGGTAGCAGCAGAGCTCAGGCCTGCAGGGTCTGGGCTCCTCAGTTAGAGGTCGTTTCATGTATTTATTTCCCTCTTTCTAATCCCTCTCCACGGAGGGCCAGATCTGCCCCTGGATGGCTGTGTGTTCCGGGGCCTGGACGACTCTGAACTGTGGTCCAGGAGATTCCCCAGCAGCCCGAAGCCAAGAGTGGACCAAGGACCCCCAGAGTCATCCAGCAGAATTGGGACTACAAGGAGGCCTATAGGATTCCCATTTTGTCATGGCTCACAAACTCTTTGACCACTGAGTCACCCAGGAACAGAGAGGGAAAGAGAAGGCAAAGGAGACCAGCCCCGAGGTCTGACCACTGGAGCTTCGCCCCCTCCCCAGCTCCTCAGGCTGCTGCTGGCCTGGGCATTCCCCCGCCCAGCTACACCACCCAGGGAGCCCAGGGCGAGAAGGACAGGCTTGGGACAGACTCTGGGTCTCCAGGGCGGGATCTTGGCATGGTCCAGACACGTGCAGGGCCCCCACCCCACCCCAGGGGGGTATCAGCCACCGTCACATGTGGGCCAGAGTGGCGCCAGGCCCCAGTCTGGCCCCCCCAGGAAGACCTGCTGGCACCTGTGGCCCAGCTCCCGGCCCCTGCCTCTCCCTGCATGGCCTCATTAACACCCTCCCTGGGGCTGGGGCGGCCGGCACCGGGGGTGGAGGACAGAGAAAGGGCTGAGGCAGTGGAAAGAGTCCCAGCTTGTGCCCTTAACTGGTTGAGGGACTTGATACATCATCTCTCTACTGGATTTTGGTTTTGTTACCTGTGACACAAAGATACACAAAAAACCAAGCCCAGTCAGGGGACCACAGTGGAGCAACTGTCAAGTGCCAGGCCCACGATGTGCTTGGCACTGATGGTGTGTCATCCGTTCGCAGGACTGACAAGGGCGCCCTGCTGTCCCCAGCAGAAGGCTGCAGGAAGCCTTGGCCACACCTTGGACTTCTCCACGGGCATTTCCATTCCCTGGCCACCAAAGCCCCTTGGTGGAGTGCAGGCCTGGCCCCATCCAGACCCCAGTACGGCCACCTCTCTGGAATCCATATAGTGGGCCTGCTGGCCCCAGGGGGAAAGGCCTGTGGCAGTGGTGCGGTCAGTACTCTTGGCCCACTACCTGGGGTGGCTCGCCAGGATTTCTCTTGTGCACAGTAGGGGCTCACGGTACCAGCTCAGGGGCTGTCTGAGGGTGTGAGGAGCAGAGCCCAGAGTCTCCCTCCACCCCTGTCCCACGGCTGGCTCTGGGGGACGTGCACTGCTAGAGAGTCCTGGACCCCGGGAGGAGTGGGGGAGGGGCCTCAGAACAATGGCCAGGCCGGGCTGAGGTCTGTCCTGAGTGAGGCGAGTGGATGCTTTCTTGTCATCAGACTTTCCAGTCACCTGCCTGGGAACCTGAGGAAAAGGTCCGCAGCCAGACACGTGTTCTTTCTTTTGTTCCAGGTGCCAAGTTTGAAGGGATGAATCGGCCATCTGTTCTCCCAGCTCCGCTCTGGCAGGGGAACCTCTGCGTTCCAAGCCACCACTTCCCGTCAGTTGCAGAGGGGTGGGGACAGGTTGGGGCTCCCCCACCCCCGAGGGGCCTGGCCGGCGGACCCTCCATCCTCTGGGTTCCCTGCTCCAGGCCCGCTCCCACTCTGGGCCCCGGATGCCCACACCTGAGGGTGACCCTGACCATGGCTTATCCTGTGAGCATCTCTGAGCCTTGGTTTCCCTGTCTGCAAGGTGAAGGTGGACGGGGACCAGAGCCCTGTGGTTCTGACACGCAGAAGGGACAACGTCCTGTGAGGTCCAGGGAGGGGAGGCCTCGTCTACCTGGGCAGCTTCTAGGGCAGAGCCAGGTGGCAGGGGCCCTTCCTGGGAGTTGGACACCAGAGTCCTGACCCCTTTGCTAAAGCCCTTTCTTCTCCCCTCAAGCAGGGATCAAAGCCGGGGTTCCCAGCCTAGGGACTGGCTTCCCACAGGAAGAGAGCTCAAGTGTGGAACCCCAAGCTAAGGTTCTGCTTAATCTAGGGTCTCCGAGGGGGTCTGGGGCAGGGTTTTGCTAGGGGATGGGTAGCCTCATTTTCATCTGATTCTTAAGGGACCCTGTGACCCTCAAAATGTCCAGACCAGGGGGCCTGGAACCTGGGGGGCAGCCTGCATTCTAGAGCCGCAGCCCCAGATGAAGGGGACAGAGGCACAATTAAGCTGCCCACATCCCAAATGCTGGTCATCCCTGAGGTGAGCCATCCACCCAGATGCCCCTGGGCAGATGGTGGGTCCGGGGTCAGGAGGAGACAGGCATAGGCAGGGGATAAACCCAGCAGGCACTCGGCCACCAGGGGAGGAAGCAGCTCTGGGGCCCGGTGGGGAGGTGGGGGGCCGTGGCCTTGGATAACACAGACACCCCCTGCCCTCTGCCAAGGAAGCCAGAGCCAAAGAATAGTCAGAAAAACAGCTTTTATTCCAGGGGACCCCAGGAGAGAGCTGGGTTCAATTCTGAAAATAGCAGGAGCCAGGGAGGGGTGGCTGCAGGGATCAGGCTGGGTCAGAGGGTGGAAGGTGACTAAGAGGACACCTGGGGTCAGGGGCATCTTGGCTAAACCCACCTGGCAGGACTCCGGCTGAAGACAGGCCAGGTGACCAGACATCACCAGGGGGATGGAGGAGGATGAGGAGCCCACCAGATCCCAAGAGTGAGCAGGTATCGAGAAGGGAAGGGGCAGGTGTCCTGGTTTGCCCAGATGGGCCTAACGCGGTTCAGGAGTCTGACTCAAGTTGGCCGAGCAAAGACTGTCGCTCCTCACTGACGCCTGCCGACGACGCAGGCTACATCAGGATCAAGGCCGTGAGCATGACTCGCTCTCTAAGCCCCATTTATGCTCCTCTGGGGCCTTGGCAGTCCAAGGGCTGACTCTGTGACCTCCTGGTCTTTGTGCAAGGGATCCTGCTCCACCCTCCAGCCCACTCCCTCACAGGGCAAGGGGGCCCGGCCAGCGGCCACCTACTGCACTAAGCCCTCCCCTGGGTTACTTTATGAAACCTCCAGACCCATGATGTACATTCAGGCCCCATTTCACAGACCAGGCCACCGAGGCTCACCGAGAGTCAGATAGCACAGCCCAGGCCACTCAGCTGGTGTGACCTGATGAGTCCTGGCTGTCCGGGTCCCTGCCTTCCATGTGTGCTGGGGCTGCAGGGCAGACCTCCCCTACTGAGGCCGCTGACCAGCACTTCTGGGCACAGGCGTGTCCACATCCCCATGCCTCTCCTCAGGCACGACGGGCCTGCGATGCTGGCAGGTAACCTAATCCCAAAATGATTCCCAGCCCTCCTGCTCCGGCACCCCTCCCCCAGTGTGCCTGCTGCTCTCCTTCCAAACTGATTCCAGCCCGGCACCGGGGGGTGGGGGGTGTGTGCGGGGAGGGACGGCCGAGCTCCCCGGCTTGAAAGAAAATTCGAAACACACGTGTGCTGCCTGGGCCCGGGAACCCTGCGCCCTCAGCCCGTGTGGCTCGGAGCCGCCCCTCCTCCTGCCTGGCCCACCTGCGTCTCCCAGGGGCTGCTCTCCACCCTCAGCCCTTGCCAGGGGAAGCCAGCTGCGGCTCAGGACCTGAATACCCCTGGGCCTGGAGCCCTCCGTCTCTGAAAGGGACACCGAGGCCCGCAGAGGGAAGAAGGTCTGCCCCAGAGAACAGGCTGAGTGGGAGCGAGACCCCAGACTCCTCCGGGGCGGGAGGGGTCAAGGCCCAGGCTGGCCGGAGCCCAGGCTGCCCCAGCGCGGTGTGTCCCTCCTGAACTGCGGCCTCCTGTGCTTGCTCTGTCCCAGCTGGCCAGGGCTCAGCCACCCTCAGCCTCCGGAGCTAGAGTTTGAGGAGAGAATGGGTGGGCGAGAGGAGTGTGGGGCTGGAGCAGGAAGCAGGTGAGTCCAAGGACCAAGCTTGGCCTCACCCTGTTCAGCTGGGCGTCCTTCTAGCAATCAGCTTGAGGCCTCCAAACATGTGGCTTCAATCTCTCCTTTGCCATGCAGAGGCTGGGGGAGCGGTGGCTGCCAACTCCGTGGATGGCTCTCCGAGCAGCCCAGCTGGGCATGAGCTGGAAGCGAGGAGCCGTGTGCCCGCCGCCCGCTGCCCGCTGCCCGCTGCCCGCCAAGGCACTGCACACTTGGTTTGCAGATTGGATTCCTGTTTGGGAGGGTGTGGTCTGGGAACCGGCTAAAGAGCTGGGGACAGGTCTGGAGCTTTAGAGGGAGCAGAACGGGGTTCAGAACCCAACCCAGGCACTCGGGAGCTGGTGGTCGCAGTCTGGGCAGCCAGGGGGCTTCTTTTCTGCATCTTCAGAATGGACACGCGCGACTGCAATAAAGCCTGTCGGTGGCGGGCAGGCCTCGGCCCGTCCTGTCACTTGGCATGCTCAGTGCACATGAGTGCCCTTCCAGACCACCTCTCTGAGGTCGGCTATGTGTCCTGCTGGACTCCCACCTGCCAGGGGCTGCTCTCCGGCTTGATATGCTATGTTCCAGAAGTCTGGGGACAAGGACCTGAGCAAGCTTCATCAGAAGTGGCCAGGTGTCTCTGGACAAGGCCCTTTCACTCTCTGGACTTCGGTTATCCAAAGTGGAAACGCTTCTGATAGTGCGTGGGGGCCGGTAGGGTGGCTGAATGACATGGACACTCCAAAACTGACCCCAGGGGCTCAAGGGGGAAGGACAAAGATCCCAGGACTCGTGGTCCCAGGTTGGGTGAGGGTGGGCTGAGGCGGCTGGCTCAAGTCCAGTGACAGGAGTGCCACCCAGGCAGGTGTGACAGGCACCCTCCCCCCATTCCTGACTCGAGCTCACCTGCCCCTCACCCCACCTCTCCTGATGACAAACCCCAAATGACCCCAGTCACAGGCCCCAGTGGACACACATCTTTGGCCTGCAGGAGTGTGGCGAGAAGAATTTCATCTCCACTTGGAAACCCCGGGGATGCTACCAAGAGGGAGCATCTAGGGCCACGGTGTCATCTGCGGGGCCAGGGCCCTGGAGCTAGCATGTTAGATACCTGGAGGGGTGCCCCAGGCTGGAGGACCCGTGACTGGTAGGGGCCGTGACCCACCCCTGGTCAGGAGGTGAAGGTCTGGGGCTGTTGGGCTGGGTGAGATCCCAGCCCTGCTCGCCGCTGGCTGCAGGACTCAGCAACCACTTTCCTTGTGCAGCCTCAGTTTTCCCATCGGTACAAGAAAGTCATTGTTCCCATTCCATTATGTTGTAGCAAGGGCTGAGTGTCATCTGCATTAGCTTCCCAGGGCCACCATAGCAAATTACCACAAATGGGAGCCTTAAAGCAAAAGAAGTGGCCCTTCCAAGGCCAGAGGCCCTGCTGGGCAGAAACCCCAGTGCTCCCCCAGCTACGGGTACCCTCGGCCCTCCTGGGGTTGAAGAGCAGTGCCCTGGCCGGCCCGTGTTCACCTGGCTCCTCCCCCAGAGTGTCTTTGTCTACATTTCCCTTTTCTTATGAGGACTCCAGCCATTGGATTTGGATCTGACCTCCGCTTGATTATGTCTGAGAGACTCTATCTCCAGAGAGGTTCACGTTCCCAGGTACCAGGGGTTGAGACTCTGGGGGACACACTCCAGTCCAGTGCACCAATCACAAGACCATGGAAGGTGCTCGGTAATCGGGGTTGGTGCTTGGATGGATGTGCCCAGGGTGAGAGCTAAAGAGGAAGGACACACTGTGTGCCCCTGAAGGCATGCTTGCCCTCTCTGTGCCTCGGTCTTCTCATTGGTGACATGGGGATGACAGAATATTGTCTCCCTGGATGTTCTGAGGATTACCTGAGGTCATGTCTGCAAAGCCCCTGGTTCACAGGTGCTCAAGAAGTGGCAGTCCCCTCCCAGGAAGAAATGCCAGTGCCCTGAGTTACAGTGGCATTGCTTGTGACAGACGGGGAGACAGAAGGAAGGGGTACGCAGGTGCTAGGGCAGGGGCAGTGCAGAGGTTGGGCCTTGGAAGAGGGGCTGACAAGCCCTTGACCTTGGAATCCATGGGCATCCATACCCCAAGGCCTGAGCTGATGGCCAGGACCCAGTGTTGGCATCCAAAGGCCGGGCAAGGCCAGGGGCAGCCGGATGGATCCAGCACAGTGTTTGGTGCTGGAGTGACTGAAGATGACAGGGGGTGGGGCGGGGAGCCCGGGTGCAGGAGCCAGCAGGGTCTGCAGCTCGGGCTGCATCAGCCAGAGCCTGGGAGAAGGAGGGGGTGTGGGGAGGGGGGACAAGGGAGGAAGGGGAGTGGGAGGGAGCCCGGGGGGAAGGGGAGGGTGCTTCCAGACCGGAAGCAAGGAAACACATAACCTGGGGAGGCCCTAGAGGGCAGAGCACCCCAGCTGGGGTTCTATAGACCCCTTCCCACCTCCAACAGCAGCTGCCACCACTCCTACTGGAGGAGACCCTGGAGGGGGCGCAGGGCTGTCGAGGGCCTCTGCATCCCCACTTCCTCCCTCCTCTCCTCGCCACCCTCACACCCTCCTACATCTTTCCTATCTTTGCTTCTTCACCCCGGACAGGCTGAATGGTACACCTGATCGTCCCCAGCCCGTGGGAGTGCCACCCTCTGCAGGTGGGCTCAGGTGAAGATCTGGGGCCGGTTGGTTTACCCGATTACCTGGGCGCATCGTCATGCAGCGGGGCCGACTGAGAGTCAGAGGGGAAGGGGCAAGGCAACAGCAGCCAAGACCAGGGCTCTGGCTTTGACAACGGAGGTGGGCACAAGCCACAGAGCAGAGCCACATGGGAAGCCGGACAAGTCCTCGAGTCAGGCTGTCCCCCGGAGCCCCAGGAGGAACCAGCCCTGCTGACCCCTTGGTTTCGGCTGTAAAGAGAAAACCCCTGCCCCGTCTAGTCCACTGAGTCGGTGGCCTTTTGTTACAGCAGCCAGAAGAAACTAATATGGCGGCCTTGCCATTGTCCTGTCCCTCTCCCCTTCTCTTCGTCCTCCCCACTGGCACCACCTCCTCTTTCTGCATCTCCTTCTCCTCTCCCCTCCTCCAGCTCCTTCTCTTTCGCCTCCTTTCCTTCCACATCAGCTCCACCATCTCTGCCACCCCCCCCCTATTCCTCTTCCTTCCCAGCACCCACCACGGAAGACCGTAGCTTTTTGGCATCGATAAGCTGGGTTCAAATCCATCTGTGGCTGACTATGTGATGAAACAAGTCATTCATTTTACTTCCCTGATGTCAATGTCCCCAAGTCACTGGGTTCTGTGGAGAATTAGAAGAGATAACCTTGGCATTGGAAATGGTGCACGGTGGCCACTATGGAGATATTGCCCATTTCTGGCCACTGTGTAATCCGGGCTCCACTCTGGTCAGTGATGGGCACCTGCCTGGTGGGATGGAGCTTCTCCCCAGAAAACTGTCCAGTCCCATGCAGACCTCCCAAGCCCGCCCAGGCTCTCTGCAGACCCAAGCTGTGGTGGACAGGTGCAGTGCTGGCTTAGCCATTCTCTGCCCCGCTATCCGGCTCTGCCCGCTGGGATCCTCTGTGGGGCCAGGCAGCGTGTGAGTGACGGTTTCCCGGGAGCACTTGCTAAATCACAGTCACACCTGGGAGGACGACAGTTGGCCCTGGTGCTCCCAGAGCTCTCAGACCCCAGGTGGGCAGGCCCAGCAGCAATTCGCTCTCGGAGAAGAGAAGGCAGTAATTACCTGTTCTTCTCTGGGTCCCAGAGAGGCCCCCTCGCCTCCCGTCCTGGGAAATCAAGCCTCGTCTTCCTGCGGCTGCTATTCCCCGCAGTGTCCCCTAAACGAGCCCGCGAAGGGTCTCCTGCGGATTCATCAAAAGTTCTCCCATCTCTCAGTCACGCTTGGGGGAAGAACGTGCCCCCGGCGCTCATCCTGGATCATGGTCTGGGTGGTCCAGGAGCAAGGATCAGCTTTCTTTTGTCTTTTCATCGTGTCCCCATATTTCAGATGCAGGCACTAATGCTCAGAGAAAAGTGAGGGCTCTGGGTGACAAAACTGGTACCGCTGCCCCGCCTGCCTGCAGGCGCTGTGGAACCCATCTTGTGGAACCAGGGGCTGAGGGGACCAAGGGACACTTCAAAGGCACCATCCACTTTCTGCCTCGCAGGGATTGTCCCCTGCCCCAGGTGATGAACCAAAACTCTGCCGGGAGGCGGTTTGCTCCTCTTGGAAAAGGGGGGATCTGTCCCTGTGCCGATGAAGAGCTGTACATGCATCTGACGCCGTGTCCTGGCCACCTTTCTCTGTCTCCCTTGCTGGCCGCCTGGGTAAGTGGCCTTTTTCTGATCCTGAAAGCCTCCTGGTGACTCTCCTGTCACTTCCTCGTGTGGACTGCTCTTCATAACTCCTTTTCAGATAAGATGCCGTAACAGACGCGTGTGTGCCACCATGGCTGACGTGGGTGGTGGATTTTGAAGTTCAGCTGTGCTGGGCGTCATCCGACTGGACTGGAGCAGGGCTGGCCACACCCCTAGGCAGACTCACCTGCGGTGTGCACAGCAGCTGCCACCAACGGTTGACTGAGCACGGCTACATTCGGTCACCAACTTATGCGACTTGCAGAAGCAATAAGCCTTCAGTAGAGACCGGGCTTTTGACTCTGATCTTTCCCAGGTGAGTGATGTGTGCGTGAGCCTCTGTGGTGCTGCCAGCCCCAGCCCCTCCCGTGAGCCCGCGATCGCGAGGTGGAGCGCCGCAGACCCTGCGTGGACTGTGTGGCTCGCATCCTGTGGGTGTAGTATTCAATAAAACACACGAGGTGGCTCTGGGCAGTGACTTGCCCGGCTGGAGGTGCAGGTTGTGTCCTGAGTGTGTTTAGGGAGGCTGGGCTGCACCGTGCTGATCAGGTATAGTAAGTAAACTTCAGCTTAATAGTTCCTCTCTGTACGTGTTTAGCAGGAAGGAGCCTCTTCACAAGTCCAGGAGCACTGGTGTAGGCCAGGCAGTGTTCTAGACACTAGAGACACAAGTAAATAAGACAGACAATAAATAAATAGATACGTAATAGCATTATTTTAGAGGACGACACGTGCAGAATGGGACAGAGAGTCTGGAAGGGGCACACAGGAGGTTCCCTGTAGGAAGTGACATTGGAGGTGAGAATGGAGCTGTGCAGAGACCTGGAGGAAGAGTCCTCCAGACAGCGAGTGCAAGGGCCCTGAGGCCAGTGAGAGTGGGATGTGCTAGGAAGGGCTTGCAGTGGGAAGGTAGAAGAGTTGAGAGATGGGCAGGGGCCAGATCACATGGTCTAGGGGCCCTGGAGGGCTGGGCTTTCTCTTAATTCAATAGGGAGACATCCGAAGGCTTCAGGCACGGGGAACCATACGACAGGAACTTTTCCCATATCACGCACACAGATGAGCTTCACTTCCACTAAGAGCTTGGTTCGCACTTGAGAAGCTAGCCTGACTTTCCAGAATAATAGCTGTTTGAATTCTTTCGTCTCCACATTGATCTGCAACCCCGCCAAGACCACTCGGGATCATATTTTTCTGGGTGTACTTTTCAGTGTTTCTCCAAAGCACGTTGTCCCAGAATGTTGCCAGAATATTTATTTTTTCCAAAGAGCAAGTTGTCAATACTGCGGGCCAGAGCTCTCTGTGAACTTGCTAATGTGGCCATGCTCCTGGATCTTTGCTATGTTGGTTATTTTCTCAAAGAACCTCAGACTTATGCTCATGGTCTCTTATTATTTACTTTCTGAAACCACATTTCAGAGGGGACTTCACAACAGAACAAAGCCCACTGGTAGCTCCCGAGCAAGGACAGCCCGTATTTATTGAGCACTTACTGAGTGCTGGGCACAGGTGACTTTACCATTCTCACCATGACCCTCTCCCATCTTATAGGAACCAAGGCCTAATTGCCGCGATTCACACCAAGGGGTCCCAGGGAGTAGAACCCTGGGTTCATCTCGTCAAAAAGGATCTCCTCATCCTCTCATGCTCCGGCACGGTGCTGAAACCTAGAGACCTGGCAGTGACAGAGAAGGACGTGGTCACTGATCCCAGAGAGGGCCTGGGAGGCAGGCAAGATCCCGCAGAAGAGTGAGGACGGACTGAAGGAGCTGACAGACACCAGGAGTCCCCCCACGAGACTCAAAGGCTCAGGGAAGGCTCCTGGTCGACCTGAGTTGTGAGGCCAAGAATCCTGAAAGACAGGGAGCGGTTCTAGAAGGGTACCTGGGCAACATCCCTCCAGACAGCTGACACTCACCCCCTGCAGGGTACCCGAGGGGTCGATCCTACAGATACTGAATAAGGTCTGCATTCTGAGAGTAGCACATTCTTCAATACCCAAAGCACATTTGCAAAAAGTGGCCACAAACATGAAAATATTACAAAGAGCACTCTTGACCGTGAAGCTGCATTACTAACAAAAACACGCAGGTCCTCCTGTCTGGACACTTTAAACCGTCTATTCCACAACCCCTGGGCAAAAGGAGATGTACAAGCTGAAATTCTATTGAGACTTTGAAAATTAATGATAATGAATATGCCCCATTATCAGGATCTGTGGGATTCATTTAAGGCAGAGATCAGAGGAAAACTCCCTACCTTAAATTGCTAAGCCCCCCCCCCAACAAATTGAACTAATTAAGTTCCTTGCTCAGCAATGACAGCAAAACTAGCCAAAAAGGTAAGGGGGGCATCATAGAGATAAAAGTGGAGAAAGACGAGGCAGACAAAAAAAAAATCAAAATCTTGGTTTAAAAATTAGTAAAATTTACCAAACACTAGCCAACCTAATCCAGGATAAGAAGAAGAAAGCACCAATACACAAAATATGACATGACCAAGCAGACAGCGCCTCAGAATCAGAGGAGACTTTAAAAAATCACACATGGATACGTTTGCAAAGTTTTAGCTGATAAATTAGATAAAGAAATGATCACGAAAGCACACAGGTATTTAGGTAATAAACCAGATTTCTCATTATTAGAAAAAGACATTATAAATTTTTAAAACTCTGCAATATTAGTCCGTCACATGAAATGTCAGTAAAAAGACTTGACTCTCAGGGGACAGATGAATGGGTGGACTGGCAGGTGGGCCGAGGGTCGGTACACAGGTGAGGACAGACAGGTGTACCGCGGGTGCCAGGAGCTCTGTCCTCTAGGGGACCTAGAAAGAAGGAGGAATGAGCACATCTCCTTCTCAGATCTGGGTTTCTCAACACCATTCTCCAATTAAAGGAGCCAAAGTTCTCTGAGTCGGTAGATGATTCCAGGACCGAGACAGGGAACGTCTTTTGGTGTCATCAAGCTAAAGTGATGTGAAAAGAGTCATGGGAGCCAACTCGGCATTTCTAAGGTCCAAAGCTCCAGCAGGAGGAAGGCCCAGCTCTTCCGACCGCGCAGAGGGAATGGGGAGGCCCCTGGACCAACACCACAGTGCTCTCCCTGCACAAAGTCCACTAGAGACTCTCAACTTAGTGGTGGATACGTGAGGAGAAACAGAACTGGAAGGTCCCAAAACATCTCCCCCAAGGTATTTATTAACCATGTATATTTTATGTTCATGGGTGAATATATCACAGTGAGTTCCACCTTTATATATACCTGTAAAACATCAACTTAAAAACAACAAATAAATAGAAGGAAGACCAGAGAGCAGCAGGGAGACAGGGGGAGGGAGGAAGGGAAGCAAGAGTAAGTACTGGAGACTAAGATGAGCAGCTTCCATTCCTCACCTGAATGGTTATGTCAAAACGGACCCCACTGTTATGCATGACTGCAATGCACTAATAAAAACATTTTTTTAAAAAAAAATTGAAAAAATGATATTAGCTTTAGGTTGAAAAACCTGACAGCGGCCACCTTGACCAGGCAATGGAGATCAGGAATAATGGAGATCAGGTCAACGTCGGAGGTCCACAGTCTGATGCACCCAGGGGACCCAACACCACCTCTGGGTGCTCTTGCCGATGAGACAAAACCTCTGTCCAATCCCGAGAAAATATCAAACAAACCCAGACTGCAGGGCATTGGATAAAATAACCCACGAGTTATCTTTGAAAGTATAAAAGTCATGATACACAAGAGTTGAAGAATTGTTAGCTGGTGCAGGGAACCAAGGAAAATGACCAAACGCAGTTCAGGAGCCTGGGTAAGGATCGTGGAACAGAAAAACAAAATTAAGGGAAAAACTGGCAGAATTACAACACGTCCTTTACTTGAAAGTGTTGTACCAGTGTTAATTTCTGGGTTCTGACAATTGTGCTACCGTTATATAAAATGTGGTCATGGGGAAAGTGGAATGAGAAATATATAGGATTTTTCTGAACACATTATGCAACTTTCTGTAGCCTAAAATCAGTTCAAAAGTAAAAAGTAAAAATGGATTGACAAAATAAAATGTGACTGCAAAATAAGGTGGACTGCAAAGGAATTGAAGTACAAACTCATAACAGAAAGATCTCTGGAAAATACCCCAATGTTTTGAAATTAAGAAGACTTCTAAATAATCCATGGGTCAAAAAAGTAATCACAAGAGAAAGAAGAAAATATTTTGAACTGATCAAAAAGGAAAACACAGCATGTCAAGATTGGTGAGAGAAAGCTACACAGCAATTAGAGGTAAGTTTGTAGCATTAAATGCTATTAGGACAGAGCAAGAGTTTCAATCAATAATCTGCCCCCCTCCCTTAAGGAAGTGGAAAAAGAAGAGCAAATTAAGTACTAAGTATAGAGAAAGAATGAAATAATGAAGATGAGATGAAAATTAGATATAAAACAAACACAATAGAGAAGATAAGTAAAATCAAACCCGGTTCTTTGAAAAGATCAATAAACTTGATAAACTTCCAGCCAGAACGATGGTGAACAAAGAGAGAAAACCCCAATGATCAATATCAGGTCAAAAGAGGGGACATGGCTGAAGATCATAAAGTCATTAAAAGCACAAGAATGAAATATTATGGAAAACTCTAACAATAAATTTAACAACTTTGGTGAAAAGTGCGAATTTTTTGAATCAAAAAAAAATTCAAGATCACTCAAGAAGAAATAGATAACTCAAATAGTCCTACATCCACTAATCCATGATGATCAAGCAGTTTATCCCACTTACCGAATATTGGTTTGATGTTCAAGAATCAATGTATATATCCCCATATTGACAAACTAAAAAGAAAATATGATCATCTTCGTAAATTCAGAAAACTCAGTCAAAAAATTTTAGCATTAATTTATGAGGGTGGGGAAAAGCCCTCTCAGTGAGTTAGGAATAGAAGGAAATTTGCCCAGACTCATAAAGGCCATCTATGAGAAACTTGCAGCTAAGTTCATACTTATTATGTGGCAAAAGACTAAGTGCTTTTCCCATCACAACTGGAACAAGGCAAAAATGTCTGCCCTCCCTGCTTCTCCTCAATATCACTTTAGAGAGCCCGAAACGAAAAAGAAGTAAAAAAGCATACAACAGAAAAGACAGAGTAAAATGTCCTGGATTCGCAGACAGCCTGGTCATCTGTGCAGAAAATCCCAGTGTTGCAATTTCACTGTTATGCGGAGATGACGTGGCAGATGGCTAGGTGTTTCGGTTTGGATATGAAGTGTCCCTTGAAAAGCTCATGTGTTGGAAGCAGGATCCCTAAGGCAGCAAGGATCAGAGGTGAGGCTTTGGGACAATGATTAGGGCTCTGACCTCATCAGTGGATTAATCCACTTGCTGGATTAATCCATTGATTGCTGAATGGATTACTGGGTGGCAACTGTAGGCAGGTGGGGTGTGGCTGGAGGAAGTAGGTCACTGGGGTCATAGCCTTGATCTCTCTCTCTCTCTCTCTCTCTCTCTCTCTCTCCCTGCTCCCTGGCTGCCAAGAGCCAATCAACGTTCCTCTGCTGAGCCTTCCTCCATGATGTTCCACCTCATGTCAGTCATGGAGCAATGGAATCAGCTAACGAACACAGTGGGGTAAGAGAGGACCATTTCATAAACAGAGCTGTAAAACCTAGTTACCTATATGGAAGAACTAAAATTAGATCCTTACCTCACTCAATACATGAAAATCAACTCCAGTATATGAAGCCATTAAATGTCAAAACACAAAACTTAAGAACTTTAAAAAGAAAATGTAGATGAATATTTAAAAAGAGAATACAGAAATCACTGACTCAGATAAATTTGACCACCTTCAAATTAAGAGCTTCTTTTCATCAGAAGACACTTAAAAAGCTGAAAGACAGACCACTAAACAGGAAGTATCTACAAGTATCTCACTACATGAAAAGTGAGAATCAGGATCCAAAATATATACAAA
This sequence comes from Marmota flaviventris, assembly GCF_047511675.1. Taxonomy (NCBI): domain Eukaryota; kingdom Metazoa; phylum Chordata; class Mammalia; order Rodentia; family Sciuridae; genus Marmota; species Marmota flaviventris. The sequence continues at coordinate 10,746,254 of NC_092502.1, forward strand.
GAACTTTTATAAATCAACAACAAAAAGAAAGCAAATCATTAGAAAAATGGGCAAAAGATGGGAAAAGTTATTTCAAAGCAAGAGAATATATATGGCTATTATAATACGGAGATGTGTTAATGTCATTATTAAGCAATGTTAATGTCATTAGTAAAAATGCAAATCAAGGCTACTTAGACTTGCAGAAATTAAGAAATTTGACAATACTAGATTTTGTAGATTGCTAGTTCAACAGGATCTCTTATATGTTGCTGGTGAGAGTAAGAATTGGTACAATTAATTCCGAAATCAACTTGGCTTTGTCTTATAAACTGAACTTTGTATAACCTGAAGCCCAATAATTTCCAACCCAAGGGCAGACCCAACAGAAACCCATAAGAAGCTAAAGCCTATCCACAGGAGAGTGGTGAAATAAACCGTGCTGTACACACAGATGGTTATTTTACAACATTTAAATGAGTAAACTACAACTCCACGCAGCAGCACGGATGGATTCTGCAAACATACGTTGAAAGAGAAGCAAGTCTGGGATTTCTGGAACACACTTTTTGTAACAAGAAAATTTAAACAACATATTGTTAAGCCATACATATGTGTCTGAAAAAAAACTATAAATATATATGTTCTCAAAGCAAGAAAATAACACACACAAAATTCAGGGTAGTGGTTTCGTGTGTGGGAAGATGAGAAGAGAGAAAAGCACCAAGAGAAACGTGTTGATGGGAATGTTCTAGGGTCTGGTGCGTCATTGGGCTTATAATGCTCCTTGTCTAATTCGCAATAAATAGTTAAACGAGGAATGCACACCAACCAGTAACCATGGTACCTGGCTGTTACTCGGCTCACCGTCAGGTATTTATTGTCACAAATACCTTTGTATAATCAGCTTAAAAAGAGAACAGGTTTATTTGACTGACAGTTTCAGAGGGTTCAGCCTGGGACCAATTGGCCCCAGGGTTTTAGGCCTGTGGGGAGGTGGAGCATCATGGTGGGATTGTGTGATGGGGAAGCGGCTCCCGTCGAGGCATCTGGAAAGCAAAGAGACAGACAGGAAGGGGTCAGGGCCCACTGTCCCTGTCCTCAGTGGCCTAAGTTCCTCCCACTGGTCTCACCTAGGAAATGTTCACCAGCTCTCAACAGTGCCACGGGGTGGAACTGAGCCTTCCACACATGGGCCTTCGGGGGACCTTCAGGATCCAAACTGTAGCCATCAGGAAAGTCTTATCAACTTACCTGTGTACTCCCAAGAGTTGAAATAGAATCACATGCTTAACACCATCTCTGGCATACAGCAAGTGCTCAATGAAGGTCAGGGGGTAATTGTGGTTTCTAGAGTTGGCCTCGTGCCTCCTGATTCTCCAGCTCAGCTCTTGCCCCTCAGGAGGCCTCCCGTGCTCCTCCCGCTGGCTCCGTCTCCCCTGAACCTGGAGTTCCCCCTCCCTGCAGTCTGGACTGACTTGACCTTGACCCTTCCAGACTGCGTGGACATGGGCCGTCTGCTGGCCTGTCTCCCCCATCAGACCTTGGGCTTCCCGTGGCAGTGAGGATGGGAAGGGTCCGGGCACGGGATTTGGGGCAGTGTGTTGGAGGCTGACTAGAGGCAGGGTGGGTACTTTAGTCCATGTTCTGTTGCTAATAACACAATACCACAGACTGGATAAGTTATAAAGAAAAGAGGTTTATTTTGGCTCATGGTTCTGGCCCCAGATCAAGGGCCTGCATCTGGCAATGGCCTTCTTCCTGGCAGAGTCCCCAGGTGTCACACGGCATCACACAGAGCCGGGGAGCGCGCTCGCGCGCGCACACACACATATGTATGTGTGTGTGTGTATGTGTGTGTGTGTGGTCTCTTTCTCTTATGAAGCCACCAGGACTCAGACGTGGGCCCCACCCTGATGACCTTCTGTAAGCCTAATGGCCTCTCCAAAGCCCCCTCTAGACACTCCTCAAGAACGCACAATGGGGAGTGTTTTAGTCAGCATTTTTGGCTGCTGTGATTAAAGGACAATTGTAGAGGAGGAACAGATTATTTAGGGGCTCCCAGTTTCAGAGGTCTCAGTCCACGGACAGCAACTCCATTCCTCAGGCCTCAAATGAGGCAGAACATCATGGCGGAAGAGTGGGGTGCAGGGAAGCAGCTCAGCTGATGATCAGAAAGCAGAGACTCCGCTCTCCAGATAGAAAATACGTGCCCCAAAGTCAAGGCCACAATGCCATCTCCTCCAGCCACACTCTACCTGCCTTCAGTTAATCCCTCAGGGGATTAATTCACTGATTGGGCTGAGGCTCTCCTGAGCCAATCACTTCTCCTCCAAGCCTTCTTGCATGGTCTCACACGTGAGCTTTTGGGGGACACCTCACAGGCAAACCAGAACAGGGATCAGGCTCTAACACAGCTTGGGGGCAGATTGAGGATGGCTCAGGGGTACCTTCCAGCCCAGCATGCAGGAGATAAGCAAGGAGGTGTCCTGCAAGAACGGAAAAGCAGAACAAGACTGCAAGTCCATCTGCTCTTCCAGCACCTCCTCTGGCAACTGAACACAATGTCGATGATGAAACACTGCTCTGTAGTACACACACGTATACAGAGAGCAATGATTTGTTTGTTGGTGGTGGTTTGAGTTCTTTAGAGCTCGGGGCTGCTCTTGGTGCTGAGTTTTGATCATACAGGACACAAGTAAGCTTCCTGTTACCACCACATCGTTGCTTCTCATTTATTGCAAATTGCACTCTGCATGGAGGTAGTTTGCAAACCCGCCTCCTGCAGCTCTGTGTGTTCATTTTGAGACTAAGTCCCCCACATTCCTGCATCCTCGGGCTTGCTCTAGGAGAGCCTCGGCCTGCACCTAATCCTTGTGGCACACACACAAAAAAAACGCTATATGGCTAGACCAGTGCTGGCATCGCAGTGGCAAAGTAGTGACTGCAAAGAAGAAACACAGGCCCGGGTCTCTCCAGTTCTGTCAACCTTTGTGACACTTCAAGTTTAAAATAAAAACAGGAAACAGCACAAACTGCAAGCTGTACATTTTAGGTGCAAATTTTAGATCGTGTGCAATGTAGTTTACCTAATTTGAATGCTATATTTAAGATGAAAATTATTTCCATTGTCAATGATTACAGCTAAAGAATAAAAAGGAGAAGATAGTGATTATGACTGATTCTTATTTAATTATTACTGAAAAGGGCTTTGAAATTCAGAAGACAGGAGTGTTAAAAAAAGATCTATAGCAGATGCCACCACAGGGAGGGGCCAGGGACCAACGCCCAGGACTCCAACCCCTTCCTCCAAGGATCCTGTGCCCCCGCCCTGTAGGATGGACACACCCTATTTGTGTCTGCTCGAGGTCAGCACAGGGTCCTCTCAGCCAGTCCACCAAGCCCCTCCCAGAGGACCGGCAGAGACTGGCTGTGCCTGTACCCCAGAGAAAGTGTCCTTAGGGATGCTCCCCCACCCCCACAAAGGGTCACAGTTAAGAAGGAAACTCTGCCTCTACCTCTTAGTCACTCTGTGACCTTGATTGAGTCACCTCCTGAGCTGAGGTCTATATGAAAAAAGCAGGGGTCATGATTCTTACCATGGAGCGTCTCACCCAGCAGCTGGCATGAGACACCTGCCACTATTTCCCAAAGACAGAACTAGAGGACCTCTGAAGGCCATGGGGAGAAGCCGATGGCCAAGCCAGGACCCTACTCTGCTGATGGAAGCTTCGCAGCAGAGTTCTGTATCTGCAGCACCTGGCGAATGGAGAGGGTAGAACCTTCCAGAACGGGGTCTATAAGCAGCACCTTTCAGACTCAGGTTCACCCTCTTCCCGCCGTTGGGCCGCCTCCTTTCCTGTGCTTCCTCCTCCCTCCTCAGTGCTCGGCCCTGAGACCAGGACCAGGCACTGTGATGTGGAGAGAGGGGCTGGAGGGGCACTGTGTGTGGCGGGAGGGGGGGGTGCTAGGCCCGGGTGCTGTCTCTGCTTCAGAGGTTCAGGAGGGGACCTCGTTCCTTAAGCTGTATGGTGGTGTGGCCCAGCTCACTGGGACCCAGGTGAGGGTTAGTAACTCATGAGGACAGGCTGGATGCAGACCAGGGATCACATGGTAAGCAAGTCGCAACTGGACATGACCAGGTCAGGAGTTTCCTGAGCCGACACAGGCTCCTAGGGTCAGGGTCCCACCAGCTGGAGATACCCACCCTCCCGGGCTGATCCCTAGCTGCCAATGCATCAGTTCCATCTCGTGGCCATCAGGCTGCGCTCTGCCTTGACCCTGAGTAAGGCCCCTGGTGTACCAGGCTACTAAGCATATGGGACATTCCCCAGACACCAGGCACGTACCCTATGCCAACCCCTGCCCAGGGAGGCTGGGATCAGCCTAACAGGTCTCCACTGAGCACCTACTATGTGCTAAGTGCTGGGTGGGAACAGAGCAGAGAGCACACAGCAAAAGGCCTGCCCTCGTGGGCAGCCACGTGGAGATGGGGGGCCAGCACAGAATAGTCAGCCAGGGGACGCGGGGAGCAGAAAGTGATTTCACTGATTAGAGTCACAGCAGCCAGGAAGTCATGGTCAGCTCCACCAGCAGGGGCTGGGGAATGGCGCTGTGGGCGCACCCACAAGTCAGATCTTGGAAGGGAAAGATGTTGTTTGAGGCCATGGAACAGCATATGCAAAATGCAAAGTCGCCGAGGCATGGAGGATTGTAGCTCCCTGTTGAGCCACCGGGAGATCCCTCAGGCAGGGAGCACCGGCAGAGAGGCCAGGGATCTGCAGCCTCCCCAGACCCCGACGCCCCCGACGTCTGCTGGTGTCTCTGTGGCATCACATTCCCCTCCCTCAGGAGCCTGGCAGAGCCCAGGCCAGTGCCCTACTGTCCCCTGCACCCCCTTGGCCTGTCACCGGCTCTGTGCGCCCCCCCCTGCTGCACCAACATTTTCCTCCTGTGATGGATGGAAATTTCCCTGCCCGCTCAAGTCATACTCCTCCTGATTTGTTGTTTTACACACACTGAGGCCGGAGGCGGATCCTGCATGATTCATAAAGAAAAACGCGCTGTCTGTGAAGGAGAGTGATTTATAGGTGACGTTTTTCCCAGGTCCCAGCGATGAAGCTGGCCAGGGAGGAAGAGGAGGAGAGGGAGCCTGGTCACTGCGAGCGGCCAGCGTGGTTCCCAGGTCCTGGCAGCACCCCACCCGCCCCACGCATGACTTCCTCCTCACCGGGGTTTGTCAGCGAGTTTGGAGAAGCTGCAGCCTAGACAACCAGGGGACAGAGGGACCCCAGGTTCCCAACACCCTTCCCTGCCCTCCTGGCCGGTCCCACCCCTCCACCCTCCTCGGGTATGAAAATAAATGAAGTCAAGTTTCCCGGCTCTTCTCTGCTGGAGGGGGCGAGGGGAAGGGGCAGGCAGCCAGCTGACACCCGCCTGACCCGAGCCATACATTGTGAGGGTCACAGGGCTGAAACAGACACACAGCTTACAACAGGGCTGGTCAGTGGCCACCAGGACTCCAGGGTTGGACAGCCCTGTGCTGGGGAAGGTCAGGGCAGTGGTGGACTTCACAGGCAGGAGAGGAAAAGACCAAACAGAATCGGTGGAAGGAAAGGACTCACTCATTTATGACCCATTCCCTAGACAGGGGAACCCAGGGGGTGGCGTCTCGAGGGGGGGTTGACCACGTGCCCAGAAAGCAGCAAGCAGAGCAGAGACCGCTGGGTCCAGGGGCGGGAAGCAGGGAGTACTGGGGTACATGTGAGGCTGGGGGGATGAGAATGGGCCACCTGCTGGGCCTGACCTGGACCTGGGGGAGGGGCCTCCTCAGGGGGGAGGTTTCGGCTCCCCCCCCTCCCCCTGTTTTCTGACCATTAAATCACACCACCAGCACCTTTGCACGCGCTCTCCTCTTGCCTGCATCCCTCGCGGTGATCCTTGCCCTGCGCTGGGGGTCACAGTGGTGTTCTGCCGTGGACCCTGTCTCCAGGGGCTCACCATCCAGGGGGGCATGCCAGGTGGCCTGTCTAGTGACAGTGGGCCCCGGAAAGGAGTGCCGGCTCTGCCCACAGCATTTGGGGAAGGCTAGACCAGGCTGTGGGGCGTGAGTAGGAGTCTGTGGGCTGGGAGGCCCGGGAGGAGGGTTCTGGGCAAGCAGAAGAGGCTGGGCCATCAGAGGTACCGGCAGCCATCTCCACGTGCCCCCAGCCTCCCTCTGTTCCTGGGACCCTGGGGCACCATCTGTTCTGCCACTCTGTGGCCCCTGTGCTGCTACAGGGCCTGAAGTCCCTGCCCGGGTCCAGCTGGGGCCACCAGGCCTCCAGGCTTCCCCACAGTGTCCTCTGGTAAATATGCCCAAGACACATGGGTGAACCGTGAACCGAGCCTTCTGGGGATGGATCCGCGGAATAAAAAGCACATTCAGTAGCGAGCTGTTTGTTTCTGTTTTCCTTCTCGAGTAAATGGAAACACGCACTGACTCACTTCTCTCGCAAGTACAGTAGCTTTCCTGAGCGGCCGGCAGGCCCGGCTGCCAGGAAAAAGTGGTGGAACGTTCGGCTTTGGGAACAAGGGCCTCAGTGGCCGCTGTGGCTGGCAGTGGAACACAGCTGTCAGTGGCTGACAGGAGTTTCCAAGGGTGGGGAGGATCCGGCCTTGGCCTCCCAGGGGGCCTGACCATCGCCAGGAAGGGACTGGAGACTGCTGTCCTGCCGGCTCATTTTCTGACCTGCGGATGGCGGGTCCCAGGCAGCAGGCTGGGAGACGGGCCCTGGGAGGGTTCAGCCATCCCGGTGGTCACTTCCTGCTGTGACCCTGGCTGGCCACTGCGCCTTTCAGGGCCTTGGTTTCCGATCTCTTCGTGGGGCCCTCTGTGCTGACTTTCACTCTGGTCGATGACCGGTGTCCTGTTTCGCACTGTGTGCGTGGAGTCCCGTGGTAGGTGTCTTGGGTGCCTGGTTTCTCTTGTTCCACTTGATGTGTACATGACTCAGCCTGTCAGTGCACGAGCGGGACAGTGGCCCACCTTGTCGGGGCTGTGGACCATGCCCTCCACTCCCCCAGTGCGGGGAACTGGGCTTTTCTCTGCTGAGGTCACCTGGATTTCCTCTTCGGCGCGCTCCAGGTGTGTGACCAGATGGAGCAAGCCCTAGTGAGGAGCTGGGCAGAGAATTCATGGGGACAGGACGGGACAGGTGATCTGGACTGGAACCTTCTCGATGCCTTCTCCTGCGGTCCTGCATCGCCCAGGCCCTGCACACCCATCCCCCACCTTCCTAGCAATGAAGCTCAGGTGCCCGCACTTGGCAGGGTAGAGGTTCTGGTAGATGGCGAGCCCCAGAGGCCCCGGTGGCCAGGGTGAGGGACGTCGGGGGGAAATGAGGAGCTGCGGCCGGCTGCCAGGCAGTGACTCCACAACCCAAAAATGTGCTCTTGGCCAGCGGCTCCTTCCTCTCTCTCCTCGGCCCTTCAGGCGGCCAAGAGTTGGCAGGCCTGGGTGCAGATAACGTCGAGGGCCCCAGGCCCTCTTCTGTCATCGCCTCCCCGATGTGAAACCCAAGATCTTGTTTATTTATGAGGAAATTCTGTTCTGCTGCTCGACAAATGGTGTATGGGGGCCAGGGCACATGGAGCGTGCAGCCGGCCCAGCCAGGCCTCGGCATGCTGCGGCTCAGCAGCCCAGCGGCAGCTGGAGGCCAGCGCCACACCCCTCACCGGGGCTGGGAGTGAAAGAGAAGGGTCCTCCCCCGCCCTGAGCAGCCAGAAACCCCCTGCCTTCCCCCATGTGCCAGGGGCAGCAACAGCCCCGTGGCTCAAGTGTAAGGCGGCCGTGGGGCCTACACCAGCCACTCTCGGGGACCCCTGCTCTCTCCCTGGAAAGGAGGGCAATACGAGATGGTTCATCAGTCCCCAGGGGATGGGAGAGGGAAGGGAGCACCTGCCAGGGACCCACTGTGCGTTAAGGGTTCCCGCCACGGGCTCCCGCCAGCCCCTTCCATTTGCCAACTGGGCTGTAGGTAAAGGCGCTGAGCTCCAGCGATGGGCTACTCCACGCAACAGTGGGTGCTGCACCAGGGCTGTGCGCCTCCAGGTGTGCCAGCTGGGTGGGCGCAGGGGAGCCCTCCCTCAGAGGCAGGCAGGATCCCCGATGGCAGGCGGCACGGAATCATCAGACATCTGACTCCAGATTTTCCTGTCGTGTCTCCCTTACCTCTCCAAGGGCGTGTCCTCCAATAATGTGTTCCAGGGTCCCCGTGGTGATGCAATATGCACTGCTGGAGGAAGATGGCCCAAGCCGCTCCCCTTCTATTTCAGGTTAACCTGAAAGATGTGCCAATGGCTGACAGGTCAGTTGCCGACGCCAGATTTTCTGGTAGGTTTCCTGGGCATGTGCAGAGCCTGTCATGCTTGCTTTGTGGTTCAAGCAGGTGAGACCCCCTTTCATCTGCTCTGGAAGAACCATAGACCTGTGTCTATACTGGCTATGCTGGACAAGAAGAGCAAGATCCCCATCGGCCATGCAGTGACTGTGAACAGGCCAAATTTCTCCGTGAAAAGGCAAAGACTTCAGCCTCAGGGCGACACACAGGACATTCCCACACATTTTCCTCACCAAACAGATCTGCACAGAATCCCAAATCCCCAAGGACTCCCCTTTGCCTTGCTAGTCTACGTGGACTCCTACATCTCTGTTTCACTTTTATCAAAAAAAAGTTTCAAACAGACTTAAAAGTTTAAAAGAAATGCAACACTCATGGATCCACCACTGTGGGGCACGCACCACCTGCCCACTGTCCCACCCGGTTAGTCCATCCAACAGGGGTGCACTGATGAGGTCACAGCTCCCACAGTCCAACCATGTCACCTCTGAATATTGCTGCACCATCAGACGCCCCCCATCCAAACCACCAGGCGAACTGGCTTCGCAGGCACCATCAGAACCATCCACGAGACCCCACCGTCTCCTCGCTCCAGAGGGAGAAGTGTCCCCAGGTGCACTGTCTCCAAGGGACGCCCATCGGGTCCCCTGTTCTGGGGTAGTGTGAAAGGTCTCCAGCCCTCTCATCTCATTTAAAATGCAGTGCCAGCGTCCCCATGTGAGTGATCGTCCTGATCACCATAGTGGCCTTTGCTGAGGCCCTGCCGTGACAACAGGAGGGTGCACTGAGACGGTGTATGTAGATGCCACATGCAACTCCAGCCGCCCCCCGTTCCCTGGCCCCATATAACACCACCCAGGCCTCCAACAGTCCTCCTGTGAGAGTGCTGAGCTACAGCGGGTGAGGTCACTTGGCCTCTCAGCTGAGCTTGGAAAGCTCCTGACCCCAGGGCCCTGTTCTTTCCACCGCTTCTTGTGCATTCTAGCTCCTTCTTCAGAGTGAGGTCAATGAACCATAATAGCAGTAAAATGCAGCAACAATACAGCTCCTCCCTCGAGGGAGAGGAGCCCTTCCCCGGACCTGGAACGATCACCGGTTCTCAGGACTTTCCTTCCAAGAGTGGAAGGAGCCAGAGTCTCCTGCCTGGGCGTTAAGGGCCCCTGTGTAAGTCAGAGCCTCTAACTCGGGCGCTTCCTGCTGCTGGGGCCCACCCCAGGCAAGTGACCTCTGCTCACCTCTTGAGCCCACAGCAGAGCCACCTCCTTCCCCGATCCCGTTACTGCACTTCTCAGTCTTGGGGAGCCCCTGTCACCACGGGACCTCTCAGTGAGAATGCTGAGCACCTCCCAGCTTCTGGGAGCACCGTGGCCTGGCTGGTGTGCTGAGCTCCACGCAGCCAGTCCTTCACAGGTGCCGTGGTCCCCCCAGGAGCTGGGGAGAAAGGGACACCTGAACCACCATGATCCAATGCTGGTTGGTCACCGTGTTGGTTTCCAAATCTCCCCAGAGCTGCCCTTCATTGCTGTGGCCCCTGGCCTCGTGGGGGTCCTGCCCTCATGAACAACCTAGCACTGGAAGAGACAGAATTCTGAATTTGTTTTGCATTAAGCTAATGACTAATAACTTGGGTATCATAAAACTTGCACATATGTGGGGAACAACTCAGGACGTGCGTTTAGTCCTTCAACCGCACATTTTATGAAACCTAAATAAATGTCAAGTATTTCTGAGGAAAAACGAAGCACCGGAATCCAGCTATGAGTGTAATCGATGAGCTGGAAAAAAAGAATAGGACAGGTGTCACTGAGACTGCGTACAGTGATTGTATGTTGAAATGACAATGTTCGGATGCGTCGTGTGAAAAGACCTATCATTAACATTGACCTACTGTCTCTGCAGGTTTTGAATGCTCTTAAATGACACATGTCTCACATCACGTCAGACTGAAGGTGCTGCTCTAAGCGAGTCGCCCAGGGCAGCCACTACTGTGGATCAGAGCTGGCCAGGCCAAGCCCAGTCTGTTTGCCATCCACGCACAGGAGACAGAGCCTGCACCGTGGAACTCACGGGGTGGTTGGGGAACGGGCCATTGTCACGCGGGAAAAGCTGCACTGGACACACGCGAGACTCTGGATCTGTGGGTTCTGCCCAGCAGGGAGCCCTTTAGGGGAAGGTTTTTGAATAAATGCCAGAGCCAGGAGGGCTCCACCTGGAGGGCTCCACCTCAGGAGGGGCCTTCTGAGCCAGGGAAACAGCGCAGGCCAGGCACGGAGGCCTGAGGTGCTGAACAGGCAGGTGGCGGGGGGCCATCAGGTGCGGCTGCAGCCTTGGCCTCGGTGGCAGCACTATTCGAAGTCACCTGGCCTCTGCCCCACGAGCTCAGAGACAGAAAGCAAGAGCCCAGCTCTGGTCCACCGCCTGACCTCTGCTTCATGTGTCCTTCTCCCTCCTTCCCTGGCTGAACTTCCAGCCTGTGAGGAGGCTGCCGACAGAAACTAGAGCTCAGAGAACAGAGCAAATGCCACAGCTTGGTGAGGGGGGGAGAAAAAGGCTCCAAATACTGAGAGCTGGCCACTGCGGACAGCACAGGCTGAGCGACGGAGGGAATTCTGTTGTCCGTTCCATGTTTGTTAAACACCTACGAGAGGCAATGAGTATGGAGGCCACCAAGTCCTGACAGCGCAGTAGTTTACAAAGGTTGGGATGTCAAGGCACGTCCACTAAACACTGAACTAGTATTGCCAAGGATAGACCAATGTGGCACAAAGTAGGTGCTCAGTAAGTATTTTCCGAGGCCTGTCCATGGATGTTCATCGCAGCATTGTTTATACCAGTGAAAACCAGAAGCAGCGCAGACTTCCACCAACAGGGAGTTGGTCAACGAGCTGCGGTGTATCCCCACTAAATGTTTTTGTTTGTTTCCTTGTTTATTTGTCACCAACAGGTGGAGGGACTGATAAATGGGTAGACAGAATGTAAGAACAGAGAAAGACAAAAGTGACGATGCTTAGAGAAAGCATGGTGGCCAAGACAGTGTGGGGGGAAGTGCACTGGGTAGTGCAGAGTCAACAAAAACCACCATATGAACTGAATTTTCCTCCAGGCATCTGGCCAAACAACCCCCCAACCCAAAGGTACCCAGAAAGACCCTCGTGTGCCCATGAGCACACCTTTCTCCAAGTCCTCCAGCACCTTGCCTGCACCTCAGGGTGTCACAAACTTTCTGCTCTGCCGATGGCCTGCTGCGGGAACCCAGAGGTGAAGCCAGGAACTTGGGCTGGGGACAGATGCTGGAATCATCCTGTACATTTCTTGGGACTTCTCATGTCAGCCCACCGTCACCAAGTACTACCCGTCTCTGTTCTTGGGTGTGGTCTGAGTGTCCGCCAAGGGTCCACTGGGATAACACTCTTGGTCCGCAGGGAGGCACGATTGGAGGGTGGTCCTCATGGGACTTCCTGGTAGTTCTCCCAAGAGGGCGCTTATAAAAGCCTGCGTCTAGCCCCCTCTAGTCCTCCCTGCCTCCTGCCTTGAGATGTGACCACCCTGGCACACATTCCCACCATTGCCATCCATCCACCATGGGCCCTGGTTAGAACTGAGCCAGTGCCAGCACTGTGCCCTTGAAACCTCCAAAACCATCAGCTCAATCAACCTCTTTTTCTTTATAAGTATCTTGTGTCAGGTGTTTCATTATAGTGACACAAAGCTGACTGTGACACCTGGGGACCTCCTTGCTCCTCCTCCACACCCACATCAGGGACTCCTTCCCTCTTGTTCTGCACACCTGCTCCAAGGTATGTCCAGTCACCATGTAAGCTGAGACAGTCCTACTCCCCATCCACCTGCTGCCCAGCAACAGGCACCCCTGGATTCCCCGGGGAGCCTCCTCTTCCTCATGACTACCCCTCCCCCTACTCTCTGCCACCCCCAGAGGTGAAGCAGGACACCTTTCCCACTCTGTGGCCAACGGGCCCAGCCGCTTTCCACAGAGCTCGTCCTGGTCAACCATTTGCAGCCTCCTCCACAAGCCTCAGCTCAGTCATCCTGCCTGAGCACCGGGAGGCCCCAAAGGGAGGACTTGAGGCCCATTTCGTAAGTGAAACCTCTGAGGCCCTGGCTGGGAAGTTGAGCCCAGGTCCCATCGAGAACCTGGGAGGGCTACACCCAGGATTCCCCACCCGTGTGTCCCTGAGGACTTGAGGACATGCACAGTCTGGTTTTGTTCCCTGAAGGCTTGGGGTTTGCAGTGAAAAGTGCTCCGGTTTGGGAGCCTGGTGGCCTGGGTCAGATCCTTCCTGCAGCCCCAGTGGCCTGGGAAACCTTAGCCAAGTCACAACTGAACCCTATGGAGGCCACCCCCCCCCACCCCCATGCACCTGCCTGAGAGGGAGCGAGGGTTTCGGGAAAAGGACCCCAGGGAGTGACTGAGGCCCCCGCACAACAGCTGCACCCCAGACTCCGCAGGGCTTGGTCCTCTGCTGCGTCCTCCGTCCACACAGGCCTGAATCCCAGGGAAGCTCTGCCAGGGGGCTCTGCAGCCCCGGGCCTGACCTTCAGGACCCAGAGGTTGTGAGGAGCGCTATGTAACTGGAGGCCAGCAGCATTTCTACCCTCCTTCTCAGAGAACCAGTGCTCCCTTGCACACAGCCTCGGGGAGACTGCAAACCCCAGGCCGGCTCACCACTCAGACAGCCTGAGGCTCAGAGGTCAGGCACCCCGGGGACCAACAGGATGCCGGACTGAGCTCCCTGCAGGCTTTGGATCTTGATACCACAAGGCAAGGAGGGAGGGGGCGAGGAGGGAGGGGGCAAGGAGGGAGGGGGCAGGAACCGATGTTTCCAGAGAGCCAGCTGTGAGGCGGCTGCCGTGGTCCCTGAAGCCCAGAGAGCCCAGACACCCTTCCTTCTAATCTAACTCCTCCTGCATCCCACCACTCCCATGGCCTTCAGCGGAGTCCTTCCAATGGTCACTCTGCCAGTACCACTAGCCAGCCCAGGTCTGTTGCTCGCCATCAGTGAGCTCTGAAGAGCAGCAAGTAAGGGCAGGCATTCAGTCCACCGGGCTTGAGCAGAGAATGAATGTGTGTGAGAATGAGGGTGTGTAAAAATAAAGGGTTCACGAGTCAACATGGGTGCATGTGTAATAACGAGTGTGTGTAATAATGTGTGCATGTTATAAGGAGTCAATATGATAATGCAAGTGAAATAATGATATAATAATGAGTGAATATAATGTGTGCATGTGATAATGAATGTGATAATAACTGTGTGTAATAATGTGTGTGATAATGGTGTGTATAATAACACATACATGTAATAATGAGTGGGCATAATAATGAGTGTGTATAATAACAAATGTCTGTGATAATGATTACATGTGTGATAATAAATGCATGCAATAAGGTGTGCAAAGATAATGAATGCGTGTAATAATGTGTGTGTAATAATGAATGTGTGTAACAATGAGTGCATTAATGAGTACATATAAACTGTGTATGTGTAATGATATGTGTGATAATGTGTGTGTTATAATGAGTGTGTGTAATGATGAATGGGCATTATAATGCATGAATGTAATAATGAGTGTATGTACTAATGAGTGTAATAAAAAATGCACGTGTAATAATGAGTGTATGCAATAATGTGTGTGTAATGATGAGTACATGTAATAGTGTGTGAATAAAGGATGCGTGTGTAATAATGAGTGTGGGAAGGGGCTTCTACCATGCGCTTCTCCACCATCTTCCCCCATTCTGACTGTGGCTGCAGGGGGCCGTCTGGTGCCTCAGGGTCCCAGCTCCTTCCCTGCACAGGGCCTTGACACATGCTGTCCTTGAGACGCTCCTCCTTGCCTTCACTCCAATAACTCCTCATCTTCATACTCAGCCCTCTGTCCCCCAAAACCTCCACCCATTAGGACTTGTTAAGTTCTCTCCTGGAGCGGGGGCTTCCTGTGAGGGCACCTCTCTCAGCAGAGTAAGCTGCTCTCCTGTCATTATGTCATCAATGCTTGACCGTCTAGACAAGGTCTTCCTGGCCTGACTGCGTCTCCACGCCTGGCCCAAGGCTTCAAGGACAGTCGGCACTCAGTGGCCATCTGGTGCAAGCGCCCATGAAGCTGCAGGATCCTCGGAAGGAGAGAGCAGGACACACTGACCCCAAGAGCTCTTGGCAACCCTATAGTCGAATTTGAACCCCACGGCTCAGTCCCATGCATGGGGTCAGCTCTGATTTGGAGGCTTGCTGATGGGCCCTGGAGGCCAGACGGGGGGTGGGTGGGGGCAGTGGGCAGTAGGGACCTGAGGGAGCGGCTGGGTGGGAGGCTGAGGTGTGGAGGACCCCTCTCCCCTGCTCTGGGCAGCGAGCGGCTGGGAGCCCAGGCCTGGCACAGCCTGCTGCCTGCTCTCTCGGGCCGGAGAACCTGCTCTGAATGTTCAACGGCCTCGTCCCCGCACACCAGGGAAGGAAGGAAGCCCTCAGGACGCCACCTCTCCAGCTGCCCAGCCGGAGCCTGGGGAGACTCCCTTCCAATCCCAGGGGTCTGCAGGTGGCCTCCGAGTGGACAAAGGCCACAGGCTGGACAACTGCCTTGTTCTTGGGGTCATGAGCCCCTGACTGGGACCCCCACTCTCTAGTGCAGGGAACAAGGACTGCTGGGTTCCCCACAAGCCTCCTCCCTAGGCAGGTGGCTCATCCCTACACGGACCCCGGCCACTCCACCTGGCATCAGGGACAGTTGAAGAAGTCATGGGCCCCTGAAAACCAGTCCCCCAGGAGCAGAGCTGGGAGGCCACCGGGAAGGAGCGGGCAGGGAGGGGCTCCGCGGCTCGGGGTTTTTAAAGCAGTGAAGGAGTGACGCCGGCTTGGCTTCTGGGACTTCAGAACCTGAAACTTCACAAATAGCTTTTGATCTGAAGTTTCCAGGGACTGACCAAGCACTTCAAGGGCCATTGCCAGGGAGGAAATGAGCTTCTCCCTCCACTCCCTCCCCTCTCAGGTGAGGACTGAGGTCACCAGGGTGGTGTCACCAGGGGTGTGGCCCCACCGACTCACTGCAACCAACCCAGCTGCTGAGGCCCTGCTGTCATGCCAAGGCAGAGCCTGCCCGCCTGGCCGACAGATGGGCCGGATGACCAGGCACGGCAGAGCCCACGGCATGGTCAGTGCCCCAGCAAACGGGCCGACCACCCACACACCAGCAGACGGACCAACGGCCCGCTGTAGACCCACTGGTTGATAGATGGGTCGTCCCGTCAGTGAGCTGTGGGGTAGAAGTGCCCTGGATGGACAGACTTGTCTGCAATCAGAGAGAACTCGGCCTGCCGGGACGTCACTGTGAGGGACAGGTGTCCCCAAAAGATGATCGAATGCAATAAGAAAGAGATGGCAGGTACCAAAGGGGCTAAAATGCTCACCGCAGGAAGGCAAAAGAGGACCCTGGCGGCCACCGGAGCCACCCGACATCACTGATGTCCAGAGTCGCATAGAGACTGGAATTTTCCAAACCAGCGTGGGCTGGGCTGCTCCGTCTCCCTCGTGGTGAATGGGTCAAGTAAGCAAACGGGCAAGGGACTTCAGAGTGGCCCCTCTTGTGCATTCCTGACCCTCTCCTGTGTCCGCATCATGAACTCTTCTTCTGAGGCCCTGGACTGGGGTCGTAGAGCACAGTCATGGTGACGTCCTGGTTCCCAGGATACGGGTGACCCTTCCTCCTCCTATTTTCTATTTGCATCCTGTAATGAGGCTGTATGTGTTTTGCAGTGGGAAAAAATGACATTTATAATTTCAGAAGGAAAAACAAAAACAAACTTGGACTCTTCTTCTCTTGCTCCATATCAATAAACATTTCTCCATTTGTGGATGGGAGGCGTCTTAAAGACCTGCTTTTTACCTTCCCGTGTCAACGTGGCTTACTGAGAACCCGTCCCTCTGCCTCCTGCATTGCCAGATCAGCCCCCTGCCCGAGTCTGCACTTCCTGAGATGCATAAAGGAGTCGCCACCGCGTTCCTCCTTCTTGTCATCTTTCAGGGGCTGCTGGATGCCTGGGTGACACTAACTCAACCTGGAATCAATGGCCTTTGGTGGCATTCAAAGTTTCTTCCTGGTGGACTTCTACTCACACCCAGGCACACATGCGCACGCACGCACACTGGTGCAGAGCACACAGACCACGCCCACCGCCCCATGCCAGCTCCCTGACCCCCTCCCTGCCTTTCCCGACTCTTGACTCAGGTACAGAGCTCACAGCTTTCTCTCAGCCAGGAGTAGAAACCCCACAACATGTGTGCCCACCATGCATCTCGTTCAAGTGGTGTTGACTAACCTTAGTCCAATAATTCACCTGTGATGGTAGGTACTGTGGGACCTCCCAGGAAAGGGAGAAGGGTATTGGCTTCTTTTTGCACCCTTATTACGCCAAACATTGAATTCAGAGGGGATATTTTAGTGTCCTCAGTGGCTGAAATACAAAAGGTCAAGAAAGACATTGACCTGAAGTTACATGGCAAGGAACCAGCTGATGTGCCGATCTCCAGTGCCTCTGTGTGGTCATGCGGGGGGAGTCCCCCACTCACTGCTCACCCCTCGGTCATGTGCCTAACCCACTGAGCAACTACTCTGTGCCAGTACACCATCAGGTGCTGGGAATATAATGTGAACAAAGCAGTCGTGATGTCCACCTTCACGGAGCCATTTATTAAGAGACAGACAAAACAAGACGAAGAACCCACCCGTCTATCTACCTGCCTCCTAGACCACCTGATACGCCAACTCTCAATGAAGAAGGAACCAAAAGCTGGTGGGGGTTAGATAGGGAGTGACGTGGGAAGGCCGCCTAGGATTTCATAACGCCGGTCATGTGTGCCGCGTCACAGTTTTCAAACTTCACAGGGAACCGATCCTTGAAGGACAAGATTCCACAGATAAATTGAAGGACGAGATAATCACCAGTGCTGACAACGTGGCCCTCCCAGGGTGTGCAAGGCGGCTCAGTGTTCAGCGTGGACCAACAGGACCGTGGTTGGACAGGGACGAAGCACAGGCTTGGGACTATCCGGGTGGCTCTCAAGGGGCGATGAGACTGGGAATTAAAGGAGGACTGGAGAGGACCCCCAGCATCAGGATGGATCAGCAGAACGGACTTGAGATGGAGACATCCAGAACCTTCCTGGAAGGCCCTAGAGCTAGTGTTGTGAGGATGTGAAGGCCTGAGACCCAGGCAGGGGCTTTCCCCAAATAAACAGTCTCCAAGGAGCCTGCACAAGAAAACGGACAGGATTCTTAGTAACGCCAAGGCCAGGTTGTTTCTCACTTAAGACAACCAAAATGAAATAAATTGCTTACGAAATGTGCCAATGGTAGCAACAAGTGCTTTGGGACTCGGGTAGGTGAAGAAAGGCAAGCCCCTGCTCCTCTCGACACGTGCTCCTCCCCACAGATGGGACAAGGGCCACAGGCGTCCCTGCGTGGGCCCAGAAGCTTCCCCTGGCTGCATCTGGGCTTCTGGGGCCAGCTTGTGTCCCTCACTTATCTTCCAAACACTGCTCCAGACCCACTACGAGGCTCGAGTCCTGTTACAAAGCCCAACAGAAAGCTCTGGGGTCCTTCCCTGCATCTGCCGCGGGGCATGCTGTGTGGTCTTGGGCAAGGTCCCCAGACTCTGCGCTTCCAGTTTTCTGTAAAATAAGAAAAATCACAGCTACTTTTCAGCTACCTTTACCATCTTGCCTTGAGGATAGAGATCAGCCGCTTCCCTCCCTGCGGCAAGTCCTGGTAATCTGGCAAGAACATCCCCCTTGGCCTTGGAGAACTTCTCTTGCCTCTATCTCAGACCAGGCGAGATGGACTCCCACTCCAGGACTCCAGGACAGATATGTGATCAGCTTGGCTGTAACCCAGGGCATCTGCTATGGTTGGGACCTGAAGTGTCCCTCAAAAGCACCTGTGTAAATGCAGAAATTATCAGAGGTGAAATGGCTGGACTAACCTACGCGGTCCATCCTAGTTTGAATGGACTGGGTGGTCATTGTGGGCAGATGGCGTGTGGCTGGAAGAAGTGGTCCCCTCCCTCTCTCTCTGCTTCGTGGCCCCCATGAACTGAACAGCTTTCCTCAGCTGAGCCCTTTGGCCATGATGCTCCACCTCACCACAAGCCCAGAGCAGTGAAACCAGCCAACCGTGGACTCACCCTCTAAAACCATGAGCCAAAACAAACTTTTGCTCCTTGAGTTGCTCTTGTCAGGTATTTTGGCCACAGCAATGAAAACCGAGCTGACACATCATCTACTGAGAGTCAGTCCTGGGACGTGTACTTGAACCTGGGGAAGTCTGCTTTTTGCTAAATGCAGAGCTCATGGGACGTAGTCATGAAGTGGACAGCCATCGTCTATCACAAGGACAGAGCCTGCCCGAAGTGGATCCAAACTGGAAGAAAACAAATTTAAGAAATGAGCGAAGATTAGCTGAACATCTAGGTTCAGCCATACCTGAAGCTGTACTACAGTTGATAAGCTCCTCTGATAGCATGAGGCCTTTTGAGTTAGGTGACTATCCTGCCCATCGGCTGTAATTTGGGAAAGTGTCCCCCAAGGACCCGTCCCCAGCCTAATGAAGGTTGTGGAACCTTCAGGAGGCAGGGCTTAGTGGAAAGAAGTTAGGCCACTGGGGGTGTGCCATTAAACAGAATACTGGGGCCCTGGCCCCTTCCTGTCTCTCTTGTTGCTACCTGGCAGCCAGGAAGTGAGCAGCCTCCTCCACAATGTGCTCCTGCCATGACGTACTGTGTCACCCCAGGCCCAAAGCAACAGGGCCAAGCGACCATGGACTGAAACCTCCGAAACCATAAAAGATAAACCTTTTCTCTTTTTAAGTTGACTTATCACAGGAATTTGTTACAGTGAGGAGAAGCTGACCAACACACCATCTAATGAGTCCTGATAGGGACCTCTCCTGGGGAGAGACTTTCACGGAGACACTGGCTAACATGGTGGGTTGTTGTCTGTGATGGGTTGGAGGAGGCTGAGGAGGCCACTCGAGGGTTCGGGATCTTCATCGACACTGCCCAGGGCAGGAAGTTAAGAAAAGGAACAGAGGAAAGGATCCCTAAAGCCTAAGAAGTACCAGATTAAAATCATCCTACCATTGGTTGAATATTGATTACTAGAGGAATTAAAACACATTCGTGTATTCAATGTGAATTTAACCCATTGGCTGCGGGCTCAGGGACTCCCCTCCTAGCAGATGGGGAGGCGGCCTTGTGGGCCCACTGTATGGCTGGGGCTCCCAGTGCAGAGCGCTGCCTCGTGTCCCCCCGGGGAGAGCCTGGATTCAAGACTCTGCCTTGGGTCGGACTTCAAAGCCTGCGCCCTGTCATCACTCCAGGCCGCTGTGTGTGAATCCGGCTCCCTAGAAACCTCACCCTCAGCCTCTTTGCCCAGAGGAAGGGGGAGGCCAGGCTCCATGGACGGCTCTGTCTCCGGAGTCGGCCTCGCTGCCACCGCTCGGCCGTGTTTATATTCCCCTCAGACAGGCCCAAGTGTGTCTCCCCAAATGGGCTGCGTTGGCCTGGTGGAGGCTGTAGGCTCTGTCTGAGGCTCCGACAGCAGAGGATCTGGCACAGGCTGCACTTGGCCTCCCTGCTGGGCCGGTGGCTGCAGACACGTGAGACCCCGGGTGCAGAACCCACGCTGTCCATCCACTCCACCCTCTCTCGGGGAGACACCCAGGCGAAATGACAGAGGCGGGGCTGGGTTGGAGTCCGCAGGAGCAGCTGGACAGGCCAGTCCCCACCTCTGGGCCTCCTTTTCTTCACCTGAAGGGTGGGGGCAGCAGGGCCACCTGAAGGCTTGCGCAGGGACGAGACGAGAGAGAGACGAGACTCACACGTTTCCTGACCTCGCCTTGCACAAGCCGGTTCTTGATGAGCCCAGGGACCTCTGCCCTCTCACCGGAGCCTGGCCCTGCAGCTGCCTGGCTCACCTGGGTGCTCCCCACTGCCCAGGCCAGCCCCCGCGTCCCCTCCAGCCCTAACGATCCCTGGTGGCAGTGGCAGAGAGGCCAGCGACTCCCAGAGCCCCCGTGCGCCCTCATCAGCTGCGGCAAGGACTGCCAGGGATTCCGACTGCATGTGACTGGGACTGGGCGCCACAAACAGGCCCGCAGGGAATCCCTTCCGCAGAAGATGTTGGCACGTCTCTATAGCAACCCGGGGAAAATATTTCATGCAAAAGTCCATCTGTTGTAACACAGAGGGAGCTCCAGCCAATAACTGAGTTATAACAAGTTATAAATCAATCCTAATTTGCAAGCTTTATTTTACCAAACCACAAAACGCACACACACACACAAATATACAAATATACATATATATACACACACGTATACGCACACACACTGGGTCTGTCTATTCTTCACACACGCACAGGCACACACGTGGCGGGACACAATGGCCAGGCAGCTGTGACCGGTCATCTCACCTCGTGGAGCTGACTCACCAGCCAACAGAGCCTTGGTCTGAAGGCTGGACAAGTGACCCCAGCAAGCTGACCTCGGCGGCCTCCCAAACTGCAGCTAGAACGAAACAAAGTCACACGTTTCCTCGAGCTTCGGCGCAAAGCCAGCCGAGATCCTTTTGGGAGCCCTGTGGTCGGCTCCTCCCAAGGGGGAGAGACGAGTTTTTTCGTCGTGTGCCGACTCCTCCGTAGGAAACGCTCTGCAGAGGCTACCGAAGTGGAAAAGGACAACGTGAGAACTCGAGTTGTGGTGCTTTCCGTTGTCCCTGTTGTCCACACTTGGCAGTGGCCCGAGTGCTGCCCCAGACCTGGGTGCCACCGTCGCGCTGTGCATCTGGCTGCGCTGTCTGCGCTCTGGAGCCAACCCCCGCCCGGCTTCAGATCTCGCTCCTCGCTTTTCTCCTCATCCCCTGCTTTCCATGTCTGCCGCGTGGCCTGGGGAGGGGGAAGGGGGGAGGGAGGGAGGAGCCAAGCCAGCGTGAGCCCCCAGTGTCCTCTTCCCAGCCACGCCAGGGAGCCACCAGAGTCAACATGCCACCCTGATCCCAAAGAGGAATCGCCAGGACCTGTCTCCCTCCCTCGAGCTAAGCACGGTGGCGAGGGCTGGCCTTGTGTCACCCTCCCCACGACCCCTTGAGGAAGATGGCGTCTTATCTGCATGGGACATCATATTTCATTGGTAATGGGCTCAGAGGGGTGCAGTGAATGGCTCAGGGTCCCCCAGCTGGGACGCTGTGTGATAGGAATCGATAGGCAGTTACGTCTGTACCACCACCTGGGCACCTCTTGCATGCCTACAGTCACATAGGGACTGTCCCCAAGAGCGACGTCTAGCAGGTGACTTCTACCTCAGAGACCCAAAGCCGCATCCAATCCCGGTCCTTAACCCGACACGCACTTGGACTTTAAACCGTTGCCTCCTTTCAACGTCACCGTGTGCCAAGCAGGCAGGAAGACCCCCACTCCACGACGAGCACACTGTGACTCTGGCTGTTCAAGACGCCTCCTCAGGTGACACTGCTGGTGCCAGAGCCTGGCCCCGTCCAGCCCACGTGCCTGTCTCCCTCTGGACGGGTGTCCCTTGGGCTCAGGGGCAAGGGCATCACTGCCAACAGGGCCCAGCGCCCCCACCGCGCCTTCCTGGGCTGAGCAGGCTTTGGCCTGGCGTCTGAGAGCCCGGGGACTTGCTGACGCGCAGCGGGGCGGGCCCAGGCAGAGGGGTCAGCGGGGGAAGAGGCAGGAACACCCTGTTTCCAGATCTGGAGGAGAATGGAAAGTGGAGACTTGGAAAGGGATGGAGCTGCCTGAAGGGATATTTCCAAAGGCTGGGGTGAGCAAGCCTCCCCCACCCACCCAGCCGGTGTGCGCATCACCATGCTGTGGCCCAAGTCCCTGGAGTCGGGCCGCTGCCAGGGACAGTCCCCGAAAGGCTGGAGACATGCTCCCTGAGGCCCCCCCCAACCAGCAAGGAGGGTCCTTGTGGCCCACCAACCCTCCCTGTCCTCCTGGAAGGGCGGGAGCTTCAGCTGCAAGATCTCGGGGCCCACCTCCAAATCTTCCCCTGGGGGCCAGAGAGGCCTCCCGGCCAGGGTGACTCAGTGGGAATCAGCATCCACGACCTTCCCTCAGACCTGCTGAGTCGGGGCCCTGGAACGAGGAGCGCCCGCAGCTGCAACCAGGACTGTGACTGTCCACCAGGCGCATCCGCAAGGGCAGCTCCCGCCGGCCACTTCAGGCCCCGTCAGGGTTGAGCAGTCAGGAAACCTGACTCAATAGACCAGGCCCCTGGTCCAGCCAACCTCTACCCCTGCCCTCTCTCACCCCGATGGCCCAGGACAGAGCACACTCCAGAGCCAGCAGCAGCCTCTCCTGCGGCCAGCTTCAGGCCGAGCTGGTCCTCTCTGAGCTGCTCTGGAACCCTGAGGTCTGTGCTCCTGCCCCAGGGCAGAGGGGCCATCTCAGGACCTTGCAGGCTGGCTGCTAATCCACCTCCAGGAGGGCAAGCCAGAGGCAGGGCCTCCGCTGACCTCTGCCCTCCCCTCATCCTGGCCAGGAAGGGGCAACCCTGAGCAGTGCAGGACGCAAGAGCCCGCCTGCAGGCCAGCAGGTCCAGCCCCTCTTGCGCGTGGGGACTTGGCTGCATCAGCAGAAGCCAGGAGAGGCAGTGGGGGGCCCCATCCCCACACCCAGGCCTCCCTCACCTCTCAGTTCCTAGCAAGTTCCTCTCCAAAAGCTGCCCTTAAACAGCAGAGAGCCATGTTCCCAGGAGCTTAAGGACAGACTCTCAGCAAGGCCACCAAGTGTGGTGGCCGAGATGGTGGCCGAGAGCTCAGCGTCCAGTAGCCTGCTATGGTTAGATGACTGTCCCCCCCAAGTCTGTCTGCAAACCCAGGTCCCCAGGTGGGCAGTGCTGGAGGTGTGGACCTACAGGAGTTGAGGCCTAGGGGAGGTCTTCAGGTCATTGGGTGAGCCCTCGGGTGGGGGTTACGGAACCTACCATGCACTCCCTCTCTGCTTCCAGGCTCCAGACTCTGAACTCAACATGGAGACTCACTCCAATGTGCCCATGATGTCCCATGATGTGCCACCATCCCCAGAGGCACAAACCCAGGGGGCTGCTTGATCTGGGATTTGGACCTCTAAAACCATTCCTTCATACGTAGCCTGTGTCGGGCATTTTGTTGTAGTAACACCAAGCCGACTAACACATAGACCCTGCTTCAAAGACTGCATCTGCCACTTCCAGCTATGGGAACTTTCGTCCCCCCTTGGAAGCTTCAATTTCCCTATCTGGAAAATGGAGACAATAACATCACCTGTCCTATGAATTTGGTTAAAGGAAAGATGAGGTGATTCATGTGAAACCCCGCCCCTAACCCAGAACAAGGCTCCAAAAATGATAGCTACTGTATTTTCGTTGCTGTCACTTCCAAGCCCGGCCCTGGGCCCGGCTTCGCATGTGCACACGTGCACAGGGGCGAGGAGCCCCCAGAAGGCACAGCCTACGTCTCTGCATCCTCTTAGGATGTGGGAGTTGGATAGGATGTTGGAAAATATCTGAGGCCAGACGGAAACACTTCCTGGCCATCATCCCTGCCTGGTATGTGGCAGAATGAGACTGAAATGTCCTTACATCTCGAGATTCCTTCTCCTCATTAATCATGCATTCAACAAATATTTACGTCGACCGCCCCTGTGTCAGGCCCTGGGCTTGGGCAATGAGGGAGAGCAAGATGGCCCCACACCACGGAGCTTGGGCCGGGGTTTCTCCCGCTCTCAACGCCCATGAGTGCACGTCGGAACCTGGGATCCACCAGCCACTGCGCTGCTCTGACTTGCCTTGGGCCTGAGCCTGGTTTCCCTCCCTGGCTCTGGGCTCCTCGAGGGCGGGCGAGCTTTCTACTTAGGCTGGACACACACGTGATGCCCAGGACCACTCTGAGCTGTGCTCTCCCCATGCTCAGTCTTCCCCGTGGGGCCAGGGGACATCTGCAGGCAGGGGCTCCCCCTGGTCGTGTCCGGGCCTGGATCACCGTGGCTGGGTGAATGGTGAGCGACTGCAGGGGAAGATGAGGCTGGGAACTCACGTGATCATGTATCCAGCCACCAGGTCTGTGTCGTGAATTTGCAGGCCCCTCAACGGGCCCAGGAGACAGACATGGGCAATGGCAGGTGTGCCCTGGGGGGTGGGGGAGAGTCCCCGAGGGATCTTGAGCAGGGTCATGTCCTGATCAGTTTTTCATCTCTAATGGTCCCTTCTGGGACAGTGGGAACGGACCCTGGGCTTCCAGGAGCTAGGAGGGAGCTGTAGCCTCTGGTGCACCGTCAACAGGGGCATGCACCAAAAAGTCTGTGGACATAGCTTCACAGGAGCAGAAACCGATGCCCGTGGGCAGGAGTGCGAATGGGTCAACCATGACACAGACGGTGCATTGTGCAGCGGTGGCCACAAGTGAACCACGGCAGTGCCTAGCGACAAGCCTGTCTGGCGCGTGAGTTGGCGATGGCGTAGGACCCCCCACTGCGGATTCAGAGGTGCAAATCCACGGTCAGCAGGGTCAGGGAGAAGGCCCTGCTTCAGAGAGCCAACCAGCTGCTGACAGAGAGCGGTGGCAACCCGGCCACGTGTCTCTCGTCACCCAGCAGGCGAGCTCAGGCCAAGGCTTGGGGAGGATGAGGAAGAGGCAGATCCTCTTCATCCTGTCCTTGTCAGTTTTCTGTTTTTATGACTGAGCACTCCAAACTGGGGAACTTATAAAGAATAGAACCTTAAGACAGGTGCGGTGGTGCACGCCTGTGATCCAGCAACTCAGGAGGCTGAGGCAGGAGGATCCTGAAGTCAAGACCAGCCTCAGCAACTTAGTGAGATCCTGTCTCAAAATAAAAAGGCTGACCAATGTGATCCTGCAATCTGTACACGTGGAGAAATAAGAATTCATACCCCATTTGAATCAAATGTATGATATGTCAAGATCATTGTATTGTCTTGAGCAACCAATTAAAAAAAAAAAGAAAAGAAAAGAAAATTTAAAATAAATAAATAATAAAAAGGCTGGAGATGTAGTTCCTGGGTCCAATCCCCAGTACCAGAAGGATTAATTTATCTCACAGTTCCGGAGGTTGGACGTCCACAGTAGGGAGCCAGCAGGCAGTCAGATGTCTTGCTGTAACATTGGGGAGGGCATCACCTGGGGAGACGGAGCACGCTAGCTTGGGTCTCTCTTCTTGCTTTTAAGAAGCCACTAATGCCATCTTGTGGGCCCCACCCACATGACCTCGTCTAATCCTAATTACCTCCCTAGGCCTCCCTCCAAATGCCACTAAGGTATGCCTTTGAGGATGAAGTTTCCAGCCCATGAACTCTAGGGAGCACATTCAAACCCAGAACAGTGCCACCTCTACCACCTCGTATGGGTCAGAGCAATGTCAGCCAAGCCCAGCTCTCGGGGATGGGGACTCGACTCCACCCCCAGATAGGAGTCTAGTAAAAGGGGCAGGGAAGCAGGAAGCCGGATAACAGCATCCCTGTCTGCAAACCCTCTCGAGGGCTAGGCAACACAATATTAGCAAGAAAATTGATTTCAAAAAATTACGCATGAAATGACGTCCTTTTATAAAACGCAAAATGAGACTTAGGGAGGCAGATGGATGAGACAAGATCATATCGTGACATCATCTCAGGGAGCAATAAAGCAAGAGCCACAGGACAGTGACGGCCCCTGTGGAGCACAAGGCCAGGAATGCAGCAGGACAGTCGGGCATTGGACGCTCGGGATTGCCAGAACTTTTGTTTCCATTGTTAAAGATTAAAATTTTTGATTTTCTAAATTTGATGTTATTTATTTGTTTTTCCAATACCAGGGACTGGACCCAGGGGTCTTTGCCATGAGCTATGTCCCCTGCCCTTTTTAATTTTGAGACAGGGTCTTATTTTTTTTTTAAAGAGAGAGGGGAGAGAGAGAGAGAGAGAGAGAGAGAGAGAGAGAGAGAGAGAGAATTTTTTTTTAATATTTATTTTTTAGTTATTGGCGGACACAACATCTTTGTTGGTATGTGGTGCTGAGGATCGAACCCGGGTCGCACGCATGCTACCGCTTGAGCCACATCCCCAGCCCGGGAGACAGGGTCTTATTAAGTTGCCTAGGCTGGCCTTGAACTTGAGATCCTCCTGACTCCCGAGCCACCTGCCTGCCCAAAGAAAACGGCCAAGGAAACCACGTGAGAACAGATGACGGCTGGCCTGCTGTGGACACCTGAGGTCCATAAAGGGGAAGAGAAATGGAGAGAGGGAAGGCAGGACCCAGGGAGGCCACACACAGGTCAGATCTCAGGGCGTGGGCCTCTCTTAGGTGTGGGGAGTGAGGGAGCAGGAGGATCAGGGATCGCGCCCAGCACCCCAGCTTGGAGGAGTGGCTGATGGTGGCCCCTGAAGCCCGGAGGCTGACGGGAGAAGGTAATTTGGAGAAAACCAAGCAATATTCTCGGGGCCTGCGGAGATCACAGAGCGGCCCGAGAGGCTGCTGGCTCTCTGCAGCAGTGGGGAGTGGTCAGGGCCAGAGAGACAGGAGCCCCCGCAGATGCAGAAAGCCCTGCGCCGCTTCAGGATGGACGGCCTCCCTCGGCCGCCTGGCCTCGCGGGGCCCCTTCCAACACAGCCCCAGCCAGGATTTCCTCCCAAGCCCTCGGGCCTCCACCCTGACACCCCGGGCCCAGCGAGCGAGCTGGAGGTGGCGGCCGAGGGGGCCCCAACTGCAGCTCCTCCCCGGCAGGCCAGTGGGACCCCAGAGGGGCTGGCTGTTTGTGAGGATGACATGTTTATGGCCCAGCGTCTCCTTACTCATGCTCTTGGCTTCCCCTGGCTGGTTTGGTTGGGTGGATCCCAGTTCTTCTGGACCTGGAGCCTCGGGCTGGGGCTGAACAGAGTCTCCCTTGAACGGTTCCAACCCGGGATGCTTCCAGCCCCTTCCCCCGCTCCCCCGGCCTCGGCCTTTCCCACACCCAACCTCACTGCAGAGGGCCACTTCCCAGGGCTGGGAAGGGCCTGGTGTCCCCTCGTCCAAGCCTCTTTTCATAGGGGAAGAAACTGAGGTCCCGAGAGAAGGATGCCCAAGGTCACCCAGGCAGGTAGGGACAGGCCGTCCAGGAGCCCGACTTCCAGACGGGCTCCGAATCACCCCCCGGACACCGGCTTCCCTGGCCCCGTTTGTTTGGGGAGGACAGTGGGCCTTTCGAGCCTGCCGGCCGGGAGCTCTCCCTCCGGGGAGGCGGCAGACAGTGACGACTCTTTGCTTTTACACTTTAATTCCATAGGAAATTGGAAATTGCCCGTCAGAGGTGTCCGGGTGGCCCAGCTGCCGGCCGCCCCACACAGACCGGCTGCCCCGCCCCGACCTGGCGGCCACGGCGCCCCCTTCTCCCGCTCCAGGCCGGGTGGCCCTTGCGGAAGCTCCCCCGGAGGCTCCCGTGGACGCTCTGCCTGCTCCTCCTTCCAGGGCAGGAGGACCGAATCCAGCAGAGAGCGGCCAGGCCTGGCTGGGGACCTAAACCCTGACATTTAGCTGTGCTGTTTCCACCCCAGGCTTTCAGGAGTCTCTGGCCCTCGGCTCTGGCCTGGCTTCAGCGTCACCGCCTGGCCAGAGGTGACAGGTCATGGGAGGAAGGGGCTCTGAGCTCCTCTCCTGGGTCTGGGACAAATGCTACACCTCCCTGCGCCTCTGTGTGCTCATCTATGAAGCAGGAATGGTGATGATTCCACCGACTGTTTCCAAACGTGCGGGGCTGCTGCGATGGTCCATGGGGCGGTGCATGTGAAACACCTGAGGATTGTCAGTCCTGTTAACTACCCCAGCGCCACAGCAGACCAGAGGCTCTCGTGAACGGGCCCTTTCAACAACCAGCAGAAAAGAGAGCAGAACAGGCACAGGCGCTTCGGTACAGCCAGGACGTGGGGTCAGAGCCTCGTGAAGAGCAGGACGGCATGGCGCTCGGCCTCTGAGCTCTCCTCCTGGGCAAGCAACCAGCTCCGGGGCAATCCCAGGCCCAGGGCCAGGCCACAGGACGGCGGCAGCTCAGGAGTCCACCTGTGGCCCCGAGGAGACACACCTGACCCAGCTCAGGAGTCTGCTCCAACATCACTGGTGAGCAGGTGTGAGTGTGCGTGTGCAAGAGGCGTGGGGAGAGTGTCCCAGACAAAAGGAACGTCGCGCACGTGTGCTTGATGGAGTAAGACACTGAAAAATGAATGACATCTGGTGTGTCTGCAGGGAGGTGAGGCTGGAGGTTTAGAAGGAAGCCAGGCCTTGATGGTTCTGGGGTTGGTCCAGAAGGCACTGGGGAGCCACTGAAGGGTATAGAGCCGGAGAGGGGGAGGTAAGACTTGCCTCTTAGATCCCACACTCAGTGTGGGGGGTGGATGGCAGACTCAGGCGGGAGGCAAGGAGGCTCTTAGTGAGGCCGTTATGGTCATCAAACTGAGTAAGAATTAGAGTTCATAGGACACTTAAGATCACTCCCAGACTGGCCCTGGCCTCCCCCATCTCCCCTCCACTGAAGCTGAGTGGTTGTGGGTATCAACAGAGATCCACGGGCGGGAAACTTGCCTGGCTACATAGACAGTGCACTGTAGAGAGAGAAACGGTAACCTCCGCGGTGGTCAGTGGTGGGGTGCCAGGCGTGCCCACCCGAGCTCCTGCCAGGTCCAGGAGCTTTGTGGCCTCCCTGAGAGGCACAGGATTCATTTCAGTTGGTTTCCAGATAATTCAGATGGGCACTTGCAGCTGGGGACACAACATGGGGTCCTTTACCATTCACTCCAACCAAGCTGCTGCCCTGCCTGTCCTCATGGGATGTCTGGCTGGAAAAACAAAATCACAAAAACTCCCATCTAAAGCTATTGGGTGGAGAGGGGCGGACGAGATGGACCCTTGCTTTTCTTTGGCGGCGGGGAGGATATGGCCCAAAGGGGGTGTTAGAGTTTATTTACATGCTTAGGAGACTCAAGATTATTTAAGTTCCAGAAATATGGCGGCTCTCCTCTCTGCTGGCTCTAGGTTGCCTGAGGCTCAGCCCCACTGTGCACAGATGGTTTCACTGGGACAGGGAGAGGAATAGCATCCGTGTCAGGGATTTTGTTGTCATAGAATCAAGAAGCTAAAAAACAAGAAAGAAGGCAAGAAAGCCGCCCCAAGGCCCTTCTTCCAGATCAGAACACGGTGGGTAAAAGCAAAGACCCAAGCCACCCGGGAATGACCAGAGGGCTCCCAGGCCTGGGGGTGTGGCTCACAGATCTACAGAAGGATAGACCCCCATCCCAGGTGGTGGACTGAATGTGCAGAGAAACCTTCTCACTACGAACACTTAAAAAGGCTGAAAAATACTCAAACCTCTTTTCAGATGCCTTGACGACCTTGTGGGAAAATACAGCAAACCCCGTAAGACACATACCACAAGAAAGTGTGGCTCCATAAAGATAAGCATTGAAGCCGGGCATGGTGGCACACGCCTGTCATCCCAGTGGCTTGGGAGGCTGAGGCAGGAGGACCATAAGTTCAACGTCAGCCTCAGTAACTTAGTGAGACCCTAAGCAACTTAGCAAAACCCTGTCTCAAAATTAAAAATAAAAAGGGCTGGTGGTGTGGCCCAGTGGTTAAGCGCCCCTGGGTTCAATCCCTGGGACCTCTGCAGCTCTCAGGAGCCTGGAGCTTGGGCTGCCATTGGGTGCATGCTGGAGATAGAAGGCAAAGCCCGAAACCCACACAGGTGGGAAGTCAGATGAGAGGCCCTCTGTGCAAACCTGGCACCTCTGATAAGGTCACCTACAGGGAGACAGAGGACCCTTGCCTGCCATCCTTGGCTTTAAATGCATTTGTAAAAAGGAAGAAGTTTCCCATAAGATTCTTTAATCTTGTCTTCATTTCCAAAGTGACTTGGGGACTAATTTAAATGACTTACATAACCTGAAGACCCCAAAAGCAAAATTTTGGTTGATAGTGGTCTCTCCGTGGTACCCCAGAGAATGAATGGGAGATGCCTTGGAGGACTGAACTTTGGGACCAAAGAATTTCTCATGAGCTCTCAGCCAAAATTTATAAAGCACACGAGAAATGACTGCATGAGGAAATAAGAATTGTCCAAAATCACCCTGTAGCCTTTCACCTCCAGTAAAGATCTAGGACATGAGATACATTTGGTTCCACAGGAGAAACCTGGGCAGAATTGAAACCATGATGAAGGCGCAGAGGCCGTGAAGACCTGAACCCTAGGCCAACACACCCACACCCACTCTAAGTACGAGCACAGCTGTCACTGCTGCGGACACTTCTAGAGGACAGTGGCTCCTACACTACCGTATGGCCGTCACAAGCCTGGAAGAATTTCCAACACAGCACAGCGGATTCTCCAGACATTTCCCACTCCACGTCCTCTGCGTTTTGGGGCATCTGTTCTAGTCAGTTTTTCTACCCTTCTCCCAAGTTTTGCTGGAAACGCAGCAATGAAGAGAGAGTCTGTAAACAGCGGGTCTCACGCCGTCTCACGATGATAAGATTCCAGCACCCGACGGAGGGGAACTCAAAAGCCGACCAAAAATACCTGAAGTGGCTGGAGCCGCCACCCACGGCCTGGCAAGATTGTTTTTTTAAGCAGCAACTTGGAAAGGTGGAGGTTGGGACAACCATAGATGATCCCAGTCCAATTAAAGCTGTGACCCAGACCCATCCCAACTAGATCAATATGCATGATCAGATATCAACTTTAGCCATCAGTCATCATAAAGGGTCTTCGTTTGGGGAGAAAAACTGAAAAATGTGCTTTAGTTTTTCACTGCTCATTATACACAACGTTTGAAATACAATGAAAAACTTTTGAGTCATTTGAAGAAACGGGTGCGGGGAGGGTTAAAAAATGATTATAATAAAGAGAAAACACAACCAATAGAAACAGACCCCCCCCCACAGGCAACCGTTATTGGGGTTGGCCAATCAGAACTTTAGAACAAGTGCTGGAAATATGTTTACATTTTCAGAGGTAAATGAGGTTATAGTAGGTGAGGAGACTGCGTGTTTCTGCAGAGAATTATAAACTACAAAAAAATGACAAAATGGAAATTCTGGAACTAAACTATATAAGATCAAAAGTCCGTTGGAAGCCAGGCACAGTGGCGCACTCTTGTAATCCCAGTGGCTCGGGAGGCTGAGTCACAAGTTCAAAGCCAGCCTCAGCAAAAGTGAGGTGCTGAGCAACTCCATGAGACTCTGTCTCTAAATAAAACACAAAACAGGGCTGGGGATGGGGCTCAGTGGTTGAGTGCCCCGAATTCAATCCCTGGTACCTCCCACCAAAACAAGTTCATTGGATAAACCCCACTAAAAAGAGGGGTGCAATGGAAACCCCCAAGAATCTGACTCTCCACTTTACACCAACGGCATCTAGAACTCTGGAGTCTGTGGAAGGCGCACAGGTCCCAGGGAGAGTCGTGCAGGGTGACTGTGGTCAGTTTCAGCTTTGAGCACAGTGGCAGCTGCCACCCCACCCCATCCCAGGGAGGAGCTGTGCAGATGCTCCTGGGGCAACACGCACATGGTTTTCTTGAGCCACCATAGGCAAAAAGACCCCGTCCTCTGTGTTTGGGGCATCTGTTCTAGTCGGCTTTTCCACTGCTGCCAAGAAAAACTGTAGGAAGAATAGTTTATTTGGGGGATCACGGGCTTCAGAGGTCTCGGTCCATAGACAGCCGCCGCCATTCCTCGGAGCTCTAGGTGACGTGGGACATCATGGAGGAAGGGTGCGGCTCTCGAGGTGATCAGGAAGCAGAGAGCGAGACTCCACCAGATACATAACATACCCCGACAGGCACACCCTCGCCTGCCTTCAGGTAGCACTCAGGGAATCCCCTCAGGGGATTAATTCACTGATGAGGGTAAGGCTCTCATAACCCATCATCTCACCTCTGAAGGTTGTTGTTGTTGTTCTTTTCAGTTATACATGACAGTAGGATGTACTTTGACACATCAAACATATGTACATAGCTTCCCATTTCTGTGGCTGCACATGATATGGAGTTACGTTGGTTGTGTATTCATAGATGAACACAGGAAAGTTATGTCCGATTCCTTCTACGGTCTTTCCCATTCCCATCTCCCGCCCCTTCCCGACCCCCATTCCCCCGTCCAATCTCATGAACATCCCCTCCTCCCGCCCCCTGCAGCCTATTGGGAGTCAGCATCCACATATCAGAAAGAACACTCGGCCTTTGGTTTGTGGGGATTGGCTTATTTCACTTAGCATGGTATCCTCCAGTTCCATCCACCTACTGGCAAATGCCATGATCTCATTCTTCTCCATGGCTGAGTAATATTCCATTGTGTTTGTGTACCACATTTTCTTTATCCATTCATCTGTTGAAGGGCACTTAGGCCATAGCTTAGCTATTGTGAATTGAGCTGCTCTAGACATTGATGTGGCTGCTTCACAATTGTATGCTGATTTTAAGTCTTTCGGGCACATGTTGAGGAGTGGGACAACTGGGTCCAATGGTGGTTCCACTCCAAGTTTTCTGAGGAATCTCCATGCTGCTTTCCAGAGTGGTTGCACCAATTTTCAGTCCCACCAGCAATGAGTGAACCTCTTTCTCCACATCCTGGCCAACATTTATTGTTACTTGTATTTTTTGAGAATTGTCATGCTGCTGAATGTTTTCGCATTGCCTCACACGAGAGCTTTTGGGGACACCTAATAGCTAAACATAACAGCATCTGGGGTCTGGTCTCTGTGGCTTCTGATCGCAGAGGTGCCAATGGAGGCCATAATTGAGGAAGAGAATGTGATTTCCAGAGTTACCATATTTTTAGATTCAAATGTCCAGTTTTCAGGAACAACAACAACAAAATCACAAAGCATACAAGAGTGGGAATATGGCCCATTCAAAGGAAAAAAAATAAATCCATCAACTTGGAGGCAGATCTACTGGATCAAGACTTCACATAACTATCTTTTTTTTAACTTTTTTTTTATTATTGGTTGTTCAAAACATTACAAAGCTCTTGACATATCATATTTCATACATTTGATTCAAGTGGGTTATGAACTCCCATTTTTACCATGTGTACAGATTGCAGATTCACATCGGTTACACATCCACGTTTTTACATACTGCCATACTAGTGTCTGTTGTATTCTGCTGCCTTTCCTATCCTCTACTATCCCCCCTCCCCTCATCTCCCCTCCCATCTTCTCTCCCTACCCCATCTACTGTAATTCATTTCTCTCTTGTTTTTTTTTCCCCTTTCCCCTCACTTCCTCTTATATGTAATTTTGTATAACCCTGAGGGTCTCCTTCCATTACCATGAAATTTCCCTTCTCCCTCCCTTTCCCTCCCCCCTCTCGTCCCTGTTTAATGGTGATCTTCTTCTCATGCTCTTCTTCCCTGCTCTTTTTAGGTCTTTAGGGAATAGTCCGAGAAGGGGAATAGCTGGGTCAAATGGTGGCTCCATTCCCAGCTTTCCCAGGAATCTCCAAACTGCTTTCCAAAGTGGCCGCACCAATTTGCAGTCCCACCAGCAATGTACAAGTGTACCCTTTTCCCCACATCCTCGCCAGCACTTGTTGTGGTTTGACTTCATAATGGCTGCCATTCACATAACTATCTTAAGGATGCTCAGATAGGCAAAAAGCTGAGGGAACAATGTGTAAACATAGCGGAGATATCAACAAAGAGACACGCAGCCTGAAAGAAACCAAAAAAAGAACCCACAGCACAAAACACAACGACTGGAGAGAGAGACTCACTCGAGAAATTGAAGTAGAATCGAAGGCAGACGGAGCTGGGGTTGTGGCTCAGTGGTAGAACGCTCGCCTAGCCCATGCGGGGCCCTGGGTTCGATCCTCAGCACCGCATAAAAATAAATAAAAGGATTGTGTCCAGCTACAACTTTTTGTGCTCGCTTCGGCAGCACATGTACTAAAATTGGAACGATATAGCTCAATGGTCTCCATGGAAGATGAACTCAGAGAACCCACAGGAGAAACATTATAATCAAAATCTACCTCATAACATAAACTGCTAAAAGGAAAACAGAGCATCTTGAGCCCAGCAGAGGAAAGGGACCCTCCACCTACCAGGGGCCCTTGGTGGGACTATCCAAGTGTCTCTCACCAGAGCTGAAGAGGCCAGAAGGCCCATAGTGTTCGAAGAAGCCTGTGTCAACCGAGAATGGCCCTCCAGGGAAACTGTCCTTCAAAACCACGGGCCGAGTTAAGGTCCACCCAGGTAGACAGAGGCTGAGGGAGTAGAGTCCGCTAGACCTACCTGACCAGGTGTGTCCATGGAGCTGCAGGTACAAATGAAGGGCCCAGCCAGCCGCGCAGAGCCGTGTGCAGGCACAGAGATCTCAGAAAGGCCAACACATGGGCGACTGTGAAAACCAGCATCATCAGAACACTGCTCACCTGCACTTGATGTTTTTGCATGGTGTAAAAGCCTTATGTAGGTGTTCTAAGCTTACAGTGGGGTTTCAGCCTCAGACTCCCATCACACCTTAAGTCTGCTGTTCCGACACACCTCACAGACCAACTCCAAACCTCAGCAGGCCGAGCCCACCCTGCTCAGAACATCTCCATTAGACCTCAGGCAAAATCACCTACCACAGAGCCTATTTTATGATAAAGTCAATATGAAATATTTTGAATCAAAATTCAAATTTTGAAACACCATTTCTATTGGATGCATATCGTTTTCAGACCCACACAAAGTTAAGAATTCACAAGTTGAAGTCTTGTAAGTTGGGGGCCATCTGAATATTTTTTTAAAAAAAAATTAGCTAAAAACTAGTATTATTGTAACAATAGTTTGTGACAATGTATTTATTTCCTATACAATTTAAGCAACCAATGCATTTGAAAGAATTACTAGTTTCTGTTTGGGGACGTACATGTAGGAAGACATAATGTTGTGACATCAGTAAACTGAAAAGGGTTGGAACGGAGGTGTCAAGGAGCATAACTTTTTAATTTATTTTTTGAAGTTAAGCTGGTAGCAATTCAAATTAGAGTAGTATAACTTTCAAGTGTTGACGAGAACTCATAATCACAGTAAAAACATACAACCAGCAAGATATTTTATGCCATCTTATATCCAATAAGGAATTACCAGGCCTTAAACAACACAGCCATTATGGAGAACAGCATGCAGGATCCTTTGAAAATTAACAGGCCAGGTGCTGTGGTGCAGGCATGGAATCTCAGCGTCTCGGGAGACTGAGACAGGAGGATCGCAAGTTCAAAGCCAATCTCAGCAACAGCAAGGCACTAAGCAATATATACCACATTTTCTTTATCCATTTTTTGACAGACAGGCATCTGGACTGGTTCCATAACTCAGTTATTGTGAATTATGTTTTTATAAACATGGGTACCAGGTATCACTATGCTAATTTTAATTCCTTTAGATAAATACTGAGGTATGGCCTACCTGGGTCGTATGGTGGTTCCATTCTTAATCCTTTGAGGAACCGTCATTCTGATTTCCAGGATGGTTTTATTCATACAATCTCACCAACAGAGTACATGCTCCTTTTCCCCCATATCCTCTCCAGCATTTATTATTTTTAATTCCTGATGGCTGCCATTCTAACTGGAGTAAGATAAAATATCAGTGAAGTTTTAATTTGTATTTCCTCAATGGCTAGAGCTGTTTAGCATTCTTCATATATGGGTTGACTGTATTTCTTCTTTTGAGAAGTGTTTGTTTAGTTTATTTGACCATTTATTGATTGGGTTATTGGGTTATTTGTTGCTTTTTGGGTTCCTTATATACCCTGGATATTAACTGTCTATCAGAGGAGTAGACTTTCTCCTATTCTGTAGGCCCTCTCCTCACACTCTTGTTTCCTCACTGTGCAGAAGCTTTTCAATTTGATGCCGTCCCGTTTATTGATTCTTGGTTCTATTTCCTGAGCTTTAGGAGTCCTACTGAGGAAGGTGTTGCCTGAACCTATATGTTGGAGTGTTGGCACATGTTTTCTTCAAGCAGATGCAAAGTTCTGGTCTATTCCTAGTTCTTTGATCCATTGAGAGTTGGCTTTTGTGCAGGGTGAGAGCTAGGGATTTAGTTCCATTCTTCTACATGTTGGGTTTTACCAGATGACAACAAGATTCTTTTGGAAAACAACGCAAAGAGCAACATGTTACGGTACCCAAAGGAAAAAGAAGAGCCAATTCACCTAGAAGTTTATACACTTTTCAAAAATAAAAGCCAAGTAAACTTTTCAGAAGCAATTCATCACCAGCAGAATCACAGCACAAAAAAAAACACAACATTTAAGGACGATGCTCCCCTCACACAGAGGGGAAAGGAGAGTAGATTTGATCAGCACAAAGCAATGAAGGGCAGCAGAGAAGGCAGCACAGGGATGAAATGAAAGCTGACTTTGAATCATAATTTGTTCTTTAAAAGCATATGAATGTAGAGTTGGCATATTACTTAGATATGAGTAAAAAATACAATAGTAGCATACAGACTGTGAGGGGAGACGTGGATGCATACCATTGCAAGGTGCTTGCACCACATGTGAAGTGGCATAATATCACTTGACATTGTGTGTGGATCTTGCACGTGTTGTGATTTTAAGTATACTATAAGTGAAATCAGATCACTTGACTATAATAAGTTAAAAATGTATACTTTAAACCCTAAAGCAACCACTAAAATTTCAAAGTTAATAAGCAACAAAGAAGATGAAATTGAATCAAAAAAATTCAATTATTTCAAAAAATGCAGAAAAAGAAGGGAAAGGATACAAAGAATATGTGATAATAATAGAAAACAAATATCAAAATGTTAGATTTAAAGCTAACCATATGATTACATTAAATATAAATGTTCTAAACACCCTCAATTAAAAGGCAGAGATTTTTGGCTTAGATTTTAAAAACTTGACTATATCTGGCCTATTTAGAAAATGCATTTTATATATAAAGACAAAAATAAATTTTGGAATTTTTAATTATGCCTCATAAAATGAAAGGTGGGTTACTATAAGAATATCAGACAAAGTGTATTTCAAAGCAAAGAATATTACCAGGGATAAAGAAGAAGATATTTTTGTCTTGGTGAAGCAGTCATCATCAAGAAGTAAAAACTCTAAATGTTTATTCACTTAATAACAGAATTTCAAAACACATGATACAAAATCAAACCCATCACTATATTCAGAAATTTCAATATTCTTGTCTCAAAAACTGATAAAATAAGTAGAGAAAAATCAGGAAGGATACAGAAGACGTGAACAACACTATTAACTGACTTGACCCAACTGGCATTGGTACAGCACTCCACCCAACAACAGCAGAAGACACATTCTTTTCAAGTACGCAAGAATCATTTACCAACATAGACCACATATTGGGCCATAAAACAAGTTTCAATAAACTTAAAAGGATTCTAGTTCTACAAAACAAGTTCTCCAACCACAGTGAAATCAAATTATAAATTAATAACAGAAAGATCTCTAAAATCCACAAATATTTGAAACTAAATAATATACTTCTAAATAATTGAGGGGTCAAGGAAAAGAATCAAAAGGGAAGTTACAAGTATTTCAAACTAATGAAAGTGAAAACACAACATATCAAGCTTCGTGAGCTACCACTAAATCAGCACTTATAGGGAAATTACAGCACTAAATGTGCAGAGTAGAAAAGAAATAGTGACCTCAGCTCTACCTTATGAAACAGAAAATAAAA
This sequence comes from Marmota flaviventris, assembly GCF_047511675.1. Taxonomy (NCBI): domain Eukaryota; kingdom Metazoa; phylum Chordata; class Mammalia; order Rodentia; family Sciuridae; genus Marmota; species Marmota flaviventris. The sequence continues at coordinate 10,784,365 of NC_092502.1, forward strand.
GAACAAGTTAAACCCAAAAGAGGCAGAGGAAAGGAAATAATAAAAAAATTCCAACAGAAATTGATGAAATATAAAACAGAAAAACAACAGGAAGATCAATGAAACCAAAAATCTGGCTCTCTGAAAAGATCAAGAACATTTAAAAGCTTCTAGTCCAACTGGTCGGGAAACAGGAAGAAAAATCCATAAGTAATACCAGGAGCAAGAGAAATGACCTCAGTGCAGAATATACCACTAATGCTACTAAAGAAAAAGAAGTTTCAGCGAAAGATCATCCCCGAAGCACAGCTCCAAGCCAGATGGCTTCACTGAGAACAGGACTCAACATTTATGGAAGAAATAATATCCACCGAACACAGACACCTCTAGAAAATGAAGAGAAGAGAAGCCTTTGAACTCATCCTATGAGGCCACAGTACCTGATGCCAAACCAGCCTAGGAAATTACAAGACCAATATCTCTCATGAGCACAGGTACAAAAACCCTAAACAAGATTTTGACATATGGAATCTAACAATGTATAGAAAGGATAATGTCCCCTGATGAGATGGAGCTTAATACTAGGAATACAGGTTGCTTTAACATTCAAAAATCAAGGTCAAGGTGAAAACTAAAAAGAAAATCCATCAGCTCCTCTCCATAGAGGCAGAACAAGCATCTGACACAGCATTTATTTCTGATTTTTCAACAAGAAACCTCTTAGCAAACCAGGAAGAGAAGGAAATTTCTCAACCTCATTAAGGATGTCTACAAAAGCCCCCTAGGGCACACTTAATTGAGAAAGGCTGGATGTGTCCTCCTTAGGATCAGGATATCAGCATGACTTTTTGGATTTTTGCTGGGTTTGGGGGCGGTTTGCTTGTTTGTTTTTGATGCTGGGGATTAAACCCTGACACATCCCTGGAAAGTGCCCTCCCACCAACCTCACCTCCAGCAAGGTCACTCTCCACACTTCTTCTCAGTCATGCACATGAAGTTCTAGCAAGTACGAGAAGGTAAGGAAAACAAATAAACAAGACGCCGAGACTGCAAAGGAGGGAGTAAGTCTTTCTTCTTTTCACAGACAACACATTTTTAATAAAACATTCAGAGGAATCCATAAAAGTTTTACTAGGATAAGTGAGTTTCCCAAGGTTACAGGACACAGATCAATATACAAAAATCTATTGCGTTTATTGGCTAGTAATAAAAAACTTGACATAGCAACTTGAGAACCAATACCATTTATAAAAGCACCAAAATAGTAACTATTTAGGGTTAAAACTGATAAAAGATGTGCATGACCTAGACACTGGACATTAGAAAATGTTACTGAAAGAAATTAAGGAAGAATTAAACCGGAAGACAGTGAATGAGAGGGCTTAATATGTGGTGGCGCACGACTGTAATCCCAGCAGCTCAGGAGGCTGAGGGAGGAGGATCACACGTTCAAAGCTAGCCTCAGCAACTTAGGGAGGCCTTAAGCAACTCAGTGAGACCCTGTCTCAAAATAAAAAATAAAAAGGGCTGAGGATGTGGCTCAGTGGTCTAGTGCCCCTGGGTTTAATCCCTGGTACCCAAAAAAAGCCAAAAGGTGTCAAGTTTCCCAAAATTGCAACATTGATCTAAGGAATTAACACAATCTCAATCAAAATACCAGCAGAGCTGGTTTTTGTTTTGTTTTGAAATTGACAAGCTGATGCTCCAACCCCTCTAGATAATATAAAATTCCACTCATCTAGTATAGCTGAAGCCACTTTGAAAGGAATAAAGTTGTGGGACTAAAAAATCTTCTGACTTCAAGACTTACTCTAGAGCTTTAAGGATCAGGACAGCGTGGCACTGGTGGAAAGAGAAAAACAAAGATCAGTGGGACATAATAAGGAGGTCTAGAAATAGACCTGCTTACACAGGAGCAAGTGATATTTTTATGAAGATGCAAAGTAATTCAGTGGAGAAAGAACGGTCTTCTTAACGATGGTGTGGAACAACTGGCTATCCTTATGCAACGATAATTATAAAGGAGGAGAAGAAAGAAGAACAGGAGGAGGAGGAGGACGACAATGACGATGACAATTTTGGTACACAGTTCACATGGCTTAACACTCAAAACGTGCTACAGACCTAAGGGTAATATAAAATCTGAAGAACTCCTAGAGGAAAGCATAAAGAAAGATCTCTGTGGCTTAGGACCAGGCAAAGATTTCTTAGCCCAAATCATCTGACACCAAAAGATAGAAAAGCAAGCTCATAAAGTGGGCTTCATCACAATTAAAAACTTTTGTTCTTCAAATCACGATGAAAAAAACCAGTCGCACGACAGGAGATGGTATTTTGAAAATCATAATGTGATAAAGGAATAAAGAGGAACCTCCAACTCCATACTAAGAAAAACTGAACCGCCCAATGAAAACCCAGGCCAAAAACAAAATAAAATAAAATGAACAGATACTTCCACCAAAAAGAGATGCGGAGATGCTTATCATCCTTTGCCTTCAGGGAGATACAAGTGAAAACCACTGCGGGGGTCCACTATCCTGCCCCCCTGTTAAGACGGGGAAAATTAAAGATGCCTCAAGGAGTCAGTATCAAGGGCTGCAAGAGTCTGCAAGGTCTGGAGCAACCAGAGGCCTCGTATACTGCTGGTGGGAATGTGGAATGGTGCAGCTAGTTTGGAAAACAGTTGGCAATTTCTTAAAAAGTTAAACACAGATGTACCATATGTTCCAACCACCGCACTCCCAGGTATTTACTCAAGAGAAATAAAAGCCCATGCCCGTGCCAAGGCTGGTACAGGAAAAAAAAAAAAAAAAAAAAAACTGTTCACAGCAGTCTTATTGCACTGTCCCCAAACTGGAAACAACCTAAATGTCTATCGACAAGTAAATTGTGGTATGTCTACCTCACAGAATACACACCTCAGTTAAAAAAAAGAAATCGATGACTGATATCTGGTGTGTGATTTTTAGCATGTGCACTTTATTATATGTGAATTATGTCTCAATAAAATCATTTTAAAGGGCAGATTGTTGATTTGATTTTTTTAAGTAATATCCAACTCTCTGCTGTAATCAGGCAGTTCATTCTAAACATGAGCCCACAAAGACAGAAAATAAATTCACTTTTAGACACAAGAATTGAGAGAATTTACTAACCACAGGGTAATTCCACAAAGGAGAATTTTTGAAGTGTTGTGTAGAAATGGAAAACAAGAGAATGGTAAACATGAGCTAAATCTTCACAGAGATTTTGCTTTTAAAAAACACAAAAAAATACCTAGTCTGGGAAGGGCTATTTTATTTACCCGAGTAAAAATAACATGTTTTAGGAAGAACTGATTGGAATTACAGCATTGGAGATGATCTGATTGTTCAGTAGGAAGGCAGAGATTCTCGCTAACTTTCTGTCTTGTTTAGTTCAATATACATGTTAGACTTTCTGGGGCATTTTTGAAAAATTAAAAACAAATTTCTAAGTAACTTATTGAGCTCCTTAGGGAGCTCTAATATATTAAAACATTTAAATGTTTAGAATTGAATGATAATAACATCTCTTCATACCAAAACTCACACAATGCAGCTACCACTGAACTTTTAGGGGAAAGCTTAGCTCTGCATGTTCACACAGAAAAAGAAGAAAAGCTCAATTTTAATAACCTAAGCATTTAACAGCACGAACCCAAAGAAATTGTTTAAAGTTTCTTGTAAGAGGAGAACTTATTGAAAAGTAAAACATACAATAAACAGGATCAGCAAGGTCGAAATTTTCTCTTAAAAAAAAAACTAATAAAGTAGAGGACTCTCTAGTCTAATAAAAAAGAGAACGAGAGAGAGAGAGAGAGAGAAGCACACACACATAAAAAAATAACAAAATTAAGAAGGAAAAGAGAAACAAAAAAGTTGCTATAGATATTAAACAGACAATATGAAAAAATCACGACAAATTTTGCAATTTATAAGAAAACTTAGACAAACCCCAAATTTCAATAACTTCACTTTGGAAAATCAAGACTGTGTTCCTGGACGGAGGGGAGGGTGAGGAGGAGGACTCTGCTCCAGGAGGTCTCTGGGGGACTCAGCATGCTGCCCAGGTGACCCCAGGGATCCACCTCCATGCAGCCAGTAGAAGAGAACTGTGATGGACCAGCCCAGGAGGGCTAACGTCACTGTGCCCAGGTCCCACTGACCAGAACTCAGGTGCACCGCCATGCTCATGGCAGAGGAGGCTGGGACCTGTGCCTCAGTCAAAGCACATCACAGAGATGCCTGTAAAACACACGTCCACGGACACCTCACAGGTCCCAGGACTGGACCTCTTGGCGCCTCCCCCATCAAACGCCCTCCTCTCCTCAGTGGCCAATCTCCCAGCTCCCTGATGAGCTCTTCTGGTTTTCTATGTAGTTCTTTTTTTTTTTTTTTTTAACCTATGTACTCATTTCTGGGCTTTTCATTTTAAAAAATTAAGGTGCTTTATGTTCAAAAAACACTCTTCATTGGAGCCTTGGGAGTCCTTCCATTTGGAAGCAAACTAACAGGGGATCATGGCAGTCACTGCCACTGAAGGGGCCCTGGTGAGCTGGGCTTCTGGAAGTCTTCGGCAGGGAGCAGCTGCCTCCATCCTCACCCCATGAGGGAGGTGCTTCCCTCTCCAGGTTTTTCCAAAGGAGAAACCTGAACTTGGGAATGCACGTGGCTATAATGGCAGGACTGGGATTGGGTCCCAGAACTCAGTCCAAACGTTTTTGTTTGTGTGTTTTTGTGCTGGGGATCAAACCCAGGCCCCATGCATGCTAGGCAAGCAGTCTACCCTGGTCCTCCAACCCCAGCCCTCGGGCCAGGTTTTTAATCCAAAGATTTCCCTGGATACTATAGGCCTACTGCTGCCCAGCGTCAGTGCACAGGGCTCGTGGTGGGTTCTACCCTCACTCTAGAAAGGGACCCATGGAGTAGACCTAGCCCACTCTACAACCTTGGCCATGGTCACTGGTTCAGGGGTGATCACGGGACCCAGCCAGATTCGACGAGCTACAACAGTAACACCTTGGCAGGAACTTGAAGGCATGAGTGCTGGAAATCGTGGTGCCCTTGCCACAAGGGTAGGTTCGTCCTCAAGGTAGAACCAGAGAGCTGGATCAGAGAGCTAAGAAACCAAGAACAAGAAACTGAGACCCGATGATCTTCTGGGATGCCCTGGATTTAACCATGCCTGAAGCCCCAACTACTTTAGTTTACATAAGCCAATAATTTCTTTTTTTTTTTTTTAGTGGAAGCCCATTTGAGTCAGAGCTTCTGATACTTGAATAAAAATACTCCAAACTTTTACACAGATTAAACACTGTCCACAAACGCATGAGAAAATTCGCTGCAGATCCTTCCATCCTTAGATCTTCCAATTAGAGATCAGAAATGCACCTTCCCTAGCCATGGAGTAAGAGCCTTCTCCCTACTTCCTCTCCCTGCAGAAGAGGTAAGGGAGAAGCGCCCCCCTCTGAGTGTGGACCACTGCGCATCTGATCCCAGGAGACTGGGATAGGAGGGGGGATCCTCAGTTAAAGTGATAACAAAACTAAGATCATTCTGAACTAAGATCACAAACAATCAAATGTAGATGTAGCAGAATCCCAACTATAAAGTGAAACACTTCTGTTCTTTCACTTAAAATTGTTTGAATGATCTCTTCCAGCTACCCAAATCAGAATACAGAAACCTCACCCTTCTTCCTTTGAATCTGCACCTGGTTTTCTCCCCTGCAGTTAGGAAGGATGACATTCCCACTTCCGGTTGCTGGTGGCCCAGGTCTCTGCCACTGGTCCCACCCTGCCGTCCTTCCTATCCAGGTCCTCCAGCCATTCGTGCCCAGGGACTCCCAGGGGCTCCCTGCGCCAGGCCCCTGGCCAGCTCCTGGGGTGAGCCTCAGCCAGGGTCCAGCCCCAGGGAGAGGCCCCTCAGCAGTGACAGAATCCAGGTCCCAGGACCAGCAGAGCAGACAGCAGAGGGTGAGGGAAGTAATGAGAAGTCTGTTGTTCTCAGTTTCATTAAAATTAACTGAAATTTAAATCAAATACCATAAAATTCACCCTTTTAAGTGTATAATTCAATGTTGTTGTTTTTTTGTTTTGTTTTTTACTATATTCACAAGATTGCACAACCGCCGCCACCACACAACCCCAGGACATTTTCATCACTCCCAGAAGCAGCCCTGCACTTACCAGCAGGTCAGTGGAAATGGAGAAAATGCTGCACCAGGCTCCCGGTGTTGGGGTTCCCCCTTTCCCTAGAGGGGAGAGCAATGTTCTTCCTTCCCTCACGTCGGAGAGGCCTCGATGGAGACAGCGCAAACCGCCAATTGCAAGCACACAAGGCCCAAATGGTCAGAAAGCACCAAGAAAACTACACATGGATGACAAATTCCAGCTGGGAATCCCTGGAGAGTGCTTTCCTCCTTTGACAAGCAAGGGCTTCAACTTGGCATGCATTCTTTGTTCCTCTGTGAAGAAGGGCATTGCCCAGGGTCAGAACTTTAAGGAGGTGCCACTCACCCAGCCAGGGCAAGGTACGGGGCAGGTTGGCTGACTTTCACTCCAGATCCTAGAAACCCTGACCTTGGACCACTCAAGGCTCGGACTTCCTGTCCATCTTCTATAGCTTGGGCTTCCTGTCTGCCTGCTGTATGAGTTCCCCAAAAGTTCATTTGTCAGGAACTTAATCCCCAAATTCACACGTTAATGGTGTCTGGAGGTGAGCCCTGAGGAGGTCATAAGGATTAGATGAGTTCATAAGGGTGGGATGTTAGTGGCCTTTAAGATCAGGAGACCTGAGCTAGCATACCTACTCTGTCTCCTACACACTGCGCTCTGCCATGTGGGAATGTGGACTGAAGTCCCCACCAGATGCCGAGCAGATGTCTGATCCATGCTCTTGGATTTCCAGCCTCCAGAACCGTGAGCCAAATAAACTTCCACACTTTATAAATTACCTGGCCTCAGGTATTTCCTTGTAACAACCGAGAGCAAACTAAGACACCATCTATCACTTGAGGATTAGAATGGGTTTTAATTTTAGTTGAAAAATGAAGGCAAATCCCAGGTTTATGAACTCAATCATAATGATTACTCCAGGGAAATTGAATTGCATCACTTGTGCTCCATAATATAAAACCTAAGTGTAATGATGGGTAGGTAGATTCTTGGATGCAAAGAAGTGATTGCATGGAGCAATGTCATTAGCAGAGAAAGAGTCTATAGCTTCGCAGCAAAATCTGCCTTCATTACAGTGACTCAGCTTTACAAATTCACTTGAAGTTTTTCTTTTTTCCCTGTACAGCTAATTTTCCTTTTCTTTGACCACATTCCTTCATTCCACCAACATTCACTGAGTGCCTCCTCGGATGGCTGGGCCATGGGCAACCCTTTTTGTTCTTGGAGAGGTCAGTTTATAGGAGCAGAGAGAGTTAGAAACAGATCTTCACGGTCCAGTTCTGTGACAGACTCCTGGAAAAGAGTGGATGACACAAAGCACCCACTTTGAAATTCCCATAGCACTATTGATGGCAATAGAAACCTCAAAAGCATCTAAATGCCCTAAAACAACGAAAATGGCTGGGGTCATATCATGTAAAGGGGTAATGTTGATTAATACAATTGTATAGAAAAGGACATTCTGTCTGTAATGAAGGAAAAGATTTCATTACCCCCTTAAGTGCACGTGTGTGCGTGCACACACACACACACACACACACACACACACATGATCTTTTTACAAGCGTGATTACAAGTGATTCTAAGTAGAAGTCTAAGACTGACAGCCAAGGGATCAGCTCAGGCAGACATATTATATTTTTCCCATAATGTTATATTTTGCCCTTAGAGTGTTTTAAATTTGGTTTTCTCTTCATTTTTTCCCCCTCAGTACTGGAATTGAACCTTGAGCTACATCCCTATTTTTTGTTTTGTTTTGTTTTGTTTTTGTTTTGGGAGATAGGGTCTCACTAAGCTTCCCAGGATGGCCTCAAACTTGCAATCCTCCTGCCTCAGCTTTTCAACTATCTGGCTCACAGACACACACCACTGTGCTTGGCTTATCCACATTTTTAAATGAAAGATTTCAGACTTTTCAGAAAACAAAATGATTTTCTGGCTTTTTTTGAAGCACGAGAAGAAGGGACCCCAGTGATGCATGGCAGGCTCCCCCTTGGGGTGGGTCACGTGCTAGCCAGTGCCACCGTCCTCACCCATTGGCATCCTGTGCCAAAGGCTGTGGTCACCACTGCTTGTCCAGCAACTGGCCTGACAGACTCAGCTTTCTGAGCACTTCATGTATTTGAAACTGAGCTCCTTAGAGAAGACAGAATTGTCCCTGAGAATGGACATCTAATGAAGGGACATTCTGTGTGGGAGGTTGGGGACGGGGGAGGGGGGAAGAGAGAGATCCAGCTGTCAGCCTCTGAAAGAATGATCAGAAAAAGAACCATGTCCAGAAACCCTGGGGGGCAAGCCGTGGTGAGAGGGTGACACCCCACCAGCCTGGATGGTGCTCAGCACACAGCAGGTCAAAGCCACCCTGTGTCTTGGAGGCTGCCACAGCGTTATTTCTGAGTAGATTGGACGCGGTGAGGATGGCTTGTGGCAGGAAAGGAGGATGGGCCCTGGAAGAGACCAACATCTGTGGGTTAGGAAGACAACTTTCTAAAATCCTGGCGATTTTAGAATCTACAAGGACAGAGTCTGAGAAGAAGTTCCTGCCAAAGAGACCAGGAAGGTCATCATGGGGGATTTGCCACCTGGACAGCGGGATTTTCCTTCCCTTCTCACATAATAATCCCCGTCGGCCACTCATACTGGGCATGCCACCACCGTGGCCCATTATGGAGGGAGCATGGGACCCTGATACCAAAAACTGTGAGGTTTGAGCACCTCAGATGGGAGGTCACAGCCCAGAGATCCAGAATGGGGCAACACAGTATATGCTGGGTCCTCTGAGGAACAGAGACCTGCTTGAAGAAGAGGAGTCGAGAGGAGCGGTCAGACTGTCAGCTCTGGAGCAGAAAGGAGCACGCTTCCACACAGATTTGAGGCTGGCACTGTTGGTGCCAGTCCTTAACCACGGCCTCCTCTTCCAGACTACATTTCCCAGACTGCCTTGCAGCTGGTTATAGCATGTGACTGAGTTTGACCAATGAGATGTGGGCAACTGTGATAGCCAGACCTTGCCCCATAACACTTCCTTGTCAGTCCTCCCAATTTTCCTTGTGTCTGCTAGCCAAGGCCAGGGGGCACAGTTAAGCAATTTGTCCCTGCCCTGTGAGTCCCAATCCTAGAGAGGGAAATATAGGAGTTGGGTATTGTAGACACTACCCATTGGCCAGCTACGGGTTGCTTGAAATTACTGGCAACTGTTCTGCCCAAACTTGGCCGCCTGTTTCACAATACACAGCGAGGCCTGGTTCTGCCATTCCCAGCGAGTCATGGGCCGTATGTGGTCACCTTCAGCCTCCCCTTGGTTTCCAACAGGCTCCGGTTAACCACGATGATCCCACTTCCGTTTCTTGCCTCCTCTTGGTGTGCATACCCAGAACGCTGAGTCCCGTTGGAACAAACGGAAAGTGAAGTGCAAGACCATGAGCAGAGGTCACGGGAACACACGGGATTCATATTTACCCAAATGTATGGGGCGCGAGTGGCTCGGCAATCATGCTGTCAGTTTCCCTCACAGCATGTGTCAGAACAGCTTCCTGTTAATTCACGTTTAGACTTTGGGTTTCAGTGTGTTTGAATACAAGTATCCAGGGACAAATTCTTCGATTGACTACATCAGAGACAAATTGTTCCATTAACCCAGCAGAAGAGCCAGTGGGAGACTCCAGGGCCTTCGGACGTTCCAAGTTCCTGAATGGCTGTGTGGACACAGCCTCCCCTCCCCAGTGACCTGCGCTGGACTGTGACATGAGCTAGAAATAATCCTCCACTGGATCAAGTCCCTGAGGTATGCCGGTGACTGTTGTAGTCACCGCCCCGTTAGAGGGAGATGACCCTTCAGAGGGAGGCTCAGAGACTGGGGTTGTATCCAGAGTCCATGTTATTTCCTCGGCTGTAAAAGGGAGATAAACAGCATTGCAGGGACAGTGCCCCAAACCAGGCCTCATCTGGGTCCCCCTCCCTCACCCACACCCAGGAGGGCCAAGCCCCTGGTGCTCCAAGGACATGTGAACTCCACAGAAACCTAAGTACCTGGCCCCACGGGTGCCAAGGAGGGGCTAGACTGTTGCACCCAGCTCTAGGGCCCACCAGTGGCCCCCGAGCCACCTGGATCCTGACCAGGTCCCTGTTCTTCAGTGGGGAAGGAGGAGCAGCAGCACCAGGACAGGAGCCAGTCCATCTGAGAGACCAGGAGGAGGCTAAAAGGGATGGCGGAGGACGTGACTCATGCAGTCCCAGGAGGGGATGTTCAGGAAACAGACCCACCCTCCTGCTGCTGGCGAAGACGTCGATCCCAATCCCACTCCCACTCCAAGCCCCATTCAGGAGAGAGAAGAATGAGCAGGGGGAACAGGGGTCACTGGAAGGTGAATTGAAACTATAAATGTCCCTTGGAGGAGGATTAGGTGGGCAACCAGCCCTCAGGGATAAGGAAGGGTGCGTCCTGGGGTGAAGAGGACGTGAACAGGCAGGGGGGTCTTGGAGCAGTTGGAGAGGTCCTTCAGGAGTGTGGGTGATTGACAGATTAGCAGATGCCAGTCCCTCCCCACATGACCTTGGCACTCACCCTTCCTGTACCCAGTGACCCAGAGGGGACAGCCTGGAAGTTCCTACCATCTGTCTGAAGGCTTGCTTGCTGCAAACAGGATGGGTCAGAAGTGAGGGGGTTGGCATGGGTGCAGGGCCCTCAGCCAGGCTCTGGGGACTCTGTGGCTAACACCCTTGTTGCCCTCCCCCAGCAGGCTGGCTGGAAGGCAGAGCCGGCAGTACTGAGCCTGGGTGGCCCACCCTGGTAGCTGCTCCCAGGACTGACATCCTGCCCTCCGTCTCCCAGCCCCATCTCCCTGGCCAGCACTTCCTGCCCTCACCTTCCAAACAAATGACCTGTACACACACCCTCATTCCAGCCTCTCCTGTCGGGGAGCCAGAGTGCGACAAGAGGGGAGAGAAGGTTTCAAGGGGAGATCTGCAAGGACAGAGGGTGGCCTTTGCTGAAACCAAGACGGGGCTGCAGGGCGGCTGTGGCCAGCGTGGGCCTGGCCCCTCTTGACTCTCAGCCACTTCAGTCTGCTGCTCTTCAGGATGGGGACCATGCCCAACATGGGTGAGGCCGTCTGTTCAGACCCCAGGACTCCATGTCCCAGAGAGGCTGGGGACAGAGCAAGTACCACTTCCCCTTCCAACTTCAAGAGCTGGTTGGGGGGTCTTGGCAGAGTCAAGAGTCCTGGTCCTCCCAGCTTTCCAGAGCTTCAGGTCTGGGTGAGGGGCTTCTGAAATGGGGTGTGTGAGGAGTCCCCATCAGAGGGGTTCAGGACTCTGGAGGGAGCCTGGACCTGGCCCTCAGCCAGGGACTGTCCAAGAACATCCACCTCTAGCCGCAGGAGACTGCCGAGGCCGTCTCTGCCTGTCTGCGTTCTCAGGTTCCTTGAATTCAGGACAGGAGTGAATATCAGCTGTACTGCCAGGGCCCCTGAGTGTCCCTAGGGATGTGGCAGAGATCATGACAGGCACGATCCTCACCTCAGGGACCTTCAGTCTCCAGCAGAAGCACACTGCAATTAAGAAAGCAAACCAAATAACTGCGAATTGAGGAAAAGCTTGGGAAACAGGACCACACGTTAGTTGCTACAAGGGAAACCGCTTTAAAGGCTGGTCAGGGAGGGTCTCTCCAGTGATGTCCCTAAGGCATCTCAGCTGAGAGGTGACAAGGGATCTACTGACCAGAGAGAGGGACTTAACCAGCACACGGGGTTGCCCTGCAGGCCAGGAGGAAGGTGCTGGAATTTCCATTACACAGGAGGAAACCGAGGCTCAGAGAGAGACACCATCTGCTCAAGGTCAGCCTGCTGGCAGGAGGCAGCTCTAAGCTCTCCACTCCACAAGGCCTGCGTCTTCCCCCGAGGTCTTTGCTTGTGTCCTTCTTTAAACAACCTTCTCTGCTCTTCCTCCTCAGATCCTGGCTGAATCCCACCACTGGGCTCAGACGTCACCTCTTCCAGGAAGCCTTCTCTGACCTACTGATCTGAATTAAGACCCTTCTGTGATTCCACAGGCTGCTTGCACACAGGAATCGCAGTGTAAACTGTTTCGTTTTGTTTCTGATAAAAGTCTCCTTTCCACCCCTCTGATGATTCACAGCATCACAGCGGAGTCCACCCTGCAGGTAAATGGCTCCCGCCCCCACTGCTGTTGATTGGCCTGGAGGCAGGGACTGATAGGAGCTAAGCCAATGAGAATCCTTCCCTGGGACTTTAGCATTGGAACCCAGCAAGAGAAGTCTGTCTGCACAGATGGCCAGAACGGAGACCACTATGAAGCAGGAGCCCTGTTCTGCGGGAGCACTGAGGAGCAGGGGCCACAGGCTGAGAGAAGAGTGGAAGCCCCTTCGAGGAAGGACAGAGGTGAGAGGTGATGAAGGAACACCCAGGGTCCCTGTGTCCAGCTGTGGTTCCAGCCCTTCTGCAGGACCCAACCAGCTCTTAGGCCAGGAGCACCCGTGGTACCCTCATTGCTCATGACCAAAAGACCCCAACCACAAGATGCTCAGGAAACGCGTATTCAGAGATCAGTCCAAACGTGGGACGGATTCCCCACCTCGCCGGGTCTTTCCTTGACACTGGAGAAAAACAACAGCTCGGGCCAGGCCAGCGGGCAGCTCCCTGAGCCCGGGAGAGGGGGACAGCAGCACTGCCCAGCACACTGGACACATGGCCCCCGGGGTGTCAGGCCCCTCTTCCCGAGGAAGCCACCCTCACACCCCACCACAGAAGTTCACAGGCATGAGATGTTCCCTCCCAGTGACCTGGCCAGACCCTGGGTGTGAGCAGAGGAGGCAGCCTGGCTCTGCTCGGGAGCCAGAGGTCACCAGTCAGAGCGGATGCTTTGAATTTAGACCTGGGTTTATGAGCCGCAGCGGCCGCCAGCGAGGACAGGCCCAGCCCTTCCCAGGCCAGGGGCCGCAGGAGGAAGGCTGCTTTAATGGAGGGCCTGTTTCTCCCAAATATTACGCTAGGCAGGGAATTTGGACCAAAATGAAAGCAGAAGGTCTAATTTTAGAGAGTACCTACAAATGAAACCCGACCCGGCCGGGGCGGAAACGCCTTCCCCTGGCTCAGGCCAGGCCGGCTGTGATTTTCTGCTAAATTAGGCAGCTCCTGCAGACAGGTTACCGCGGCCTCGGCCTTCTCCCCTTCCCTGCACTAAATGGTTGGACTCCTTATTTCTAAGTCTACACTGCCCGGCCCCTCATCCCCCTTCTTTTGTCAAAGCTCCTGGTCACCCACCCCCCCACCCCATGTTCCGGCCAGTCAGCCCCCTCCTCCTCCTCCCTCCTCCGCCCTGCCCTTCCCCAGGCAGCCCTACCGAAGGCCAGGGTGTCAGGTCGGGCTCTCGGGACAGTGGAGCTGGGCACTGCTGTACCAAACCAGGTGGCAGCCAAGGGATCGGCTGTGGGCTCCACGGAGGCAAGGCCACTCGGCTGTGTCCCAGGCTGCCCCCAAAGTGCTCAGCACCAGCTCTGGTGAGGATCCAGTGCAGCCAACACCTATGAAGCCTTAAGAGAAAGACAATCACCTCCTGGGAGCCACATCCCAGCCGGGTGAGGAAAGCAGAGGCCAACCAACCCTCTCCTACGTCCCTTCTTTGTCTAATGTGATTCGGCCACCAGCCAGGAGCAAAAGTGTGTGGCTGCCACTACCGCGGATGCTGACCCGCGACAGAGGAGGAAGGCAGCTGCCACAGACCCCAGGCCAGGCTCCTCCCCAGTGGCCCCTGTCTGCAAGGCCCTGCTGAGTCTCTGACCCTGGTCAGCCTGGATGTCCGCATCTGTACAACGGAATCTCAATCCCAGCTTCCCAGAGTGGCCTGCACCTGTGACTCCTTCCCCAGAAGGTCCCCACCTCAGATCCAGCTCTAACGGGGACCTGGCCCGGCTTGGGACCTGGGGGGAATCTCGCCAGCCTGCAGACAGGTTGGAAGGCATCCGGCTCCCAGCCTGGGCGAGGCCCTGGCCAAGCTGGGGATCCCGGGCTCCTGCAGTCGGGCCCCGTGGTTGAGGAGCACGCCACCCTTCACGCAGCAGCCAGGGGGCAGGTGGCCTGGAGGAGCTCCACTTGCACCTCCCTCCCCAGTGGCCCCTGACCATTTGCTTGTCCTCTGCCCCATGATTCAGCCAGTTTCTCTCCTGGAGAGACCTCCCCAGCCCCGTTCCCGGGAGGCGAGGAGAGACTTCCTAGAAGATGTGTTTATCTCTGAGCACTTATTTTCTTTGCAGGATTTGGGTACAGATTTTAGTGAAAAGGGGCACACTCTGTCCTCACCGTGGCTTCTTAAGAAGCATGCTGTACCTGTCCCTCCCATGCCACTGTCCCCACTTGGGACCGAGCTGCCCGGGGCCTTTGTGTTCCTTTCAGGCTTTCTTCCTTCTTCCCCCCCACCCTGGTCTATCCTCTCTCGCTTCTCCTCCCCCCTCCCGGGCTTCTGAATTCCTTCTCCTTCCCTCAAGCCTTTACTTTCCCTCCTTCCTCCCTGTATTTCTCTCCATCGAGTCCACTCTGCAGACCCATCTTAAGTGCCTGCTCAGCATCCATGCCCTGCTAGCTGGGCAAAGCCCTGCAAGTGCAAGCCACGGCCGACCGGGCACCCCAACACCCCAGGACCAGGTGGACACTCACCTGCCCGGGAGAGAGACACAGATGCAAATGGGAGGAGGTGATGTCTGATGAGGGGAATAATCCCCAGGGAGAGGGAGCTGAGGGCCCCATGGCATGAGGGTGACAATCAAAGTCCTCCAGGGGAGTCTGGGACGGACTCGTGGCCTCTGGTGTAAGATGTGGGAGCCCAAAACAACGAACCTGGATCGAGGGCTTTAAGAGTGGTGTGAGGAGGAGAGCGGAGCAGCCCCGAGGACGGGTTTACGAGGGGCCGTTAGCAATGGGGCGTCTCCTCAGGAAGGGGGAGGATGCAGCTCAGAGAGGAAGCGCGGAGAGCAGGGCCCCTCGGATCTCCCAGGGGCCTTCAAGATATGGCGTCAGGGCCTCACTGCCGAGCCTGAGCCCATTGCTCTGAGATGGCATCTGTATTTTGTAAAGGTCCTCAGAATGCTGGTGTGCCGTCGTGGGTGGGACCTCCCCAGATCGAGAATCAGGGGATAACCCAAGCAGAGGAGGCAGAAAGGGGAGGCACCAGGAGGGAGGCTGCGGGGGCCACACATGAGAAAAAGAAAGAGAACGGCTGACCCTTGGTCCTTGGTGGCAGAGTGCCTCGCGGGCCAGGCCCAGAAGGCTCGGCTCCATTCCAGCTTCCCAGAGAGCCACCAGAAGAGTTCCAGGGGCACCTGGGAGGGCTCCATTAGAGGAAAGGGTGCTAGAGAGAGGGAGGGACAGGTGACAGCCAAGTGGAGATGGGACAGGTTTCCAGACCTGTGGAAGACAGGTGGGCTCACAAGGCCTGGGTCTCTGCCAAGGTAGTCACCAAGGTCACCTCGCAGCATCCACCTGCTGGGTGCCTGTCCAGTGCACGGCCGTCATGTGGCAGCGTGACAGTTGGTTCCATGCATCAACTGTCGCATGCATCCAGATATGTGGCCAAACGTCATCCTAGATGTCTCTGTGAGGGTGATCATGGGCAAGGTTGACATTTAAACTGGTGGATTTGAATAAAGCAAATTAGTGTTCATAACACGAGTGGACTTCATCTAACACCTGAATGAACAAAACCTGACTCCCTCAGACAAATTCTGAGCCTGGTGCAGTGGCCACACCTGTCATCCCAGCAGCTGGGGAGGCTGAGGCAGGAGGATCATGAGTTCAAAGCCAACCTCAGCAACTTGGTGAGGCCCTAAGCAACTTATCGAGACCCTGTCTCTAAATAAAATATTATAAAAAGGGCTGAGGATGTGGCTCAGTGGTTAAGCACCCGCGGGCTCAATCCCCAGTACAAAAAAAAAAAAAAAAAAAACAAGTTAATTTTGCAGCAGCAGCCTTTGGACTGGAGCCACATCCCTGGCCTCTCCTGGGTCTCCAGCCCACCTGCAGATCTTGGATTTTTGGATTTGCTAACTAACCCCCATAATTATGTAAACCAACCCCCCCTCCTCCAACACAGTAACACAGCGGGGACACCTCAATTCCTTGGCCACAGTGCAGGGGTGTGGCTGTCATTCCATGTCACCATGATGCCAACTTCCTCCCCAATGCCTTACCTCACTTTCTACAAGACTTGGTGCCCTAGAACTGGGGGTCCATCTGGGTTCTCTCTGCATAAACTGAAATCTCATAAGTAAACTCAGAGCATCCCGAAGCCTTCAGCAAAGACAAAACAAAACCCAACTAGAGAGTAGCCTTCATGCTGGAGTAGGCCCGCCAGGCCTAGGACTCATGATTCAGCACACAGCGGCCATCAGAGGGGGCTTCTCCCAGCCGTCCTCTGTGTCTCAGTGTGGGTTTCACCCTCAGCCTGGTACTAACGTGGCCACTGTGATCCCAGATGTCTCGGCCACACACCACGGCATCAAGGGATCATGGGAGACTCCTTGTGGCTCACTCTTAGGAGAGAGGAAATGTTTCCCAAAAGGCCTGAGTACGTCTTCTCATACCTCATAGGCCAGAAGTGGGTCCCACAAACCAAACACCGGTGTGGATTAAATCATCTTAAGTGGCTTGGGCTACTTGGATGGAAAGGCGGTGAAGGAAGGAAGGAAGACAACCCTGTTCATTGTCCTGCACCCTGGGACCACCTGTGCTGACGAATCCCCCGTATCACACATCTGTCTGATCACAATCCAGTTGAAGAGCTGTTTAGTCTAATGGCTACGCACATTGGCAGTGAGTCACCTGAATTGTATCTTACCATGGAATGTCCCGCGCAGGATTTCCAGAGCCATCAACTGTTCTACAAAACGTTACCGCCAACATGTCCCTTGCTTCAGTGTGGCTTTCTCCGGCCTGTGAGAGAGATCACACTGTACAATGAGGATCCAGAAAGAGGGTGACAACAAAATGCTCAGCACAGTGCATACAGTATGTCCACCCAATTCCACTGTCCCTCATCAGTCAGGGGTGCTTCGGATGCAAGCCACAGAACCCCTAAGGACCGACGGCAACCTTACCTCCGGGAACGAGGGTCCCAGGGTGACCGACAGTTCTGCATTGTTTGGGATCCTTTTATCCTTTCTCTCTGCCATCCCCAGGGCACAGAACTCTATTTCTATTGTAAGACGATGGTTGTAAGACGATGGCTTCAGCTACACCCTCCCCATCTCTGCACTAACAACCTCCAGGCAGGAAGTGAAGGACAAGAAAACATTTTGCACAAACCTCCCCCAGACTTCCTACTGGTTCAGATTTGGTCACATGCCAGCTCCTACACCAGCCGCTGGCTGAGATCAAATATGACGCATCCCGGGCTGAGCGCGTCACCACGTGGCTGAAGCCCTTCTGTTAGAGGGGGTGATGACATTTGATGGGCAACTAACAGTCTCTGTCACATGCCTACTTTACAGATGATAAAGAGAGGCTCAGAGAGGTTAAGGGAAATGCCCAAGGCCCTCACACTGCAAAAGGCAGAAGAGAATTCAAATCCGAGTCTAGATATTCCAGATCAGGGTCTTTCCACAGTGCCCTGATACCCTGAGAAGTTAGCCCTGAACTCACTTATTGTACATTTCTGAATTTTCCATTAGTCAGTTATCCACTTCCTGCTGGGCTCTACCTGGTCAGCCCAAGCATGGACAAGAGCCCACACTCAGTGACCAGCTGGCCCCGTCGGTTGCAGCCACCCAGATAAGGGCTCCCAGTTCGCGGTTGGGGACGTGCTCAGACAGCTCTTCAGCTTTCACAGCCGCGCCATTAACGCCCCGCTGTCACAGGGAACGGCTCCCCGTTGGTGCTGAGCCACTTTTATGACGTCCAGTGAGCACAAGAGAACGGCAGACAGAGCCATTTATGGACTTAATCTTAGGGCCTGCGGTGACATAAACGTTTAATGCCTTTTCCAGGTGTGTGGGGGGGAGGCACGTGCATAAACCTGGGGCTGACAAGGGACTGGCGTGGGGAAGGTCAGAGTTGCAGGAAGGCAGGGTGGACGAGTGCTGGGTAGGGATCAGGGCCCCTCCTTCTAGTTCCTTCTGTGATGCTGACCAGCGGCAGGAGCCGGAACAGGTGGCTCCTCTCTGGGCTGCTCCCACTCGCCTCTTTGGTTTTGCTCACAAACACCCTGGAGGAAAAGAACGGATCCCTCCATCTTTGTTTTCTCTTTAATGGCTAAAGTCTGGCACAAAATAGATCCTCAGAATGTGGATAAATGAATGAATGACCCTCTTCCTTGGAGGGGGAGTGACATCTGAATTTTCCATACCTGAGACACAGGAGGAGCTCATGTGGGAGTTTATGTAGGGTCTAAAGGCTTTTTATATAAGGAAATAGAGCATCTTCTGATTTCAGTATCTGTGAAGGGTCTTGGGACTCATGCCCTGAGGGCACTGAGGGAGGACCACAGTTAGAGTCCACTTACAGCTAACCTCTATGCATAGGTAGATGTGTAAGCGCCACATGGAAACAATCAGAGGATTATACAAGAAAACATTAAGTGATAATATTTGTATATTTTCTTTCTTCATGATTTCCTTGTGTTTTCTTATCATGCTTCCAAACCCCTTGTGTAATTGCTGAAAATATTAAGTTGAACCATATGAAACTGCCATTTGGGTAGATCAAAAAGTCAAGGGGCGGGGGGGGGGCTGGGGTTGTGGCTCAGGGGTAGAGCACCTGCCTAGCACGTGTGAGGCCCTGGGTTCCATCCTCAGCACCACATAAAAACAAATCAATAAAATAAAGGTATTGTGTCCATCTACCACTAAAATTTTTTTTAAAAAAAATTAAGTCAAGCAGGGCTGGGGATACAGCTCAGTGGTAGAGCACTTGCCGAGAAAGTTCAAGGTCCTGTAATAATTAAATAATCTTAAAAACAGTCCAACATCTACTTCGTATGATTGATGAAGTACACCGTGCGATCACCTCCCATTTAGTCAGGATTGAAGGCTGGGTCAGAAGGCCCCGAGCAAGAACAAAGACCAAGAGACCAAGGCTGCCCGCCCAGTGGAAGCCTGCCCCCACTGGCACCAGTTTGGAGAAATAAAAACAGGGAAGGTCCTTAAAGCCATAGAGCCATAGCCACCTGAGTCCTGTGTGAGAACACCAACATCTCAGTCACTGCTGAGCCACAGTGACACCTGGGGTCAGGGATGAGGTCAGCCCTGCAGTGTCTGGATTCCCATGCCCCCTGATTTGGTGCCACACATCAGTGGACCGATTTGGGAACGATGGCACCCAGTTATCACCCGAGCAGATGTCAACTCTGTGCCACTGTCAGCAGCTGAGAGGCCAAGTCAAGATTCACCAAAGGAAGGAGGGGAGGAGAGACGAAGGTTGCAGAGGCCACCTGTGTGTCCCAAGGAGGGGAGGAGAGACGAAGGGAGGAGAGGCCACCTGGGTCAGTGGCTGGAGCGTTCTCCTGGGTGCTGCGCTTTTCACATCACAGTTCCTGGAAGGGGCAGGGATGTCATCACATATCTATGACAGTCACTCGAGAGAACTGCGTGGTCAGTAGGAAAAGGAAATCCCTGAGCTAGATGTTCAAGAGACCCTTTCATCAAGTCCCTCAGCCATGCCTCAGTGGGCTGCGGCCACATCAGGAGGTTTGTCACAGAAAAGGCACCCCACTCCACAGCGGGAAGCCACAGGTGAGGGGAGATGGCAGAGGGCAGTCTCCAGGCCTTGGCGATTCAGGGGTGGCCACAGCTAGCCTCAGGCACTGCCCTCAAACCCAGGGTCCCAATGGTTGGTGAGAACTATCGCCACAGCGGAGGGAGGGAGCCCCCTTCTGCCATGGGGCAGGGGCAGTTTAGCTTGGACACGCTGGGGAGAGAACAAGGGAGAAGCACTTGTGCACGGCATCCTTCTCCACAGAGGGCTCCCCCAGGACCCCAGCGGATGCCTAGAATCACAAGACGCGTATCTATGACAACGTCATTTCTAAATCAGGCACCACAAGAGATGATTGGCCACAATAACTACTAACGAAATAGAGCAACCACGACAATGTCTTGCAATAAAAATCACTTAAAACTTAGGAACTATTTATTTCTGGAATTGTCCACGTAATTGTTTCAGATTCCAGCCGACCTCAGGTAAAGGACACCAAGGACAGCAGAACCACTGGTGGGGACGGTACATCATCAGCTCATTAGAAAGAAGGAGGAAAGGGCTACAGAAATTATAAGACTCAGAACTTGGGGGGGGGGGGGGGTAAATTCAACCAAAAATGAGAAGAAGCTAAAATCTCTGTCAAGGACAAATTAGTTAAGCAACACACACACACACACACACACACACACACACACACGATAAAGAGGCAGAGGATATCAAGCAATAATTCATGAAAAATCTGTATTTTTTTAAGTAAAGAAAGAGGGAATTTGGCCTCACTAGAAATCAATGAGGTGGGACTGGGGTGCCGCTCAGAGGAGGAGCCCTTGAAGGTCCCAGGTACCAGCCTCAGAGGCAGAGAGAGAAAGAGGGAGAGAGGGAGAAAGAAAAAAAATACTAATAAATTAAATGCTAATACATATCAAAACAAAACACCAATATGTCAATCCTCTATTGCCAAATTAACAACTTTAATTTTTCCAAGTGTCCAAAGGCCCAGGCTGAAGTCTCCATGGTTGTGTGGAAACCTGTGGATGTATCTGCCTCCTGGAAATGAACAACTCATAACAGAATTTTCTAAGAGTCTCCAAGACAACCATTGACCCAGTAACTGCTTTATCTTAGCACCTATCTTAGGAAAATCATCCTTTTCTCATAGAAATAAAAGCTTAGTTGTTTAGAGTAGTTTGAAAATTGAAGCAAATTAAATCTTCAATAATATTGGGAGGGTGAAGTAGATGACATATTCACTTAAAATACCATTACAGAGATTCCCGTGGTGTGAGCTACGTATTCACAGAGACAAACAAAAGCACGTCAAATGTTCCTCACACAAAATTAAGTGAAGAAAAATCAGGAACAAGACTGCATAGATAAGAGAATCCAAATCTCATACAAGTAAAAGCTAAACAGAATAAAAACAAGACAAGAAGGATGTCCTCCCAAGCGTGAAGCCTGGTGGGGGGGCGGCTGAGCCTCAGTGGCTTGGGGTCTTCTTCACCGTCTTACCATGGGAACAACATGGACGTCAACTCTATTTGTTGACAGATGATGAAGACGGAGACCCTGGATCTCCTATTCCACAACGTCACAGCATCAATGATCATGTGCTGCCCGGCACGCCCTCTGGACTCTGTTCCTGCGGTCTCCCCTCCCTGCAAGGTCCTGCCTCCCCAACAAGCGCAGAGGGCGTGGCCTTGACCCACCCGGGGAAGGAAGGCCACCAACCCAAGAGGCTGGACGGGCAAGACACTCTGTGACGCTAAATCCCATGATACACAGGCAGCCCCCTGGGAGACACAAAAGAAGACAGACACGTCCCTTTCTGACCCGGCCCCCCCCCCAAAAAAAAAATCTAGAAATGTTAAAAAGTGGGTGAAACAGAAAAGAACTCCTCAAAAGCAGATTCTTTAAAAACTCAAAGGGGATTGAAATAGTTTCATCTCCAACGAGATGTTAACTTTGATAGAATTTCTGTGAATTTGGTGACTGGTGGCAGAAGCTGCACCCCAGGAGAAAGGGGACTCCCTCCTTCCCTGGCTGACCTGGTGCTGGAAATCACCCCAGGCTCTCCTCTGTGAAATGGGTGCACCCCTGCTTGGCTGGGAAGCCGCCCTCGGCAGGGCAGGCCAGCACTCACTATTCCCTCAGTCAGCACTCAGAGGGCTCAGGCAGGGCGTCGGGCTCTACTCCACCTCCTTGAGGGTTTGCCTGTGGATTAGCAGCTGCGTCCCGAGTGGTAATAGTTGGTCCATCTCCTGCACTCGAGCAGATCTGGATCCGCCAATATGTCTAACGTGGCTTCTGTCAATCATCAAGCACTTATTAAGCACCTACTACACACAGGAACTGTGCCTGTTGCTGGAGACCTCACCATAGACAAGGCAGCCAGGGGTCTGAGCATCTGGAGGTGACAGTCTGCAGAGAGAGACAGACCAGAAAGCAGGCTTTTTTTTTTTTTTTTGGTAGTGGGGATGGAACCCAGCGACGCTTCACCCCTGAGCCACATCCTCTTTTAGTATTTTATTTAGAGACACAGTCTCACTGAGTTGCTTAGGATCTTGCTAAATTGCTGAGGCTGGCTTTGAACTTGTGATCCTCCTGCCTCAGCCTCCTGAGCCGCTGGAATTACAGGCAGGAGCCACCGCGCCCGGCCAGCTTCATCTTGGGCCAGTAACTCCACTGCTCTGTACCTCAGTTTTCTCACCCATGAGGGGTGGACACGGGCAGTTCACCCCCAGGAGCATATTGAGAGGCTAAAATAGACTACTATGTATTGAGCACCCAGAGACCACGGGCACTGTGATCCTGTGGCCAGCACTCACCATTAGCAGGACTGTTCACCACAGTTAGGGTTAAAATCGGTGTTGACATAGGGTCAGGGTTAGGGTTACCATAAGAAGCACTGGGGACACAGCCCCCCTCATCCAGCCTGGAGCTGGGTGGGGAGGGGAGGTGTCTGAAGGAAGCCCCGAGGAAGGACGGGGGGGGGGGGCTCCCTGGGGAGGGGGAGGGTGGACAAGTGTCCAGGGGAGAGACACTTTCCTCTATGTGTGAGAGAAGGACAGACAGCAAACATGCTCACGCAGAAGCTTCCAGAAGCCCAGCATGGCTGAAGCCCAGGGGGGAGGGGAGCGGGCAAAGCAGGTGGCAGGAGGTCACTGAGGCCTTTGGGCCACATGAGGGAGGGAGGCTGGCTGGAGGCGGGGGAGGGGCACTGCCATCGTCCACGAAGGACCCGGGCCCCAAACCCAGGCTGGGCAGGTTGAAAGGACCGAGCCAGGGGATGAGGGCAGGAGCACCTAAAGGAGGGTGGCCCCCGGCTCAGGGGACAAGGACGTTGGTTGGAAGGTCTGGTTTTCACTTCCCGTGTTCCAAGCCTGTCTCCACAACAAGATCACGAGGCTCTTGGGAGCCGGGGCCGTTGCGAGCGTGGAACCCCAGGGGCCTGGCACCCTGTCTCCTGGACTCCGGCCCCTCCCAGGCTCCAGCCATTCCGCCGGCCGAGCCCCTGCCAAGCCCTTTACCACGGAAAACCACACCACGGTGGGTTCCCAGAAATGTGGAAAACATCCCCCAGGAATCCAGTCGTCCCCAGGGCCCTCCTGTGCAGAGGAGAGGTGGCAGAGCGGGGAGCCAGGCCGCCAGGGAGGGCCAGGGCTCAGGCCACCGCTGCCAGGGAGCACCGTAAGTGGCCCTCAGGGAAGCTTGAAAGAGGGCTGGAGAGGGCTCCGTTGGGGTCCAGGATCCGCACAGGGCTCCCCAGCTCTCAGGAGCCACCACGGCCAGGACAGGAACGTGAAGGCAATGAAATCTCCTACCCACCCCACCTTCCCCCGCTGCCCTGCCCTGCCCGGCTCACCCACCCCCTCACGGCCACTGATCCAGCATCAGAGGTCCCTGGCGCCGGATGAGGTGTTCCACACACATTGCCTCCCACGGTCCTTGTCTAGCCCTGGGACGTGAGATGGCCGATGGGCCGGACACAGGCTCAGAGAGGTGGACACACTTGCCCAAGATAGCGCAGCCCGTTGGGAGGGATGTGGGATTCGAACCCAGTGTGGCTGATGCTAACAGCCTGGCTTTTAACTGCCAGTCCAAACGCTCTAAAGCGTGGAGCCAATGGCCATGAGGTCAACCCAACGGGCACACATGTTTTGTTTGGACCCGACACTGTTTTAAAAAGTGGGAAATTTCACATAAAAATCCAGATTTCCGGCTCCTCTGTAGAAACCAGATCTGGCCCACATTTCCACAGGGCCACTCCGGCTGGGCCGAGGAGTGGCTGCCCCTAAGTGGCCTGGCACTTTGCACACCCTGCCACCCGCCCCAGCCCACATGCCCCCTTGATGTCCTCTGCCTGGCCCTGATGGGGGCCAGCAGGGACTCCGACCACCCTGGGAGTCCCCTCAAGTGGGGTCCTGAGACCCCTGCATGCGGCTGCACCCCCCCTTCCCTGTGGTAAGTGGAGGATCTTCTAGGCCAGGCCCTTGGCCAGAGTTTCCTCACTTCTAAATCGAGGCTCCCAGGAGTGCACAGGTGACAGGGTGATGCGGAGAAGTGCCTCGGCTCCTCAACCCTGGGTCTGGGCCCCACAGCCCTCTCCCTGTCCCTTCCTGAGAAACAGAACAGGCTCGGCCAGGCTTGCAGTTCCCCTGGGCCCAGGGGGTGCACCTCTGGGCGCCCACAGCCCTCAGCTGAGCCTTTCCTGAAGCTCCCAGGCCTGAACTTCCGGTACCTCCCGTCCCGTGGCCTCTTCATAATGCTTCTGTGAAGCCAGTGAGGAGCCTTCTTCAGGCCTGAAGCCCCAGGGCTCGGCACACAGTAGGGACAGGCTCAGTGAGGAGGGCCTGGGCCCAGCCTCGGGCCCCCTCTGTGCCCTCCACCTCCCCCTCCTGCGCTCTCATCTGGTCTCGGGATCTTAAATTCCATGCAGACCAGCAGCTCCCAGGTGGACCCCGCCCAGACCTGTCCCTGATCTGAGCCTGTGTCTAACTGTGTCCCCGACATCGCCACAAGATATCTAACGGACATCTCGGACTCAGCGTTCCTGCAGGAGCCTCCACCCCCGGCCTCTCAGGTGATGGCATCTCCATCCTCCAGATGTTCAGGCACAAAATAAGGAAGTCACCTTGATGACTCTCTTCCTCCCGCCCACCGACTACCGATGGTTCTCGTCACCTCCAGGACAGTTCCCCTGGTCCAAACGCCATTGTCCCTTCCCTGGAGGCCTGCAATAGTGTCCTAGCTGGTCAACCTGTTGATGCCCTGGTGGCTTGCTCTCTGCACAGACTTGGCATGACCCGTTAACACTCAGGACGTGTGTCTTCTCTGTTTCCTTGGAACTCAGAGCAGAGGCCAGGGTTCTTTACAGTGGCTCACAGGGCCCTGCGTGGCCCCTCTGGACTCAGCTCTCCTGGCCCTGGAGTGTCAGAGACTGCCCAGCTGCAAGGCAAGAACAGGGATGGGTCCTGCCTGGACGCCAAGGCGTTGGGCCCTCCTGTGGCCCCACTCCCCTCCACCCAGGCTACAGTTCCCTGCACCCCAGCCCCCTGGTCTGCAGAACAGACTCCCCACACCCAGGTCCCACAGGAGGCGGTAGTTATAGGCTTCCCAAGTTTACACTCCATCTCCAATATTCAGTGACCAACTGGAGTGTGGGCAGGAGCCCTGTCCTGGTCCTTTCTCCATCCCTGGTCCTGGCACTCAGTAAACATGGGATGGGTGGATGGATGAAGGGTGGGCAGGCGGGTGGGTGGGTGGTGGATGCATGGGTGGGTGCACAGTTAGACGGGCGGCTGGATGGAAGAAAGGATAAATTGATGAATGAGTTACTGTTTAACCCAGCTGAGGAAAAAGGGGCAGGAAATTCTGCTGAAGAGGTTGTCTGGGGGCTCGGATTCTGCGTCGGAGGCCTGCAGCAGCCGAGGCCAGGGACCCTGCCTTACGCGCCACCTGCCTGACGGTGATCAGACGCCGAGCCACAGGCACATCTAGAAGGCAAATGGAAGCCCAGGACAGCCCAAGCTTTGGAATCAGGCAGATTCGGGTTTGGACCTCATCCCTGCAGCTCCCTAGCTGGGGTGGCACGAAGTCCCAGTTCTCTAGGGGGGCTGTGGGGACAGCACGATCCTCTCCTGTGGCCGCCGTGAGGGCTAAACGGTATGAGACTGACGCGTGTTCTAAAGTGCCTGGCACACAGTAGGTATGCAGAGAGGGGCTGCCTAAACCAGAGAGCGGAGCCTCGGCCAGGTCTGGCACCTCAGAGTGACTCCCTGTCTTGCCTGCCTGAGTAGCTTTGATGAGGGGAGCCAGAGGCCCGGGCCAAATCCTCCGTCTATATCCGCCCATCTCCTGGCCACTGGCTGAGTGGTCCAGCTGGCCAGGCGCCCTGTAGAGAGCACAGGTCAAGCTGGCTGGGCCCGGCTGCGTCCCTCCCTGACAGGTTCAGAGGGGCCCTTGGAGGGACCAGCCACCTGCCCAGTTGAGAGGGAGGACTTGGTCTCAAAGCCCAGAGCCCCGACTTCTCAGGAAACCCTCACATGAGGAACTTTCCATCCACAGTGCAGGAATTTTCTGCAGAAAGGGGAAAAAAAACTAAAACCCTTCATCCTTTGGCCTCTGGGAGAATATTCCTTTTATGTGAAACTGGCAGGGAGGAAAATTCAAGATTCCTTCTCTTTCGCCTAATTGATATCAACATGAAATATTCTGGTGTTGTTTTAATAAGACTTTGGTTTTCCAGCAAGAGTAGGGGAAAGAAAGAAAAAGGAAAAGAAAAAAAGATCTTCTCCTGGACCAGAATATTTTTAGCAAAAATATTTTGCTTGCATCCTCAGCCCCCGCCCTCCCCTGTTCCTGCCTGGCTTCAAAGGCACGGCGGTGCCGTTCTGGGGTGCTAAGCGGTGGCCCGCGCCGGGCAGCCCCTCCTCCCCTGCATGGCGGGCAGGCCAGCCAGGGAGTGCCAAGCCAGGAAGATATTTTTTCCAGAAGCGGCATCTGGCTTCTTGGCAGCTGCACAAGCAGTTGTGCCGGCGGCCGGGGCTGGCTGGGGTCTGTCCTGTGTTTAGGCTCCTGCTCCTCTGACTCTCACCCACAGACACGATGTTCTCTCTCCAGGCTGGGCCCCTCCCGCCTTCACCCTCACGAGGGTGGGGGAACCTCAGAGCGCCCCAGGGCTTCACCCCTTGCCTCCCAACAAGGTTTGATGCTGGAGACGACCCACCTGGGCTCCACTGCTTGCCAACTCGATCTAGCAGGTCGGGTAACCACTCTGAGTTCTCAGTTTCCTCCAGTGGGAAATTGGAGTCCTTGCCATCTACATAAATGAGTCCGCCTGTCTGCTTGACCTCTGCCTGACCTTCCAACTGAACCTCTTAACACCCTTCCCATCACATATGAAATCCCCTGAGAGTATGGCCTCCTTGGCTTTCTCAAAACTCCAAAGTCTTTGCAACCCCAGGGCCTTTGCACTTCCTGAACGTGCTCTCTTTGCCCAACTTTTGAACAGCTGGCTCCTCGTCTTCTTTCAGCTCACCACTCAAAGGCCATTTTCCTTCAAGAGACTCCCTGACTTCCCCATCTACAGCAACCCCTCTTCCTGATCGGCTGTCCACAGTTCTGGAACTTTCCTGCAGAGCACTGAGAAGAACAGGAATTCTCTGTATTTAGTATTCTTTACGCCCCCACCGTCCCCAAACTGGTGGCTTCATGAAAGCCAAGATCTCATCTGTCTTGTCCATTTTCAGTGCCAGGACCCCACACCGTCCTTTCTGGACAGTTTGTGAATGAAGAAAGTCTCCCAGGTCCTTTGTAGACTCCTCTTGGTTCTCTTGTCAGCAGCCCCTAGGCTCAGGAGACCCCAGCCCTCCCTCAGAGAAGAGCAGTACCACCACTGACTTACCAATGAGGATGCTGTGACGCTGAGGAGCTGGCACACTGTCACCAGCTCTGCCCACCCCCACTGCCCTTTCTCCTACTCCCATGACTGGTCCCACCCTGTGCCATGTTAGCTGGAGGCTCAGCCATGACACAGCACAGGAGACCGATGACAGCTCCCACGCAGGGCCCCTCGTGCCGTGCTGTGCTGTCCATCCATCCCCTCAGGAAACTGGAAACAGCACTGCACGGGTGATTGCTGAACCCATCACACAGATGAGAAAACTGAGATTCTCAAGAACAAAGTCCCTTCTCTGGGCACATCCAGGAAGCAGAGGAATGCCCTTAGTAGGGATGGAACACTTCCAGAACAAGAGCCTTTGTCTTATAGTCTGTTTTCTGATGCAATAACTGAACGACACAGTCAGGGAACTTTACAGAGAATAAAGGTTTATTTAGCTCACAGTTCTGGAGGCTGGAAATCCAAGCACACAGCGTCAGCTCAGCATCTGGTGGGGGCTTCCTGCCACAACTTCACATGGCAGAGGGCAGCACACAGTGAGACAGAGCCAGCCCTCCAGAGAGAGCCGCTCCCCCGGGAAACTGTCCACCCATTAATCTGTGAAGAGGCTAATTCATTTACAGGGCAAAACCCTCATGACCTGAAAATCGCTTCCCAAGTTCTCACCTCCATGCACCATGAACATATTTGTTCCCAAAACACAAAATCTGAGGGACTCATTCAAACTATATTAGCATTTGTTCCATGCTATCTAATGTGACCTCAACATCCTCTGTGGACCCCACTGACAGAATGTGCCCATGCTCAACAATCTGTCAATGGATGAGTGGATGGATGGGTGGATGGGTGGATAGGTAGGAAGGTGGTTGTAGCTGTGTGGGTGACTAGGTGGCTGGGCGAATTGATGGATGAGTGGGTGAATGAGTGGATGGATGATAGATAAATGGATGGGTGAGTGGATGGATGGATGGGTAGATGGATAGATGGGTGGATGGATGATGGGTGGGTGAATAGATGGGTGGATGGATGAGTGGATAGATGATTGGGTGGGTGGATGGATGGTGGATGGATGAGTGGATAGATGATTGGTGGGTGGATGGATGAGTGGATAGATAGTTGGTGGGTGGATGGATGAGTGTATAGATGGTTGGGTGGGTGGATGGATGGGTGGATAGATTGGATGGGTGGATGGGTTGTTGGATGAGTGGATAGATGGGTGGGTGAATGGATGGGTAGATGGATGGATGGGTGGGTGAATAGATGGGTGGGTGAATGAGTGGATGGATGATAGATGGATGGATGGGTGGATGGATGGATAGATGAATAGATGGGTGGATGGATGGATGGATGAGTGGATAGATGGGTGGATGGATGATGGGTGGGTGAATAGATGGGTGGATGGATGAGTGGATAGATGGTTGGGTGGGTGGATGGATGGTAGATGGATGAGTGGATAGATGGTTGGTGGGTGGATGGATGAGTGGATAGATGGTTGGGTGGGTGGATGGATGGGTGGATAGATTGGATGGGTGGATGGGTTGTTGGATGAGTGGATAGATGGTTGGGTGGGTGAATGGATGGGTAGATGGATGGATGGGTGTGTAGATGAGTGGATAGATGGTTGGGTGGGTGGATGGATGGGTGGCTAGATGGGTGGATGGGTGGATGGGTTTTGGATGAGTGGATAGATGATTGAGTGGGTGGATGGTGGGTGGATGAACAGATGAATGGATAAATGAATGGAAAAATGAATGAATGGATTCCACAGCTAGAACATGAATCTTGATTTCCCTAGCTAACAAGGACCAATGTCCTCACTTGGCCTCTACTCCCCATCTCAGGCTTAAATCTCATACATGTCCAGATGCCATCTTCAAGGTGTGTAGCCTTCCCCAGGAGCTGGCCTGTTAGAGAAACCCACGCAGGTCTGTCCTCCCCATCCTCATCACCCCACAGAGGGACCAGGTCAGAAATGACGACTACAGACAACAAAATCTATTTCTCCAGTGACCGCCTCTAAGGCTACCCAACTCCACCTCTTCCTGAGACCTCAGATGGAGAGTGCTGGAGAGCACCCTAAGACTGCAGGGAAACTGGGACACAGAGAAGGGAAGGCACCTGTCAGTGCCACCCAGCCTTGGGTCCCGGGTTGAGCTGGGTCTGGGCGGGAAGAACTTTGTACTTGGTCTTGTGCCAAGCAGGTGGGACCCAGGAGCGACCTGGGATCCTCTACCATGAGTGCAGCCTCGCAGATCCCTCTCTGCAGATGGCAGGCTGTGGCACGTCGCAGCCCCCACGTCTGGGGAGCAGCGAGCTAATCGGCCTTGACACCCCTGGCCTCACTGGCAGCCCTGACAGACTCCCCAGACACAATCACACACACCTGGCACAGGTTCTAGGCCAACAAATGAAGTAGACTGTTCCTCAGCTGAAGTGAAGGGGCACCTTGGCTGCCCACGCTCCTGCCTGGATTTCCACCCACTGCCAACAGCACATGCTCCCTGCTCTCCCTCCCACCTGGAGGGCCCTGCCCTGCATCCCCGTGGAGTGGACTCTCCCTCTCTGGGAAGCACCTGCACGTCCTGCTCCTTCCTGGGTCCCCCTCCCCAGCCCAGCTTGCTGCTCCTGGTGGCCTCTTGGCAGAGCTGTGGCTCCAGCACTGGCCTGGGAGCCCCCCCGCAGAGAAACCTTGTCAAATCATCCTAGCATCCCCACTCTCCCTGTCACCCCCAGGACCTGGCCATCTGGGACCTGGTCATGAGGTCCTGCTTCCCTGGAGGTGCTCTCTCCTGCAGTGGCTGCAGAGGCAGGGGCAGGGGTCTTAAGCTGCCATCAGTGACACCTTCTTGCCTATGTGGCAGAGGAACATGGGCCTGCCACAGCTTTCTCAGGTGGCCCGTTAGGGACTGAGGCTGACCAGCCAGTGAGCTTGACAAAGGAGACTGGCTTATATGAATGCTGCTTATTTCTCTCAGGACACTAAATCCTCGCTGGCCTGGACACAGGTGGGTCTCCGGCACCCACACCAGTCTGGTGCAGGTTGGGTGTCGTGCAGCTCAGAAGCAGCTCTCAGCTCTGCAGCCTCTGAGCCAGCCCAGCTTGCCGCGTCCCCATCCCTGAGGATGACGAAGTACCTGTGTCCGGCTCAGAGCTGAGAGGCTTGAGTGGCAGGCGGCAGGTCAGAGGAGCCCCAATGCCTAACACTGTAGCTGGCTGGAACCAGGCGGTGGGGGCCCGCAGAGGTGCAGGAGGGGCTGCGGCTTCAGGAAGGCCTGTCCTGCCCTCCCCACGACCCCCACACCAGGGGCCTGCGAGGAGAGGCTGCGCGGCCTGCCCACTAGTTCTGCGGGCAGGTGGGTGGGAGGCGTCTCCTCCCTCCCTCCCCGCCCACCCGCAGCCAGCTGTGTGGCAGACATTCCTGGGCCTGCTCATTGATATTCAGGAATGGAGCTCCAGCGGTGCCCAGAGCTGGCCCTGCCTGGGCTCTCCCCCGTCCCCAGGGCCTGCACACCCTCACCAGCCAGAAAGAGCATCTCAGGCCACAGACGCCAGCTGCTGGGGAAACTGAGGCCTGAGGCGGGGCTCTTGACCAGCCCGGGGCGCGGGGGCCTGGGGGGCTCTGACCCTGCTCCTTCTCCACAGCCCCGGGAGCTGCAGTGTCCCCAGAGTTTCCTGTCCAGGTGCTCCCAGCCCCACGCTGCACTCCAGAGGCCCCACCCGGGCGGGAGAGGGCTGGAGCCCAGGCCCTGCTGGCCAGGCTTCCCACCCCGTCCCAGCGGGAAGAGGAGCCCGGCCCTCAGCCGTTTGCCAGCCCCCACCTCGCACCTCGGGGGTTTTTGCAGATGGCTTGTTTTTCCTTGGGGTGTGAAAGAGCCAACCTCCTCTCCAAGCAGCTGGCTTGGGCCGGCCACAAACTCCCAGCTCCTGAGGAGAAGGCCCCTGACCCAGGGGTCACGGGGGAGCGGGGGTGGGGGACGCCCTCCCAGAGCCAGCTGGCAGTGGCCACAGGGGGCCCACCCAAGAGGGGGCAGAAAGGAGCCCACCTCCTCCGGCTAACCCTCCCCACTGCACTGCCTGGGGCTGCTGGTCACACTGTGGGGCCAGCAGGGTTCAGCTGGGCTGAACCAAGTGTCCCTCGAAAGGACCCAGCAGGTTCTCAAGTCCCGAAGGTCAGCTGCCCGTGCACCTTCCACAGACGAGACCCGGGCTCTCTGCGCAGTCTCCCAGCCCAGCTCCCCACTCCTCTCCTTCTGAACCCTCTCCCCGTCCCTGCCCCTAACCCTCCCAGTGGGCCCTGCGCTTCCCGCCCCTACCCCCAGGCAGCCCCCCGAGAGCTGCCCCGACTGAGGGCAGGACCCCCCTGCCTTCCCAACAGAAGCTGGGGTTCACCCCTCAGAGGGAGAAGGTGGAGGTGGCACCCCCGGGCTCCCCACGGCCACTTTCTGACCTCTGCTGCCAAAACACTGCTCACTCGGGGCTCGTCCCTGACTCCAACAGCCTCCGGCCACCCCCCACTCCCCAGGACGCCCTCCCCATGCCACCGCTTGCCAGTGCCCCAGATCACCTTGGCACCATCCCCACCAAGGCTGTCCCCTCTGTCTTGGACGCCCTCCTCACCAGGGCCCTCCTGCACCTCAGATCTGCTGTCCACCATCACAGAGGCGGCGCCCGCCTTCCCCACCGAGAATTCCAACGCAGCCCTCGCCCTGGCTCACACGCCCCGCACACCCTGCACCCAGCCCTGGCAAATGCCCCTCTCTCTGTGTCCCCCGGGTCACAGCCCTGAGCCCCAGCCCACACCCCGTGGCCGCCGTTGTGGCCACCGCTGTGCGTTCCCCCTTCCTGCACCCTCCGCCTCCCTGGCCTTCCCCAGCCACAAGCCCCGGGACCCATGGACCCCTGCTTCTGCCTGTCCCCCCGCACATAGCCAAGCCCAGCCAAAGCTCTCCCAGAGGGCAGCTGGTCTCTGGACCAAAGGCCCACGGAGGTGGCGACTCACTCCAGCTCCCGCTGGCCCTTCCCCTCTCCACAGTGGCTGTTCCGTCCTTCCTGTCCTCTCCTCAACCTCCACCATCAGGACCCCGGCCCTGCCGAGACCTTCCCACGGGAGCCCCTGCATGTCCCGCCCGCGCTCCCCACTGCCCGCTCCCCTCCCCGTGGAGATGGTGGTCAGCTCTGGGCTCCCCACCCCTCCCATCAGCTGGTGGCCACCGCCTCCCCTCTCCTAAACCTCCACTTCTCCTCCTCTGCTGGGTCTCTGCCGCGCCATGTCCTGGTGGCCTGGCCTCCCATCTCAAGACACAAAGAGAGACCCGCGGCCTTCGTTCTGCTCCTCAAACAGTTTATCAGAAGAACAACCCTCAGCCTCCTCCTCGCCTGGCCTTAATTGTCCACCCACCGGTCACGGCCATGACCCGGGTCCCACACTCAGTCTCCGGGCCTACTTGGCCTCCCAGCAGCCCTGGTGGCCCCTCCCTGCTTCCCCGAGCCTTCTGCTCGCCCTCCTGGATGTCTCCTGCCCTGGCGGGTCCTCCAGTCTCCCTTGGGGCCAGGGTAGCCAGGATCCCAGTTGCCAAGACCCAGGGGCCGCTGGCCATTGTATCTGGGGTGTCACCTGCTCTGTCCACACTGAGCTCCCAGAGCTTGGCCTCTCCGGCTGACTGGCACTCCACACTCCTGACCCGGGTGTCACCTCCCACCCCTGTGGGTTCCCAGGAAACCCCCGTGCCAGTGACTCCCGGAGGGGGCCTGCGCCCGGCCTGCGCTTCCAAGCCGTTCTGCGACTCCAGAGCAGAGTCACTTGTTGCTGCACCCTGTGTCCCTGCTAACTGGTGGCTGCCACAGACCCTGGGGTGATAGAGTAGGGATCTGGGCTCACCCGCGCTGAGCGCTGCACCCACCGCCTTCGCGAGGGCACTCGTTGAATCCTCCCAACAGCACCTGGGAGGCCACTTTAGTAGAGGGAACCTGAGGCCCCAGAGGAGAAGGAACCTGCCCAGGATCATGCACAGAGGAAGCCCGGAGCCCGGCTGTGAACCCAAGCCCCCCGCTCTGCAGCCCCCAGCCTGATCCCTGCAGCAGGAGGCCTCACCTGGTGTAGCCGGGACCCCTGTCTTGGATTTTGAGCTCAGGTGAACAGTTAGTACCTCCCCACGAGGGCAGGTGATCCTGCAGTTCAAACGGCCTCTCTGTCCTTAGAAGTGCAGCCAGAGGTCCCATTTGCCAAGAACCAAAGAAATGTGCAAGGGAGTGTTCAGAACCCAGCCTGGAGCCAGGGTTCTGGATGTGCGTGCCAGCTCTTTCCCTTACAAGCTCTTGAACCTCTCTCCAACAAGACA
Source organism: Marmota flaviventris (assembly GCF_047511675.1). Classification (NCBI taxonomy): domain Eukaryota; kingdom Metazoa; phylum Chordata; class Mammalia; order Rodentia; family Sciuridae; genus Marmota; species Marmota flaviventris. The sequence goes on from NC_092502.1 coordinate 10,818,478, forward strand.
TTGACTTCAGGCCTCGAGCTCCTCGGCTTAAGAACCAGAGCTGTAATAGCAAAGGTTAAATGAGAAAATCCATGAAGAGCTCAAAACACGGAGGCATCCTGGAGCAGGCTGGTATTTATGGAGAACACACTATGTTCTGGAAATCAGGCGGACGAAGGGCACAGAATGGAAAAACAGACTGGGTGAGGGATGGGGTAGGAAAACCAGCCCCTGGGAGATTTGGCTCATTGCTAGCTGAGCTGCTGTGTCTAAAATGAGCTTGCACTTGGGGTGAAGGAGCAATGCAGTCACTCTCTCACACCTCTGTGACCTTGCAGGCTGTCCACTCTGCCAGGGATCTCTCCCCTCACCCACGTCTAACTGGGAAACTCCTGCTCAGTCGGTACCACCCCACCCAAGAACTGCCCCCCTCTGTGAAGTCATCTCTGATTCCCATTTAGCAGGTTCAGTCTCTCTCCTCTGGCTGACCCTAGCATTTTGTACACACTCTTAGAGTCACTCATTCACTCACAGACTCCATCAGTCAATCAACAAACACTTGCTGACTACCTAGGTCCCTATAATAGGCACTGAGGTCACCAACAAGAGCAAAATGCTAGCATCTGTTGGGTACTTATTATGAACCAGGCAGTTTTAGAGGCTATTGTATATTCTTCACAATAACCCTGTTAATAGGAGAGATGCCTGTCTCCATGATACAGACGGGAACACTGAAGCACAGAGAAGTCAAGTTACTTACCCAGGTCTCACAGCTGCTAAGGGGGAATCCAGGGTTGCTGCTGGTGCCCTCTCCCACTGCACCACACAGTCTCTCCCGGGGCTGGATGAGTCACACTCCACCCTGGAGTTCCTCTCAGACACCTCATTTCTTACTTCTAGGGCAACCCACCACCCTGGCTTGCCTGGGACCGGGGAGTTTCCTGGGATATGAACCATCCAGTGATAAATGGGAAATTCCCGGGCAAAGCAGGACACGCTGGCCACTCCCGTCCTCCCATGAAAGGTCGAGGAATCGGATCCACACCTATGGCTCTCCAACTCTAGGCCACCCTCCCAAGCAGCCCCAAAGGAAGGAAGGCAGCTGAGTCCAGTGGGATCCTGTCAAAAGGCAAGGAAGCCCCTCCTGGCTATGGGTCCCAACAGCCCACACCCTGCCCCATCCCCAAGGCCTGCTAGGGGCAGAAACGGGGGTAGGGGGACTGGCTGGAGGCCATGGGCCAGGAAGGCCACCTCAGAGCAGGTGCCAGGCCCACCTCATTCCCAGAGCCAGCCCCAATCACCATCAGGGGACAGCTCCTGACCACCCTCTCCCCTTCCTCAGCCAAGGGGAGAGCTGATCATTGCCTTGCCCAATTCAGTCAGGAACCAGAGCGACCCCATCCTGCCTGGTCCCCTTCTGGGATGAGGAAGGGAAGGGCCTCTGCACCTCCGTCTCTCCTCCTGCACCTCCGTCTCTCCCCCTGCACCTCCGTCTCTCCCTCTGCACCCCCGTCTGCTCCTTTTCCCAGCCCCCTGGCTGGTCCTGCAGGTCTGCTCCGACACACTCCTCTGCCAGAGAAACAAGAGCACAGAGGAGAAGAGAGACAGATTCCTGGAAGCTGAGGAGAAATAAGAATGGGGTGAGCCGCACTAAGCCCTGAAACAGAAGCCTGCAGCCCACTAGCATGGACACAGGCCACAGGTGCGCACCTTCCACACGCAGGCTCCTGACCCCGCATGCCCACAATCCACGGCCCACTATCTTTTCCCTGCGTGGCTGAATGCTTCAGAAGGCCATGGTCATCTCTCCCCTTCTTCTTTGGCCTGAGCATTTCTGTAACCCAAAGACCTTGTCAGACCCCGTGACTTCCAGCAGCATCCATAAGGGGTCTCACCTCCCCCCTTGAAATCCACCCTGCACTTCATTTTGGCACCCCCCCTCTCCTGGCTCCCTCCTGCCTCTGGCCTCTCTCTCCCAGCTGCCTTGGCTGATGACTTTCCAGCCCACCACCCCCGACACAGTGGAGAGACTCTGGCTCAGTCCCCAGACAGGGACTCTTGCATCTGTACTATCCCTGGCGATGGATCTCAGAAGTATATCAGTCTCGCATCTCTTAATATACTTCCTGAATGCTGATGACTTCCAAAAAATACAAGTCCCCCGTGAAAGAAGAGGCTCCCAAACATACATCTTCAGTCCTGGTAGGCTGTTCCTATCCATCCTCAACACCCCATCAACATCCCCACAGAGATCTTCAACACCTCCACTGAGATCCTCAACCCCACCCCACCAAGATAGTCCTCCCTTTATACATGGTTTAGCTTTTCATGGTTTTAGTTACCCATAGTCAACTACAGTCCAAAACTATTACATGGAAAATTCCATTAATAAGCAATACTAAGTTTTAGATTGCACACTGTCCTGAGCAACATGATTAAATTGTGGGCCAGCCTGCCTAGGACACAAACCATTTCTTTGTCCAGAGTATCCACACTGTATGTGCTACTCTCTCATTAGTCATCTAGAAGCCATCTTGCCTCTGGCTCAAGCACCCTTTGTTTTACTTAATAATGGCCCCAAACTGCGAGAGTGGTGAGCTGGCAATTTTATTATAATATATTGTTAAAATTATCACATTTTATTTTTGGTCATTGTTTACCTCCTACCATTCCTAATTTATAAATTAAACTTTATCATAGAAATGTATGTATAGGAAAAACATAACATACAGAGGGTTCGGTACTGTTCCTTTCAGGTGTCCACTGGGGATTTTGAAATGTAACCCCAGGGGCCGGGGGCACTTCTGTATTTGTGGAATGAATGAATGAACGAAGTTGTAATGAGCAAATAATCATTTGAGCCATCAGTGAATAAACTCATCATAGACACAGGGTGATAGGTGAAGGGCACACAGAGGAATGGATTCCTGGGGCCAAGCAAGGGTGAATCTCCTAATGAGCAAGCTGAGCGCAGTGGCCAGACGCCAGGAGTCTGTGGGAGTCCACCCACGGGAAACTCCAGATCGTGCACACAGCTCTGCAGGGACAGGGAGCATATCAGTAGCTGCAGGGGAGGAGGGTGGAAGGGGACACACTGCACGGCACACAGACCCCCAGGGATGGAAACGTCCTGTACCTGACCGTGGTGTGCTTTGGTGGCTCCGTGCGTCTGTCAAAGCTCATTGAACTGTCCACTTCAGGTGGTGGGGTTTTGGTGTAGAAGTCGCACCTCAGTCCTGTTGATTGACCAAAGGATCGATCCATCGACTCGCTCATCACCGCCCTGCCAGCCCGGCCCTGGGCTCCATGCTCACCAGCTAGTTGAGTACAGTTAGAGAATGGTTACTAACGTCCAGACAGTCCATCTCTGACAGGGTACATGCCCAAGAAAAATGGGAACCAAAGAGAGAGCATTTTACACTGTGTAAGAATTGCCATCTCGTGCTGCCAGGCATGCTCTGCTAAGCAACTGTTGGCAGGTCCAGAGGGGGTGTCCCCAGGGGAGAAGCATTTCTCATACGACGTGGAGTCTCGGGGTAAAATGGAGTCTGTGTGGTCTTTGCCCACATAGCCTGGCCCACACACCACTCCACGTCAGACACCTCATCCAAACTATTTCGGTTCTTCCTCACAAAGACCTTGTACGGTGGACAATGCTCTTCCCATTTTACAGATAAGGGCACCGAGTCTCAGGAAAGAAAAGAGACGTCTCCAAAACCATTCAGCCCCAAATGGCAGAGTCCTGATTCACACCCAGGTCAGTCGGACCACCAAACTAATCCATTCACCCATCCACCCAGCCATCTATCCACTTATCTATCTATCTATTCACCTACCCACCCAACCAGCCATCCACTCATCTGTCCATCCATTCAGCCATCCACCCAGCTACCCGTCCATTCATCCATCTATCCATCCATCCACCCATCCATTCACCCACCCACCCATCTATCCATTCACCCAACCACTGTTAGGGTTTGGATGTGTGTGTCCCCCCGGAGCTCAGAGATGACGCAGGAGTGTCCAGAGATGAAATGATTAACTCATGAGAGTTGTCACCTCATGGGTGGATCGGTTCATTGATGTGGATTAACTGGGCCGTGACAGTCAGCAGGTGGGGGTGGCTGGAGGAAGTAGGTCACTGGGTGTGTGACCCCCGGTGAACAGAGTTCTCTTCCTGCTTCTCCGCTGTCATGTCCCCTGCCACACCCTTCTGCCAGGATATTCTGCCTCATCTCGGGCCCAGAGTGCTGCAGCCGGACTGCGGCACAGAGCTACGGAGTCAGCTGACCCTGAACTGAAACTGTGAGCCAAATAAAACTTTCCCTCCTCTAAGTTGTTCTTGTCAGGACTTTTGGTCACAGCAATGCACAAACTGTGTGTGTGTGTGTGTGTGTGTGTGCACGCGCACTCGGTGCCTTGGTCGTCTCCCATCTTCCTATCTCTCAGAGAAGGCACTGCTACTGCCAGGGAGGACACATGTGTTTGTCATCATGTTCCAGCGTCATGAGAAGATTCAAGGAGAAGCAGTAGCCAGGCCAGATGTTGTCTCCGCTCCCTTGGGGACAAAGACATCATCCCAGCTGGAGCAAGAAGTTCAGCCAGTGGTGTCTCTTTTGGAGTGAGAGAAATTGAAAGGGGCTTTTCTATGCCCAAGGATGGGGCCAGGCATTGTGACAGCAACGTCAGTAGGCGTTCACAGTAAAACTGTGAAAATACAGAGGAGTCCTCCACAGAACCTGGGCCTGTAAACCATGCCACACAAGCTCAAGGAGGAAGGCGGGAGGGCGGAAAACTGACACCGTTGAGACCTTAACAACATTCAGGGCGCCATGCCAGACACTCGCAGGCTCACTTCGCTGGGCCTCCCAGCACCCAACCAGGTAGAGAATATTCTATCTCCCTGAAGAGACTGAGGCTCAGAGAAATGAAGGTAAAAAAATCCCATGAATGGTCCATGGTGTGCTGCTTTGTCCTCTGCCAACCGTTTCTCCCACCAAACAGACCTTGCCGACTTCAGCATTCCCCTAACTTGGCATTTCACACTGAGAGCTACAGATGCCCCAGGCGTCTGTCCACACACGCATACACTCAGTCACCTCTCCATCTGTCCATGTCTACACTGACACACCCAGTCATTCCACTGCCCACATTCCACTCACCCACACACAAGCCTTCACACAGCCGTCCGCTCGCCTGCACACACGCTTCACCCATGCTTCACCCGGTTACAACTGAACTACCCAGCCAAGCACTCAACCACCAGATGGTCCACCCACTTTACTAGCCAACCAATCACCCAACATACACACATCCAGCTATCTCCATGTTTACCTACCTATTTACTCCATCCTTATTCCAGGACTTACCCACCCATCCACCCATCCATCCACCCACCCATCCATCTATCCACTTATCTATCTATCTAGCCACCTACCCACCCAACCACCCATCCACTATCCATCCTTCCATTCACCCATCCATCCACCCACCCATCCATTCACCCACCCACCCATCTATCCATTCACCCACCCACCCATCCATCCATCCATCCATCATATACTCACCTACCCATCCATCCACCCATCCATCCATCCACCCATCCATCCATCCATCATATACTCACCTACCCATCCATCCACCCATTCATCCACCCACCTACCCATCCATCTATCCATCTACTCACCCACCCACCCACCCATCCATTAACTCACCCCCCACGCCCCCATCCACCTATCCACCCATCCATCCATCCGTTCACACACACAACAAGCCACCTACTCTTTCCCATCCCCTCCACACGTCCATCTACTCCTCAGTTCAGCCATCCAGCCATCACATTCCATCTACACAAAAACCCACATGTACTATGGTGGCTGACTTCATCTGTCAACTTGGCTAGGTCACATTACCCAGGGATTTGGTCCAACACTGGTACAGATGTTGCTGTGAAGGTTTGGTGGGGGGTGGGGGGGTTTTAAAAAAGATTAGCATTTGGAACACCAGATTTGGAGTAAAGTTGATTACCCTCCATCATGTGGGAGGGCCTCATCCAATCAGCTGAAGGCCTTCAGAGAAAGAAGACTGAGTTTCCCCATGAAAGAACAAATTCTCCAGAGGCCCTCAGAGTCTAGCTGTACCAGTTCTTCCCCGGAGCCCCAGCTGCCAGCCTGCCCTGTGGATTCTGGCCTTGCCGGCCGCCACAAGCTTGTGAGCCAATCCTCTACAATCAACCTACAAGTCTACACCCACATCTGTTTCCATGCCTACCGCCTCCTGTTCCGAGTTCGTGGAGAACCCGAGTAACACACATGTGTACACCACAACCACCCCTATCCAAAGCATCCACCCCACTCACCCTACTTGGAGCTTTCTGAGAACCTTCCTACTGTTCCCTAGAATGTCACATGAGTTTGACTATAAAGGCACTGAGTCCTGTGGGTGCTTCAGGGAGCTTCGCCGAGCTCGCTGTGACTTCCGGTGCTCCCTGCAGCCCCCAGGCATGGGCTCAGAAGCACAGCCTGGTGTAAGGAGAGCCCGAAGAGGTGAGCCAGGGAGTGAAACGGTCCCCTGTGTGCCTGGGAGGAAGCCAACCGGAGCCAGGTGGGAGCCGTGGAGGTGGACAGAGGCGTTTTAACAGAAGCACAGGCAGGAAGCAACTGAGAGGAGGTGATGGAGACCAGCAGGACCCCGCGGCTCTAGCTGGAGCAGTGGCCTATGGAGGAGCCGGGCTGAGCGCGGGAGATGGCAGAGGAAGGGAAGGCACAGGCCAGCGGCTCTCAGACGCTAGGCAGAGACCCCCATCAAGTAAGGGGACCTGCAGGGCCAGAGCTCACAGAACCAAGCTGAGGGTGGACCCCGGGCCAAGGAGTGAGTGGTCACAGTCCCACATGAACTGAGGGTCTCAGGGCCACCAACAGACCCCCATACAGAGCAGTGAGGGGACTGTCCTTCCTGGGTCCACCTCCCCCTGCTTGGAGCTCCTGGGGAGAGCTGGGTCCCTCCAAGCAGCTCGCTCTGTCTCTGGGGCTCAGGGAGGTTCCCAGGAACAGGCCAGCTCCACGGGTGTCCTGCACAGATGGAAACGGGGCCACCCCGTGCTCCGGCCAAGGGGTGGGCCCCCAGCTCCAGCTGGAAACCCCATTTGGGGGCAGGGGTATGTTGCGCTGCTCCCTGGGTGGCTGGCTGGGCCACTCAAGCACAAACTGTTGTCTCTGCCATAAATTCCCCCGGCCATAAAGTCCCTCCCCGCTGACCCCTTGGTTGGTGTGAGAAACTGAGGGCAGGGCAGGGCAGGGCAGGGTGATGACCTCCTGACTCTAGGGCCACTGGCCTCCCAGGCCACCATATTATTCCTTTCAAGGTTTCATGAGTCAGGACCCCAACACCAAGGGACATTCCCCGGCCTGCAGTCAGAGCCCCGCTCAAAACCCAGCAGTGCCGTTCCCCTGCGCTCGGCCCTGCCCACCCCGTCTCTAGCCTGGCTCCTTCACGAGCACATTGTCCTGCCTTGCCTCTGAAGGGGACTCTGGGGGTAAACGAAGAGGGACAGTCTCGTGCCACAGACAGGAAGAATCTCTATGAACACTTCACCACGTTTAATCTCTCTGAGCCTCAGGTTACTAACCTGCAGAACTGGGACCATCACGGACCTACCTCCAGGGGGGTGTGAATAAAGGGGACACCTAACGAGGTCCCACTGGCCACACAGGGGGCAGATGAGGACCGGGAAGGCCTCTGACTGAAGGACAAGCACATCCCCCTCATGAACATTTAAAGGATGCCCAAGTGATCAGAGGACACCCTGATGACCAGGGAAACAGGATGATAAAGGACTTTGTGAGCTGGACGTGCATGCACACACCTGTAATTCCAGCTGCTTGGGAAGCCGAGGCAGAAGGGTCACAAGTTCAAAGCCAGCCTGGGCAACTTGGCGAGAACTTGTCTCAATAATAATAATAAGGGGCCGGGGCTGGGGCTCAGTGGCAGAGCACTTGCCTCACACAGGTGAGGCACTGGGTTTGATCCTCAGCATCACATAAAATAAATACATAAGTAAAACAAAGGTATCGTGTCCATGTTCAACTAAAAGAATTTACATAATAATAGTAATAATAAAAAGGGCTGGGATATGGCTCAGGGGTTAAGCGCCCCTAGGTTCAATCCCCAGTGCCAGAAAAAGAGGGGACAGTGAAGGCTTGGCGGCTCTGCCTGAGTGTCACCTGATGGTGGCACCTAGCTGAGTCCCTCTCCAGGAATTGCCCTCAGCTGAAATGAGTGCTTCCCTCCAGGCTCTGCTCCTTTCTGGGGACAGGTGACCCCGTAGGACTACAGAGACCCTTGTCCCCAGAGGCTAGCTCGGTCAGCCCTGTTCTCCTTCCCCGGGAGGACTCCCTTCCCAGCCTGCAGCGAGGCCCTCAGAACCTTTCCATGACCTTCTGTGGGTGAAAGAGAAGGTGCCGTGGCTCAGTGCTCCTAACTCAGGACGGGTTGAGGAAGGTGGTTGTCATGACAGAGCGGAATCATGACTGTCACCCAGGGTCATCGATGCAGTGGACACAGAGAGTAAGAGGCTGCCAGCCATTCACCACAAATTCAAGGAGAAGCTCGGGAGCCAGACGCCCTCTCTGGAGACGGAAGGGCCTCCCCATCTCCCAGGCCCCAGCTCCTCACGAGGGAGCTGCCAAGGAGGCCGAATCCTTGATGCCTACTCAGATTCTGCTTGGAAGGAGGGCAGCCCTGCAGATGGGCTTGGGGACATCTGGATCAATGTACTCTTCAGTCCATGGACTCCTGGGTGATGTGGCCCACCACCCCCTTGGATGGGGGAGCATTCCCCTCCTGTCTGAAGAAGACGCAGAGGCCTCCACTTTGAAAGACAGGACCCACCTCACTCAGAATCGACCCCCATCTCCTTCCTGGCCACCAGACCAACAAGGGCTAATGGTACCCCAACCTACACAAGAGGCACGAGGACTGCTACAGGACAGGAGGGATCTGCAAACTCAGGCAAGCAGCTCCCAAAGCTGCTGCCGTGTGTTTCTGGCTACAGCAAACTGACATGGCCAGGCCACCAGACCCAGGCACTGCTACCTTGCCACAGTCTGGCTGGGCACAAAATAAACGGGAGGTCACGAGCCACTGTAGGTTCAAACAGGAACTACTTTATTGCCCGAACCCAACAGGAACTCTCTAGAACTCCCCGGAAACTCCACGAGAACCAACGGGAACTCAATGGGAACTCCACAAGAACTCAACGGAAACTGAAAAGTAGCGGGCACCCGAGGTAGCAGGAGCCGCCCCATTGCCGGACAGCAGAGGTTTAAATACACAACTGAATACACGGCTTGTTTCAATTTAGCATCATCCAGTTACAGCAATCAGTCATTATCTTAATGATTATACACAGCTTATCTTAATTATCATCATCTTAATGGCTCGCTGGCGTCACCTCCCAACCACTCCTTCTGGCAGAATGCCAGGCGCCATCCCGACTTGGCTGTGGCTCTCAACACTACCTCTGTTAGGAAGAAGGACCAGAAGGCATTTGTGTTGATGTGGGGTGGACAGCGGGCTTCCCAGGGCTTAGTTAATCCCCTGACCTCTGTCGCAATGCACTCCAAAGACATGTGGGCACCCCAACGCCACACAGAACATCCCCCCAGCCCACTCTATTAAAAAGCCTTAATTTAACTACTTTAGTTGATCAAATAACAGGTGGCAAGGATGTTAGAGACCTTAAGAGACACACGCTTTACAGAGAAGAAGACTGTAAGACCAGGGGCCACCATGTCAGGGGTGGCTCAGGGGCCTGGAGTACAGGGTGCGCCGAGTCAGCCCCCTCTAAAGTAGGAAGGAGCTCACTGCGCCCTCAGCTGCCACCGTGGAGAGGGAAGCACAGTGCCTGGTGGGGCTCGCAGGGGGACAGAGAGAGAGACACTGTGGGGACAGAACGGCTCATCGGGAACTGGGCTCTTCAGACTCACAAAGTGTAAGGTCAGGAGGGCCCAGCAAGAAATCCCACATCCAGACAGGGCGGAGGGCGAACGGGGCAGCAGGAGGAAGCAGACCCCCACATGTCCTCTCTCAGTGTCACCACCCGACCTGAGCTTCCAGCCTGAGGTGCCCTGGAGCTGCCGGTTCAGCCTCACCAAGACCCCAAATGGAAAGAGCCTGAGGCGGAGGCGGCAGACTGGCGGGGAAGTAGGGAGCTGTAATGTCACCTTCACTGTCACAGCGGCAAGTTCAGTTGGCCCTCGGCAGAGTGGGGTGCCATGGGGCCTCAGAGAGAGCCCCTCTGACTGCCACTCTAGATCCTCGTAGCCCTGGGGCCCAGGAAATTCTGTTCCCGGCTCTGGGTGACACCAGCTGGCTGGTCACCCAGCCTCGGCCAGCCCCCCAATCCCTTCCCACACTGCCTGTCCAGGGAGGGACTTTCTGAAGCACAGCCCTGCCCACTGGCCACACGTCTCTCATGGTGTTCAGAGTGGAGCCCAGCCCCTCACAGACTGCACAGTTGACCATGACCTTGAGCCTGCTGCTGTCACCTTCTACCACTCAGCCCTGCTTTGCCCCAGCACACACACACACTCACACACTCACATACACACACTCATGCACACACTCACACACTCACACTCACGCACACACACACACACTCACACACACACACCCCGCTTGTTCTCTGTGCTCCAGCCACTCTGAACTCCTTTGGCTTCCAGAATATTCCGAGCATCACATTCTCTCTTCTGAGTCCCAGGCTTGCTGGTCTGTGGGTGAAATACCCTTCCCCACCACACCCAGCAAACGTCTCTGCATTCCTCAGAGGCCAAGTTTAGGGTCTGTCCCTTCCAGGCGGCTTACCCATGGGCACCAGGGATGGGCTAAGTGGCCCTCACTACTTCTGCAGCTCCCAGCTCCCTGTGCCCTCCACTCTGAGCAGCTGCAGGGACCAGCACTGTAAACCCCGCTGTGTTGCACTTTGAAACACACCAGCATCTGTATTCGCTCTCCAGACGCTCTCCAGAGAAACAGGACCATTGTATATGGAGGTACATCGGGAGTGATCATGAAGGGTTCAGCATGTGACCACGGAGTAGAGAAGTCCCTCCATCTGCCATGGGCAAGCTGGAGGCCCAGGAGAACCAGTGTTGCGGTTCTAGTCCAAACCCAAAGGCCTGAGGGGAACCCATGGTGTCAGTCTGAGTCCAGGCTCTGGGAAACAAGGGGGCCAGGACTGTAGGTCCTGGTCCACGGCCAAAGGCACAAGAACAAAGCACACCGCTGTCTGAGGGCAGGAGGAGAAGGAAGCCCCAGTTCCAAGGGGACAGTAGAACCCACCCTCCTCCACCATGTTGTTCTGTTCGGGCCCCCCACTCAGGGGATGAGGCCACCCACCTTGGAGAGCGCAGTCTTCTCTGCTCAGTCTACTAATTCAGACGTTAATCTCTTCCGGACAGACACAGACACAGCCAGAAATAATGCTTCACCAGCTATCTGGTCATCTCTTAGCCCAGTCAACTTTACATAGAAGATTAATGATCCTAAACTTCTAACCCAAATTCAGCCCAAATCTGCTCTTTGACTTCCTCCTTGACTTTGGAAAGCAAATAGCCAAGGGCAATGCCACTGTCATTTCCGGCATCACCAGCCATGCAGTGCCTGGTCATGTGGTCACGTGGCTTTCCCATCACTGGCAACTGCTCTTGCAACTTTAGAGCTACATCCAAGGCACGCTCTTCCTTATTGTTGGTCTCTGGACCATCTAACTATCTTTTTCAGCACAATTATACTTTATGAACAGCCCTGGAAAATAAGCACAGTGTTTTTCTCCAGAGCAAAAGGCACATCTGTCTCCTGTGCACTATAACAAGGAAAGTATCTTCCTTCAGGGCAAAATGCAAGCCGATCCCTGCCTATCACAGAGGATTCAGTCCCCTTGGCTCGGCTTCCTGGGCTTTGACACAGACCCACTGCATGGGCCTCCTCCTGGGTCCCTCCACATCAGCCCCATCAGCGAAGGTCACCTGCCTGCTATGCTGTGAGTAATGTTGTCCTTTGTCTCTGTCCTTTGTGTCTGCCAGCACCGTGACGCCCACAGGCTAGCTTGTTAGCTGATGAGTAGGGTACAAACTCCAGCCCTTCAGAGCTCCTGGTGACAGTCTATTGGAATATGAAGACAGAGCATACCTGGTCCGGCTCCACGGGAAACTGGCTCTGAGACCTGAGGACCCGTCCAGGGCACTCAGACAGAAGAGATGACCCCTTGGCTGCCTCTCCCAGTCTGGGCAAGGAGGTGGGGACAAAGAAGTTTCCAGGGCAGCCCTCTGTCCTGGCATTTCTCTTCCCAGTCTGCACACGGGCCCTCTCCAAGCAGGGCTGCGGCTAAACCCCCTGAACAGGAACACCGAGGCTGGGACTTGGCAGGGAACAGGCGGGGGCAACACCTGGCCACCACCAAGGCACCACCTTCTGTGCTTTAACCATTATGCAAATGGCCATTTACAGCCAGGTGGATGGTGAGGAGCAGATGGCTGAGACGCCCAGAAGCCTGCTCTGAATTCACAGCAGACCTCTGGGGGCTGGAAAGCCAGGGGCTGTGTCTCCTTCCACGAGGAGAAGGTGGAGCGCATTTGAGGAGAAAGGCAGGGAGGGCTCGTCCCCGCTGGGCAACCACTACACGTCAGGAACAGGCTACAAGGAAGGGCCTCTTGGCATGGCCCAAACTCCTGTCCTTCCTCTGCCAACTCCACACTCAAGGGCCACCACATGCAGGGTTCTGGTCACATACGCAGGCTCTGATCAACACAGATCATAAGAGCAATAGCCTGAAATATTCCAGAAGAGTCGACGAGCTCTCGGGAAGAGAGAATTTTGGGGTCCTGGGGGGCCATACGAGCCCTGCTGTGAACTACTCAATTCCACCATGGGTGTGGTTGAGCTCCAACCAAACCGAATTTTTATCTATAAAATAGATTTTATGCTGGACTGGATTTGGCCCGCAGGCCCATACTTGGCCAACTCAAATGTCAGAGTAAAGTTACAAAACACTGTAGCCTGTTTAAAATATTTAGCACTGAACAAATTGAAGAGTTTTAACCTCCACAAAATACAAGATATTCCTAAGAGACTTAGGACTTCTGAAAACGTCAATCTATAAAACACTATAGGACACACTGTATGGTGAGACCTGTCTTCTCTTATTTACCTTAAGATGATTCTGAGGCAATAGTAGGTGATCAGTTGGCTTTGATTTCAGATAAACAATGAATAGGGTGGTGCTAAAATAGAGGGTACTCACTTATCTTAGATTTCAGGTCAACAATGCATACTGTTTTAGTGTCCATCCCGGGATATACAGTATATCCTGGGATATAATTTTTATTTATTTGTTTGTTTATCTGACATTGAAATTTACCTGATGCCCTATATTTTTAATTGCTAAGTCCAGCAATCCTGTAAGTGTGTGCAATCCCACTTGCAGAGAATGTTGAACGTCTGAACCCAGCATGGTGGTGCACAACTGTAAACCCCTTGGCTCCAGAGGCTGGGGCACGAGGATGCCATGCTTAAGGCCAACCTCAGTGACTTATTGCGACACTGTCCTAAGATAAAACACAAAAAGGTTTGGAGACATAGGTCACCGATAGCTCAATCCCCAGTACCAAAGGAAAAAGGAAAAAAGAAAGTCTATATCGGCAGCACTTTGTGACTGTAGTGCCAGGGCCAAATGGATGGTCCCTGAACGCCCCACTACCGCCCACTAAAGCCTTGGAACCAGAGCAGAAAAGTCACCTTCCAGGCACGTGGATCGAGGTCCACCCAACGTCGGGAACCCAGGAGGTTCTAGGCAAATCGAAGTCTTGGTTCTACCCCACCATCTGCAGAGCAATCTCCCAGCTGCCAGGCAGGTGACACTAACCTGCAAGACCAGCCGTTTGTACCTGGGTGAGGAACATTACCAGAGACAACTGGTTCCTGCTTGGGCCACTGCAACCAGAACTCCCCGGGGGGTCCTGGATGCTATGAGCAGAGGAAGAACTCCTCTGTCCCTCCAAATACCTAACCTTGACCCTGAGGTCACCCCAGCCCTGCTGGTCATTGCCCTAGACAGGAGCTCCCTCGTGCCATGGGGCTCCAAGGCTTCCGCACCCCAGGTCTCCCAGGCGCCTTGGTATGCATTTCTAGCTCTTCCCGGCCCTGCACGTCCCCGACAGCCCAAGGCTGCTCACGGCCAGCTCATGGCTTATGTGATGAGTGCTTGGTGCTTGTCTTCCCTGCTGAGCTCCGACAGGCTGAGCCCTGCCTCTTAGGATGTGTCCTAAAATGATTCTCCTGGCCTGGCAGACCTGGCTCCATGGCACGGGCAGGCTGGCAGACGAGTGGGCTGGGAGCCCCACCTTCACTGCAAGGCAGAGGGGTGTCGCCCCTCAGGCTGGGTCTGGGCAGCCTGTGCTAAGTGGAAAGGGGACAGGAGAGGAAAGGGAGCGCCCGAGGCCAGGGTCTTCTGCCCCCAGGACAGCCCTTCACTCTGTTCTTGCCCAAGCCCGTGAGGCTTGATGGTGCCCAGGCGAGACCCAAGACAGGGTTGATGGGCTGACCCGAGGCAGCCTTGGCCCCTCTGCCCCCAGCCAGAAGTACAGTGGACAATGGCCAGGCCCTGGAGCTGGACACCCTGGACAAATCCCAGCTCACCCGTCCCTGCACATGTGGCCTTGGACAGGCTGCTAGGACTTTGGGTCTCAGCTCTGCCCACAACTGGGGAGAAGAAACACACCACCCTGCTGCTATGGGGGGTCAAATAAAACTCACCTCAGAACGCCATGGCACCCAGGAGAAGCCCACGCTCGTCTGGTGGACTTGCCCGTCCCCCTCTGCCTCCGGGTCTCTACTCCTTGCTGGGCAGGCATTGGGAGGAACAAGAGGCCATGCTGGACGCAGCCCCAGGCTCTGAGAGGGAAACAGGGCCAAACATAACATCAGATGATTAAAACTGTGGACTGTAAACAGCAGCCCAACTGGCCAGGGCACCGTGGCCAGCAGACCGCGGCCAGTTGCTCCCCAGGCCCGTGGCCACACCACCTGCTGCCCTGTATCTGGGATGGGCCCAGCTCCACGGGCACAAGGCAGACTGGCATGTTTTCCTAGCTGAGCCCTGGAGGCCTGGCCAAGCCCTGTCCTCAGGCCAGGCTGTGCCAGGGGCAGAGAGAGCTGCCCACCCTGGCCATGCCCTGGACCAACAGGTGGTGCTTGGTGCACACGGCCAGGGTGGGACCCCATGCTGTCACTCAGTGACTGTGGCCAGGTCATTTTACCTGAGTCCCAGGGGCTTCATTCCAAAAAATAAGAACACTAAGGGCCACTCTGTCCCTAGACTGCAGCATAAGGGTTGGCGGGAGGATGCACTGAAAGCCAGTGCCTGGCAAAGTGGCAAGCGGAACTGCGTCCCCAACCTGCAATGTCCCAGTGGCCACTGCCCCAGCCAAGCGCCCACGGCCCCTTCTGTAAATGGGGGTGCAGCCCACGCACTGCCTCACAGGCTCCTCCCCACACTCCGGCCCTTGAGAAGATTCAAGGAGACACTGTTCCAGCCACACCCGCCATCGGCAAGGGCCGGAGGTTCTCTTGGGCACATTCACTGATTTCTACGTTAATTACTGGTTAATTAATTATTCTCCTCCTTCCCTCTGAGGCAACTAAGTCCGGCAGGCCCCCTCAGGAGTCGCCACAAAGACCACAGGGCGAAGGGTCCAGCATGCTCCTTCCCCAAACAGGGGCCAAGCCCTTCTTGGCCAGCACAGACCAGGACACAGAAGGAAAGGACAGTTGGTGGCCGTGACAAGAGAGGGTTGAGCAACACCCTGTAAAGGATTGAGGATCTGGCCTGTCTTCTTTCCAGCCCTGAAGTTCTCTGATCCTCAGCTCCCAGGGGGCAGGGGGGGCCCGAGATACTCTAGCCCAGAGGCCTGGGGAAGCCCCTCATAGGGAGCAGGAGATGCTGGTCACATCCCCTGAGGCTGGCTCAGGACTCCCATTGGCACCCAGGGTCACGACCCTGCCCTGGCCTGCCCAGCCTGTCTGAAACCCAAGCCAGAGAGAGGGTCCCAGGCCAGCCACTCCCGTCATCGTGGGATTCCGCCGTGGTCCCAGCGAGCTTCCTGCTAGAATCAGTAAAACGTGACTGTCCTCTGTTCCTGGAAGACAGCCGAACAGGAGCCAGCCACCCGGGGCTTTCCTGACCAGCCCACCCAGCGGGCCGCCGCGGCAGGGCCTCACCAGCTCCTTCCCTCCGCCTGAGTTCTCCCCACTCCTGAGCTGGGACCCGAGCCTCCTGGCCCCCGAGGACCAGACCCAGGGTTCAGCACAGTGCTGGGCACGCTGGGGGTGCCCCGTGGACATGAGTGGACATGTCCCCTAGAGGAAATGGTGACCGAGGGACCAAATCTACAACCGAAGGAGGACTGCAGACAAAGATCACTTCTTCAGGGTCTCTATGGGATCCCCAAAGAAACACGTGTGTGTGTGTATGTGTGTGTGTGTGTGTGTGGTGTACATGTGTGTGTGACTGTAAGCACAGCTGTTCACAGATGAGTGCCTCTGTGATAATGGGCACCACCAGCTATGTGTGGGCTCTCCCTGCTTGTGACTCTATGAGTGTGCCCACCAGAGAGAGCTGGAGCCTGTGTGTGGTGTGTGGTGTGTGGTGTGTGTGTATGGTGTGTGTGGTGTGTGTGGTATGTGTGATGTGTGATGTGTGTGATGTGTGGTGTGTGTGGTGTGTGTGGGTGTGGTGTGTGGTGTGTGTGGTGTGGTGTTGTGGTGTGTGTGGTGTGTGTGGTGTGTGTGGTGTGTGTGATGTGTGGGTGTGGTGTGTGGTGTGTGGTGTGTGTATGTGGTGTGTGTGGTGTGTGTGGGTGTGGTGTGTGGTGTGTGGGTGTGGTGTGTGGTGTGTGTGTATGGTGTGTGTGGTGTGTGTGGTATGTGTGATGTGTGATGTGTGTGATGTGTGGTGTGTGTGGTGTGGTGTTGTGGTGTGTGTGGTGTGTGTGGTGTGGTGTGTGTGGTGTGTGTGATGTGTGATGTGTGTGTGGTGTGTGGTGTATGTGGTGTGTGTGGTGTGTGTGGGTGTGGTGTGTGGTGTGTGGGTGTGGTGTGTGGTGTGTGTGTATGGTGTGTGTGGTGTGTGTGGTATGTGTGATGTGTGATGTGTGTGATGTGTGGTGTGTGTGGTGTGTGTGGGTGTGGTGTGTGGTGTGTGTGGTGTGGTGTTGTGGTGTGTGTGGTGTGTGTGGTGTGTGTGATGTGTGATGTGTGTGTGGTGTGTGGGTGTGGTGTGTGGTGTGTGGTGTGTGGTGTGTGTATGTGGTGTGTGTGGTGTGTGTGGGTGTGGTGTGTGGTGTGTGGGTGTGGTGTGTGGTGTGTGAGTGTGTGTGTGTGTGCGGCACCCTGGCCATCCTGTGATCCGCTTCCCGCCTCTCCAGACTTGGGTCATCCTCAGCACGGTCCTGTGACCTTTCACCCAGGCATTCGGTAGCCGTGGAGGGGCCAGCTGTGTGTCCTGCCTGCACCCTGGTGGCCCCCGGCCTCTGCATTCTCACCTCCGTCCACCCCCCACTCCTCCGTTGAGTGAACACTTGTTAAATCATTACATGGGCTAAACTTTGGTTTTGTGGGTTTTCCTCTTTTCCGCAAAGGATCAAGATTCACATTTCCTGTCTGCCCAAGCCCCTCCCCGGGGCGCCCCGTTAGGGGTTCTGGTTGTCACACCACCATTTGCTACGGAAACTCAGGTGGCCTTAGTCTGTTTTGTGTTGCAAGACACCTGAGGCTGGGCTCGTTGGCTGAACGGAGGTTGACTGGCTCACAGCTACGGAGGTTCAAGGCAGTGATGCCAGTCTCTGCCTGGCTCTGGTGAGGCCTCCTGGCCGATGGAGCCCTGTGCACGAGTGGCCGAGTGGCCATTGGCGTCTGCAGAGGGGGGACCCAGGGAGTTCCCAGGGGCACTTACACACCCATTCTTGCAGGAACTAGTCCAGTCCCACGAGACCCGCCCACTCCGTGAGACCCTGGGAACAGACAGGCCCCAGTCACCTCCCTCTCTGCCCCACCCCTTGTCTGTCCCACCACCCAACACCACATGCTGGAGGCCAAGTTTCCAGCACAGGAACCTTTGGGGACAAAGCTTACCCAGGCCATAGCAGCAGGGTGACAGCACCCACCCCACAGAGTCCTAAAGTCCTCAGGACATGGCCCTCAGGAGGTCCTCCTGAGATGACGGCCTCACAGGAGTAGGGCAGCCCTGGGGCCACTTGCTATGGCCTCAGCAGGCCACTCGACCTGCCTGAGGACGGTGGGCCTCCTCAGCCGTCCCCCAAACCCAGCATCCACGTCCTGTTGCAGGTGGACATCAAGACCCAGCTGAGCTCCATGTCACACAGTGTGGCAGAAGGTGCCCAGCCCTGGTGGCTGCATCAGCCTGGACCCGTTTCTGTTGCCCGGGCGCCGTGGTCCTGGCCACGCTCCGGAGTGCCCTTAGCAGTGACTCGGAGTCAGACTTCAACCACCGACGACTTTTTACCTGAGTTATGGTTCTTTTTATCTTTTCTAAGAAAAGCTCACCAAATGTCCAGCCTTATGATTTCCCCAAAACACATCTGCCCTTACAAAGTGCACAGGCGTCGTGACGCCCGCCCAGCGTTCTCCTCGGTGGTGGCCGGGTCTGCTTGGGTCCTGGCACCAGGCCCTTACCACGGAGCAGCCTCGGTCTCCTCACGGTGGCATCTCTGTCTGCCTGGCCAAGCAGCAGGAGAGAGCCACTTATTTTTTTTTTTTTTTCAACTTGGTAAAATACGCACACAGTTCACTCCTTCCACCACCTTGAGTTTGAATTCCGTAGTGTAAGGACACCAACCTCCAGAGCCCTCCATCTTACAAAACTGAGTCTCAGGGCTACTAAAAACCCCCCTGCTCCCTCCCCCCAGCACCCTGGAGCCCTCCTCTGTCCTTCTTTCTGTCTCTATAACCTCGATGATCTATGGTGGCTTTGGAAGTGGAATCCTACGGTGTCCCTCCTCGGAGGACTTGCTTCACTTAGCATAATGCCTTCGAGGCCCATCCACTGGCAGGAGGCAGCAGGATTCTTCCTCCCTGTTGAAGGCTGAATAATATTCCATTGTGTGTCTGCACCATCTTCTGTTTCTGTCTCCACCAGGGGTCCCGGGTTGCATCCAGCCCTGCGCTATGGTGCACAGTGTTGCTGTGGACCTGGGCGTGCAGGTACCTGTGTCCTCCCTGCTTTCAAACTTGGGGAATCTACACAGAAGCAGGACTGCCGGGTTGCTTGGCAACTCCACTATTTACTTTGGGGGCCCAACATGTTCCTTTCCACGGCAGCTACACCGTCCTTCATACCCCCCAACGCACACGTTCTAATTTCTGCACATCAGCACCAGTACTCTTTCTGGAAGTTTCTGGGGTTTTGTTTGTTTCGCTGGCTGTAGCCACCCTAAGGGGTGTGAGGGCCGATCTCGTGTGGCTTTGATTGGCATTTCCCTGGTGGTTAGCGATGTGGCTCAGGAGGTCACTCTTGAACCATGAAACCAAATGGGGGATTCTCCACCCCCGCCACCTCCTGGACCACACGAGGCTATGGCCTTCACTCACTCACACATGCACTTCGGGGCTGTGCTGAGCTTCTGACAGATGTTTAGAAGAAACACCGCCCCAAAGCTATGACCTTGAGGAGACCCGCTGTGGGGAGGCGTCTAAATGCCACATGGAGAAGAATCCAAATGGCTATCGAATATGTGAAAAAAAAATCTTTACCCTCACTCGTCACCACAAAACTATCTTTAAACATGAGGAGGACTCTTTTTTTTTTTTAAGAGAGAGAGAGAGAGAGAGAATTTTTTAATATTTATTTTTTCATCTTTGTTTGTATGTGGTGCTGAGGATCGAACCCGGGCCGCGCGCATGCCAGGCGAGCGCGCTACTGCTTGAGCCACATCCCCAGCCCAAGAGAGGACTCTTTTTTTAATTTTGTGCCTCACCTTTTGGGAAGGACTTCAAAGGCTGACCAGGATACACACGTCAGCTCTGACAGCTGTGCAAACTTACGCACATCACTCACCCTCTCTGAGACTCTATTTATTCACCTGCATGAAGCAGGTAAAGCACAGGGGCACAAACCTCACAGGGACGAGGTAAGGATTCAGTGTGGGTCGTGCTTAGCACTGGGCCTGGTCCCCACTGAGTGCTCAGGACACATTGTTAGCTCTTGTGTCCCATCCCTGCCCTGGCACGTTATCCAGGGGGGCTGTGGGTCTGCCCACTGAGCAGGGGTGAGATGGGGGCCTCTTGTTTGGGATGCTTGGGGGAGGGATTGAGAGAGATTAGGGGGCCCCGAATCTCTGTCCCCCGAGCCACGCTTGTCTGCCGCTGCCTTCCATACCCATGTGTCCCAGAGTCTCCAGTCAGGGCCAAGTCTCCCCACCAGGGGCAAGACAGTCACTGTCCAGCAGCTGAGGCCCAGGACTAGAGTGTCCACCCTGGTCACCAGGCCTGGACCCAGGGGCCCTTAGCAGGAAGCCAGTGCTTCAGGGGGTATGAGCCAGCCCTGGGCTGGGCCGGGAGCCTGGGCTCTTCTCGGCCCTTAACTGGCCCTGACCTCTCCACAGCCTGGAAAGCGGTGCATGGATCAGGGGTTCTCAAACCAGGGCCTGAGGGTCCTCGGGTTTCTGGGCCGCCCGCCCCCTCTGCTCCCATCCCCCTCATCCCCTAAACCTTGGGATCCTGGCTAAGATCCGGCTAAATGAGGAGAGGAGCCCGGGGCACACGCCGAGAGCTCTGGGCAAGCAGGCCTGGGCAGGACAGTTCATCCGGACCAGCCTCAGTTTGCCCCGGTAATCTGGAAAGCATGCGAGAGCACGTCCCTGTCAGACCCCTTCGGGAGCAGGTGGCCCTCTGCATCACACATCCGTGAAGCCAAGCACCGTCACCAACAACGCTCAGGAACGATAAGGACCTGGTGCTGGGTCAGGGATCCTGCACCCACCGAGCTGCGCGGAGTCCGCGGCAGACACTGGGCTGTTCTGTGTAAAGAACTCCAGCGCCTGCAGATTTGGGGACCCCAGGGGTCCTGGAGCCACTCCCCTGGGGACACAAGGGACTCCTCCGGATGAGGCTGTGTATTCCGAGCACTTGGTATCCTGCCGGGCACACAATGAGCGTCCCGGGAACGTGATCCAGCACTGTGACTACTGAAAGGACCTGCCACACGTTGACCCGGGCCACCAACAGGGTTTGCCATGGTGTCCCCGATCGAGTGAGTCCTAGCACCCCTGGCCATCCGCTCGTCTGGGATCCCTGGGTCCTCGGCTCCAGGCCTGCGATCCACCCTGATGAACGAGGAGTTGGTCCCACCCCATCACCGACCAACTGGGTGACCTTGGGTAAGTCATCTCTCCTCTCCAGGGCTGTGGGAACAAGGTGTTATGACAGCCTGGGGGTGTGCAGGGACTAGAACAGCACCCAACACACAAGGAACGACCAACACATGCTGTCACTGAGTCCAGCTGGGGTGAGCACTTGGGGTGTTTTCAATCATGTTGGGGGGTGGGCGCCCTCTAGTGGTGGAGCCCCGCCGGGTGGGTGCCACCACCTTCAGCCTCAGGGGAGGACAGTGAGCTTAGATCTTGGAGGGGGATCTTACTGGGACTGTGGGTGAGTTCCAATGCTAGGTCACCAGAGCTGAGCCCAGGACCAATGATCTGTACACAGTTTGGCCAGAAGGGCAGAATAGAAAGTTCTGGCTTAGGCTCCAGTGAACTCCGCAAAGAAGGAATGGGCAGAGCCCACCAATGAGCTGAGAGGCAAGCGTGACGACCCCAGGAAGGTCCCACTCTCTCATCTTCCACTGGGAGACACACCTCTCCTCCATCCTCCTATTCCACTCACAGATGAGAAAGCTGAGGCCCAGAGAGTGAAGGGACTCTCCTGAGGTCACACAGCACATCCAGGGCAGAACACAGGCCAGACAGGTCCAGTGCGCTCTGCCTCATGCTGCCAAGTCAGCCCGGCCCAGCCAGGCAATGAGAAGCAGAGGACATTTCATTGAATCATAGAGGGAAGTTTCGAAGAAGGGAAAAGCATCAGGCGGAGTTCCCAGGGCTGGAGCCGTGCCCAGCCAGTCCCAGGGCTCAGGGAGGGTGGGAATGACGCAGCCTGGGCCCGTGGAGGTCTCAGGAGCACCATTCGCCGGGAATATGCAGGCAGCGTCAGCCAGGAGGGTTGCAGAGGCGCCGGGAAGGACGGCCCAGCCCCGGCCCAGGCTGACTCCAAGGGGCTCTGTGCGTGGGCAGAGTGTGCTTGGGATCTCCTTGTCTCATAGTCCACACACGCACGTGCACACGCATACACACACCCACAGAAGCATGCAAGGAGCCGCGCAGAGCTCTTGAGTGGAGACAGAAGCCCCGACAGCAAGGAAGGGGTCAGCTTAGAGCAGAGAAATCCCC
The DNA here is from genome assembly GCF_047511675.1 of Marmota flaviventris. Classification (NCBI taxonomy): domain Eukaryota; kingdom Metazoa; phylum Chordata; class Mammalia; order Rodentia; family Sciuridae; genus Marmota; species Marmota flaviventris. The sequence goes on from NC_092502.1 coordinate 10,840,971, forward strand.
AGAGACCCATGAGAGGGGCGGCCAGGAGCAGCGGTCCAGGCCCAGCTGTGGGCTGAGGCCCCCGTCAAGGCCATGGACACGATCAGTTCTCTTCTCCACTCAGAAAGGCCGCTTCCTCCTCAACCTGGGGGGCCGATCCTGCTGTGTCCTGATTTCAGCTGAGCTGAGATTCGCCTCCCCTTTGTTCATCACCCAACCTACAGAGGAGGAAGCTGAGACTCAGGGACAGAAAGGGGCTGCAGAGCCATTTCTACCCAGCACGACTCTCCATCCCTCCGTTTGATTTATCCTCCCCCTCCTCCCCCTCCTCTCCCTCCTCCCCTCCTCCCCCTCCTCCCCCTCCTCTCCCTCCTCCTCCTCCTCCCCCTCCTCCTCCCCCTCCTCCTCCTCCTCCCCCTCCTCCCCTCCCCCTCCTCCCCCTCCTCCCCTCCCCCTCCTCCCCCTCCTCTCCCTCCTCCCCTCCTCCCCCTCCTCTCCCTCCTCCTCCTCCTCCCCCTCCTCCTCCCCCTCCTCCTCCCCCTCCTCCTCCTCCTCCCCCTCCTCCCCTCCCCCTCCTCCCCCTCCTCTCCCTCCTCCCCTCCTCCCCCTCCTCTCCCTCCTCCTCCTCCTCCTCCTCCTCCCCCTCCTCCACCTCCTCCCAATGCTGGCGATGGAACCCAGGCTCACACATGCCAGGCAAGTGTTCTGCAGGTGCTCTCCCTCGGAGCTCCCACCCCCTCCCCTGGCTTCATACCTTGAGAGCCATGGAATTAGGCTACTGGGACAAGAGAGGCAATTCTGTTCACCACGTGCCTCCAGAACGCTCTAGAGATGCTAGCCATAGCCCACCATCCAGCACTGACCAACCACCAGGACCCAGGAACTGTGCGCTCCCAGGACTACAGAGTGAGGTGAGGCACAGAGACAAGCGGAGGGCAGACGCTGGCGCCAGCTGGATCCAGGTTCAAATTCTGCCTCTGCTGGCTATGTGCTGTGAGACCTGAACGTGTTGTTTAAATCTCAGCTGCCCTGCTTCCTGACCTGCCCAGAAGGTGTTATGTTCCACTGCAAAGAGCTTTAAGGGTGGGTGATGGGGGTGAAGAGCTGCCATTTTGGTACCCTTTGGGATTGGGCCCTGCTCAGTCACTGACTGACCTGGTCCTCTCGTGACCCTCTGCTACAAGGTTATTGACAGCTGCATTTGCTGGTAAGAAAGCTGGGACTAGACGAAGAGGGGACTTGAACTCAGCCCGTCTGGTCCCCAAACACCACACTACACTGTTCACTTATAACACAGGAGAAAGACCTCAGATGTGCCCTGGGGCTCCGGGGCTCGGTTTGAGAGGAAGTGACAGGCGGGGTTCCTTCAGACCCAACAGACACCCTGCCTGGGAGATCCACAGGAAACTGACTCAGGAGAGGGCTCCGGATGGGCTCTGGGCTCCCCCACAAAATCATCTACTCTTCATTGACACGGAGGCACTCCTCTGGGCCAGGCTCAGGACTGGACACTCTGGACAGGGACCCCGTTCCACAGCCACTCGGGGAGCAGGGCCTGCTCCCAGACACCACGATGGAGAGGAGGCAGGAAACAAGGGCATGTGTCCCAGGGGAGGGCCACTCACTGCCTGGTCAGGAGGCACTCAGGCCAGACCCCCGCCCCACCTGGGAGGCTGAGGTCTCCCATCACCCTAGCCCAGCCCTGGAGCTGCCCCTTTAAGAGGTCTGGCTGGGCCCTTTAAAAGGAGAGATGGCTGAGGCTGCTTCCCACCATGTGCCCCCTCCAGCTGCAGCTGCAAGAGTCCTGGCTGCTAGACCAGGCTGAGCGGGGACCAGGGAGCCCCCTGCTCCTCCCTTGACTTCCCAGCCACCCCTCCGCCCACCAGCCCAGGTCCCTGTGCCTGGGTCAGGCCCCTCCACAGCCCAGTTGTCCCACCGGCTCTTGACCGTTCCCTGGCTGGACTCCTGGCTGGGCTGCCCCCGCCCTTCCCTTCCCGCTCCGTGCTTGGCAGCAGGGGGAGAGTCTGTTCCCGAGCAGGGCCCAGGGGGCCGGCCAAGGCCAGCGAGTGCAAGGGGGCGGAGGGCAGTGCTGTCTAAAGGGAACCCCTTCCCCACAGCGCCAGCTCCACCCGCCACTGGGGTGTGGGGCCAGGGCCAGCAGGAAGCAGGACCAGCCTGGACTTGAATGCTAGAAGCATCTATCTGCACAGACGACTGAAGCAAGGGGCTAGGCTTCTAGAAGAACACACTAGCCGGGAAGAGTCCAGGCTCCTGCAAGAACAGAAAGGCCCTGTCTGGCTTCCATCAGAAGGGCTCGCGGCCACACAGTCCCCACAAGCATCCTTGCTGCACCTAACACTACGCTAGGCACCTTATAGCCCTGAGACCAGTCCACACCTGTGTCTGCCCTCCTTCCCAATCAATGGCAACCATGGCACCCACCTAGTACCTGGAGAGCTGTGGGGAGAACACCGGCAGTAGGCTTCTCTCCATCGCCACGTGTTCCTCCCCATGGGCCTGCTTGCTCTGCCCCGGCCCCAGCCCGGTGTCATCAGTCCCTCGGGAGCCCCAGGTGGGGGTCCCTGAGCTTCCTTGGTAATGGAAAAGTCCCCCCTCCCCTCTCTGCCATCCTCCTACCTGCTGGGAGCCGGTCAGCGAGGACGCACAGGGCCGTAGTGTAGCTTCTTGCAGAAAGAATCAGGCTCCCTGGGACTGTCCCAGGGCATCCTTGTGCTGTCACCCACCTGAATCAAAGTGAGGTGGCAAGGGGCCACTGAGAAGGGACGGCCGCCCAGGCCTGCGCCAGGAGGCCCAAGGTCAAGTCTGTGCCAGTCACTTGCGGGCAGAGCGGCCTGGGCCCTCGCGCTGCCCTCCTGTCTGGGAGGTGGGCTGCGTGGCAAGGCTGGAGCGCGGGCCTTCACGGCCTGGACTGAGAGGGGCCGGGAAGGCGAGGGGGCCCTCGAGGCTGCCCCCGCCTTTGTTTGCTTTATGGAGTAAAAGAAAACACTTTGAACATTTTATGGGGATTTGGGGAGGGGGGGAGGGGGGAGGGGTCAGGAGGAGGCTTCGTCCAAGAGAAACAGCCTCGGAGGAGGAGGATCGGCCAAGAAAACCCGAGGGCAGGGCCAGGAGGGTTCTCGAGCTCAGCCCGATGAGACATGGAGGGGAGGCAGGAGCCGGGAGCCAGAGAGAGGCCACAGGGAGAGACCCCTGGGCTGTGGGTCCCTGCCATAGCAGCAAGGCAGTCCCCTGCCCCTGCAGCGGCCTGGAGCCACCGGAAGCCCCGCCGTCTCCTCTAGGGCAGGTCCATCGGTCCTGTCCACCGTCAGGGTCTCACCCACTCACTCTCGGGTTAGTAGAGGACAGACTCTCAGGGGAGCCCACCAGAGACGGAGGCCAGGGGTGGTTGCTGAGGACCCCACCAAGAAGGGGTGGGTTTGGGCCCACCACCGAAGGCGGGTGGAGGGCACCAGGTGGAGGAGCAGGAGGGAAGGGCAGGACCTCGTGCTCCTGATGGGCAGGGAGGCCCGGGAAGGGAAGACCACCCCAGCAGGCCAGCCGTCCCCAGCAGGGCCCTCACCGCTGCCCCAGGCGGGAGCCACGCGGGTACCCAGCACTCCCTGGGGCCCTCTTCTCCAAGCTTCCAGAGGGTCTCTAGTGAGACCCCAGCGGGGACCCCTCCCACCCGGCCAGGGAAACCCTCAAAGGCCATCTCTCCCACCCCCGGAAACCCACCTCCCACTTCCTCCTCGAGGGTTGCAGACATCCTCCGGCTCCTGCCCTCAGAGGCCAAGGTCTTACAATTCAAGCTCAGAGACCATCAGAGCAGCTGGGAGACTGCAGGGTGGTTTTCGCAGGGAGGAGGCGGCAGCAAGTGAGGAGATGAACAGAAGAAGCCTGGGAACCGGCGGCCGGGCTCCCCTCCCGCATCCTGGTCGCCCTCGCGGCCCCCAGCAGCAGCGAGGGCTCCCCCTTAGGGGCCCTGGGATTCCAGGGGTGTCCCCAGATCCGCCCTGGTTCCCCCAGGGTGGAGCATGGTTCCCAAGCCCTGAAGGGTCTTTCAGCCAACTGTGTGATTATCCCCAGGGGAATCCCAAGGGCCCTTCGTCTCAAATTAGCACCTGAAGACATTAAAAACCGCCAGATCAGCACTGCGGCTGGGAAGGCTGGCTGCCGCCCAGGACGCCAGGGGAAAGAGCAAGACTGGGAGCAGCTCTCCACTGAACTCCTCCGCCTGGGGTAGCCTCTCTGGACTTCTGCATAATGATAATAAGTTGATACTGATATAGTGAGAGGTATAGTTTATGGAGAGCTTACTGCTGTCCAGGTTCCGGACTAAACACAGGACGACTCTATGAAGCAAGTCGGTTTTCACCTCTTTACAGATTAGAGAACTAAACCCAGAGAAGTTAAGTAACTTGCCCGAGGTGACCAAGCAACAAAGAAAAGAATGAGGACTCTGACCCAGCCACTCCGACTCCAGGACTCCACAGACAGCAGACTTAACTTCTGTGCTGTATCACACAGTGCTTTTCTGTACTCATTGAACAAATGCAGAACATCTTCTTGGGCTGGGCAAAGGACATCAAGAGAGAAATCGTGTTACAGCCCTCAAGGAGCGTCCAGTCTAATGGGCAAGAAGATAAATAACGGATGGTAATGCAATGTTATTGCTATTATTACAGATGAATATAAGATCTTGGATGTATTAGTCAGGTTATTTAATGCAAGCTGCTTTAACAAATAGCCCCGGCATCTCATGGTCTTAACAAGACAACACATGGTGCAATGCATTGGTGGGGCTTCTGCTCCGTGCAAGTGTTCCAAGATCCAGGCCTCCTTGGAGTCTTTTACTGCAATCCTCTACTAGAAGTCAGTCACTAAGCAAGAGAGAGACATCACAGAGGGCTGCATGAACATTTTACAGTCTGGACCAGAAACCATGCCTTGCTTGCTTGTATTCCGCTGGCTAGAGCCAGTCACAACACCTGCACTTACCTGCAAGGGCAGTTGGAACTGAGCCAGTACTGAGGAGTAGGTACCTAGCAGGTGTCTGTCACAATGGGGGAGACAAAGGAGAAAGCAGTAAAATCTATGTGGCTGAGCAGGTGAGGATCAGTCTGGGACCATTGGTGCAGTGCGTGATGACCAGGACATCCTGGGTGAACTGGAGCAGGTCTGGAGTTTGACAAATTAGAGGAAGTGACCGGGCAGGTGACTAGGGAAAGAGCCACGGAGATGGCACCTGCACTCCGATCCCGAATCTGCGCACTATGATCCCCGCAGGCACAGCCCCTAGTGCAGCGTCCTCATGGGTAAAATGGCCACTAGAGCATCCGCTGGAGGTAAGAGGCGCAGTCAGCACATGCAGGAGACACTCTCTAAGCAGAGGCCATCCTTGCCCTGGTGGGCCCTTGAGTCCACACCCTAGCCGGTTACCCTGGAGGAAAACATTTCATCCGATGGCCACCACTCCAAGCCCTGAGACCCAGAGGCAGGGAAACTCTATGGAGAGGCCACAGGCTGCCCCAGGAAGGAGCTGAAGACCTCCCCTCCTGACCCCCATGATAGGCAGCACTGACATTATTGGGGCCATTATTTAACACAAAGGTGCAGTGAAAGGAGGGGGTTGTCCCCAGGCCTCACAGGCCCCCAAACAGACCAACTGGTTGTGGCTGCCTGGGGACTACGGTGAGATTTCTGGGGTCTGATCTGGGTTCCCGGGAAAGCATGCAGGCATAGATTAGTGCTGTCTGCCGCCTGCGGGGCTTGGGCACAGACAGTAGCATCACATTTGGGGGGAGATGATGAGGTGCCCTGATCCCCTCACCAACCTCCGCCATCTCCCTGAAAGGTTTGATCATCGCTGTGGAAGATGGCTTCAAAGTAAGTCTAAAGTGCTCACTAAGCAGAGCACGGGCCCTGGTCACCTCCACCAGCACTGGGACCCTGGAACTCTGCAAGGGGCTGAGGTGCCCTAAGCCCAGCACACATCGGTCTCTGCCCTTCCCTTGCCTAACAGCAGCCCTGTTTCCTCTTGAGGAATGTCCTCATCCCTGGTACCCATTGGTATCTTTTCTAATTTGCCCCCGCCCCACCCAAGTTTGGAATTCGAATCTCAAAATGGTGAGACAAATAGATTGGAAGTAGTCCTGTCCACCACAGGGGTGGCTTGCTGCCCAGGTGTTTAAGCTCAGAGTGAAGAGGTGTCACCCCATCACAGATGTCTTCACCTAGCCCTGCTGCTGTTTGTGTCCCCCCAGGTCCCTTAGGATAGAGACCCTGGCTCATTCACTGATATATTACGAAGGTTTAGTGAGCTGCCTGCTTGAAGTGTTCAATAATTCTTGGCATTCTTGGATGACTGAATAAATGGATGTAAGAAAACATGTAAGTCCTGCATCAGATAATAAGACTGAAACATGAGATCTGCTTCTCACTTGCCATGTGACCTTGGCAAGTCTGTTCCGGAGAGTCAGTTCTCTCATATTTAAAAAGGAAACAGTGACACAGTCCCAGGATTGTTGACAGGTTTAAATGAGATACTGGATGTGAGATTGCTTTATAAACTCTAAATGATGTGAGGGTAATTATTCTCATCATCAAGGTACAGAAGAAGTTGCAGAATACAAAAAGCAAGCTCACCCTAGCACACATTTTCTTTGTTCAAAACAGTTTGTGATTCAATGTCTTTATTAAACTGAAAGTTCCAGAAAACTTAATTCAAACCAGCTTAGTCAATAAGAAAATCTATTGGCTCAAGACCTTGGAAATTTTTCTGGCACTGGCTTCAGGTAAGGTTTGACCTAGTAGTCGAAATGATGTCACCAAAGACCTAGTTTCTAAGCACCAAAGACCCAGTATCTACACACTAATTGGTGGCCCGGTTCCTGAGCACATGGTAAAAACTGAAGACATTTTTGTTGGGAAAATAAACAAAATTGGCCTTACAAATATAAACTTTGATGATTCAGGAATCAGGGTCTTTGGTTGCATGCAACAGAAACTCACTTCAGCAGAAGAAATGCATTGGAAGAAGTGATTGAGAGGCTAGAGAATGAGGCTTGGAATTGAACAGGATATTGGAAGGGCCAGGTCAGAAAGGGCCTTATTAGCCATCTCGGAGTCCCAAGTTCAGCGGGAAGGCACGGGGGAATCTAAGCAGGAGGGCAATGTGCTTCAGTTTGCATTTAAGAAAAATTCCTGGGGCCGCAAGCTACAGGAAAGATGGAGGGAAGAGGAGGGGGAAGGAGATTAGAAATGAGGTGCTGTTGTTCAGGTCAGAGGTGGTGGAGGCCCAGCTGAGGCTTGAGAACTGAGACACGGCAATGGAGGGAACAGACAGGATATGGAGTCGGGAAGTGGCAAGAGTGAAGACCAACCCACAGGTCCCAGGCCTGGCCCCTGGACAGGCATTGACCTGCTCACTGACACAGCAGAGAGGACAGGGGAGGGGACCCCCCACTGGGTCCCTGGTGGAGCTGGCCATGCCACTGGTCCTGCACAGGCCTCTGCCAGGCAGGCAGCCCAGGGCCTGCCGGGGAGAAAGCCGTACAGAAGGATGCCCAGTTTGGTATCGACGTCAGGGTAATTCCAAACTCTTTTGGGTACAGAGCTGAGCCTCTAGAGCCAAGTTCTGGAATGCTCTTTGCCTCTGGCTTCCCGCCACACGCATCATCTGCAGAGAATATTCAGAGATGTAAACATGATGATTTCATCAAGGTCCTCGTGTTAGGGGACACATGTGCAGGCGATGGCAGCCCATCAAACCGTGGAAACTCTGACCCGGGAGGCTGAGACACAACAATGCGGCGGCTCCCTCCCCCGCACCCCCCTCGGCCCCCCGCCCCGTCCGCAAACGTGGTTAATTAATGTAATGAATTACCGCGAACCTGGACGGCGCCTCGGATTTGCTGACAGCTGATACAAACAGAGGCGGTGGCCAAGAATCCCAGCGCGTGCATCACACACACACACACACACACACACACACACACACACACACGGCTCCACCAAAAATAGCTTGCAACTGGGTTTGTAACTCGGTGACTTTTCCATCTGTGCTGGAACATGGCAAGAAGTGACGGCCCTGCGCAGCAGAGAGGAGAGTGGGAGAACCTCGAGTCCCTGACACGACACTCAGGCGGCGTGGGGCCTGCACGTATCTAGGGGCCTCTCCTCCGCCTCCCCAGACGCCCCCTCACCGGCTCCCTTCAGCCACCCTGCACTCCGTGAAAGAAAGCAGGACTGGCGCTTCCTGAGGACCTACTGTGTGCTGGGCTTTCTTTACCCAGCAGAACCTTTGGGTTGTAAGCAACAGAATTCCAGTGGGAACCGCCTGGGGCCACAAAAGTGGATGGATGTGGGAAGGGCCTGGAAATATCTCATAGGCTCCAGCAAAAATGGAATACCCCGAGCCAGGAGAAGGGCAGGGGCAGCCGGAGCCAGGGACCCACCCACAGAGCCCAGAGCCGTGGACAGGCGGATGCAGTCGCTGACTCTTGCTGTTCACAGATGCCATCTTTGGGAATTCGCCTACTTGCCACACCGGCCAGCACCTCCGGAACACCCTGGCCACAAACCCGCTGGTGAAAATCTCTGCGTGACCCGAGGCAAACCCTCCTCCCACCGGCGTGTCGTGAACAAGTCTCCTGGTCAGGATCCAGGTAGTGCCACCATTGGCTCATCTTTGAGCTTTTCCTTGGTGATTCTGCACCAGGCATCGCCCTGAAGCACCTTGCAGAGAAAGGCAGGTGCCCGGGAGCTTCGCCCAGGCGGTGAAAGGTCCCTGCGGCCGGGGCTAACCCATCAACTACACCTGTCCAGCAAGGTGTGCGAGCAGCGCATGCGCACCGCAGGGCTCTGGGGGCTGGATTGGGTGATGAAGACGCTGGGACCCGAAGCTCACAGGAGCCCACCTCTGAGCAACGGCCCGGGTTCGCTCATTTCTGCAGCGTGATTCCAGAATTAATAAGGATCAGCTGCATCTCCTCGATCTCGCTCTCTCCAGCCTCCCTCTCTCCAGCTCTGGGCCCTTAGGAGGGAAAGACGCAGGCTGATCGTAGCTGCCCAGCCTGGTGCCTCCTGGCCTCCGTCACCAGAGAGGGCCTTCGTTTGAAAACGCCTGGGCCACATAGCAGGATGGGCAAGGCCATCTAAGAAGAGGCGTCTCCAGGTGCACTCACTCAAGCTCCAGAAACTGTAGTTCCTGAAAGCCGCAGGAGGCCGAGGCAGGAAGATCGCGAGTTCAAAGCCGGCCTCAGCAACGACCAAGCACTGGGCAAGTCAGTGAGACCCTGTCCCTAAATAAAATATTTTTTTAAAAAAGTGTTGGGAATGTGGTTCAGTGGTTAAGCACCCCTGGGTTCAATCCCTGGTACCAAAACCAAAACCACCACCTCCAACAACAAAAGAACCCTGTTCTCATGTGACTGGGGAAAGGACTGAGCAGCCAAGCAGGTCGCCCACCTGCACAGGCAGGTGCACATGCAGGAACACGCACATATTTAATTCTTATTGCACAAATTTTACTACGTCCACATACCACCTGCCACATTGCCAACTAGTTTCCCTTAATTCTTTTTCCTTGCTTGTATGTACTTAAAAGGAAAATTAAGATTTCTTCCATATATAGAAATTAATCATCAAAATAAACTCATAATGATTAAAAAAAAAAAGCAAATGTTAGTCCTTGAGCCGTGGACCCCCTCTCACCTACAGCTGAGCATGTTTACAAACCGGCTCCTGTCCCCACTGGGCTGCTGAAACTCTGCCCAGAGGAGACCGAACCTCTGTGCATGGGGCTGGTACAGAAAAATACTAAAAGCCCCTGAGAGCCAGGATACCAGGGCTGCGCCTGCATCTCCTCTCCAGCCAGACCCGGAGAAGAGGCAGAAGAGGAGGAGTGGAGGGCAGGGGAGCAGAGGAGGGAAGGGGCTCCCCCTGACCTGGCTGAGCCTCTGACCTCACCTCTCTGGACTGGACCTGCCGTGAACTAACATTGCGCCATGTGCTGTTTCTGTTCAGCACCTTTGTCTGGATCGTGTCTTCTTCCTGAAATACTCTCTCCCTTCTTTTCATGCCTCGTTCTTCAAATTCCACCTCCTCTTTGTATCAATTGGGAATCTTTCAGCAGCACATAACAGAAAACCCAACTGAAAGAAGTTTGTATACAAGGAAGTTTGTTACATCAATGAGAAGACCCCACATAGCTTAATTCAGCAGATGAACGATGTCATTAAGAACCCAGGTTCCTCCCATCTCTTTGCTCTGCCATCCTGTAGTTCCTCAAAGCCGCAGGAGGCCAAGGCAGGAAGAGAGCAAGTTCAAAATCGACCTCAGCAACGACTAGGCACTGGGCAAGTCAGTGAGACCCTTGGTGCAACAGCTAACTCTCTGTGTGGTTGCAAAATGGCTGCAACACCTCCACCATCACATCCTCACCAAAATCCAGACTCAGAAAAGGGATCACAACTTCTTTGTGTCTGTTTTTAAGATTCTAGAAACTTCTTTAGAAGCATGCTCCACCCCACCCCCCAATTTCCCCTCGTAGTTCATTGACCAGAACATGATCACTCTCCCCTTAAGCCGGGTACTGGCAGAAAGAAAGCAATTAGCACCACTGGATGAGAAATCAGACCCACCCCTGAGGATGAAGATGGAGGGAGGTGTCTCCAAAGCCCATGACCCCACCAGGGAGCACGGACCCTGAGCCAAGTCTGCATTCTGTAGTGAGAAGCCAGTCATGTTCTTTTCCATACCTCCTTTTAAATACCTCCCCACCTGGATAGAACCCCCGTGGCCAGCCTTCTCTCCCCTTCTAGACTCTTCCACAGACCACTGCCTGCCAGCTACCTCTGTCACCTAGATTTGTTGGATTGCCATACACTCAATTTAACAGATAGATGATGGGTACATGATGGTGTGGGGTGCCCGCCTGGTGCTGGGACCACACCAGGACTTGGACCTGCTGGGCAAGGGCTCTGCCCCAGACACCATCCCAGTCCCCCTACAATTTATAACTAATCTGCTATGAACCTGTCTCAGTCACCAGGCTGCAAGGCCCTACTGAGATGGGAGGGATGGCAAAGGAACCCAGAGCCTCGCGGGTAAGAATGGGGTGGCCGGGAGAGCTCCTTACACTGACTCTGCTGAATTGCGGGTGAGGGAGGGCGCAGGGGAGCGGGAGGAGGGGAGAGGGGACTGGCGGAATGCAGGCTTTGCTCACAGACAAAACAGTCCGCCCGGAGGGCCAACTCTTTGACTGGGCTGGAGTGTCTATTGTGGGAAATAATCATCTGTTAGCTTAACAACCCCTTTTACCTGAATTACATGTAACAGAATACACGGTATTGCCTGGCGGCAGGGAGGCAGAAGTTCAAGCCCACCTCCGCGCTCTCTAGGGCCGCCACTAATTGCCCGAGGTTTAGGTCAAAGGTTATTGCAGGATTAAAATTGCCAGTAAAATAAAAGCAAGTCCTGGATTCCCAAATTAGCTAATTGCTCCCTCCTGGGTGGTTTCTCTTCTAATAGGAGCGTTCTCTGGCCAGCAGGTGCCCCTGCCCCACGGAGCCTGATTCCCAGCCCTCTCCTGCTGACCTCAGCCCCATTCTCCCCAGGCGCCCCCCATTCTCCCCAGGCGCCCCCCCCCCATTCTCCCCAGGCGCCTCCCAGCCCATGTGGAGGGTGTGGAGGGGCAAAGTGGGAGGGGGAGGCTAAAAGAGGGAGAGGGAGCAATCTGAGAGTCCTGTCCTGCCGTCAGTCATCCCAGGAGCCTGAGGTGCGCTCCAGAACCTGTCCAAAGAGCCAAGTGGCTGAAATGACGCAGGCCCGGGAGGAAAAGAGGATCCCAGGTTGGAGGTGGGAAATGTAGGGCATGTGGGGATGACCTGAGACCTCTTGTCACACCAGAAAGCAAAGAAACCATCAAAGTATGGGTATGAGATGGACAGCATTACCCTAGGGACATGTATGACTGTCCATATGGTGCAACACTACACCGTGTACAACCAGAGAAAGGGACACCGTGCTGCAGTTGTGCACAATGAGTCAAAGTGCTGTCTGCTGTCATATGCACCTAATTAAATTAATTAATAGAAAAAAAAAAAAAAGCACGAGTACGATGGGAAAAGGACACTTGGAGTCCTCACTGGCCAGATGTGGATGACTGCAACTTCAAAAAGAATAGCCATTGCTAGGGTTTGGAAAGCATTACGTAAGTTTTAAAATACAGAAGTTCTTAGAAAGCCAGGCATAGTGGCTCACAGCTGTAACCCCAATGACTCAGGAGACTGAGGCAGGAGGATGGCAAGTTCGAGGCCAGCCCGGCAACCTAGAGAGTCCCTAAGAACTTGGTGAGACTGTGTCTCAAAATAAAAATAAATAAATAAAGGGGGGAGGCTAGGGATGTAGCTCCCTGGGTTCAATCTCTGGTTCCAAAAAAAAAAAAAAGAAGGTTCTTGGAGACCCTTTAAAAAAGCTCACTGGCCATCTTTGGAGGATGCTAGTTAGCAACATTCTGAAAACTAGTGAATGAAGAGAATCAGACACTGGGGTCTTTGGGGAGGGATGGCATGCGCATCAGAGGGTAGCTGATAGAGAGACATTCTTCTGCATAGAAGTCCATCAACAAATGGAGAAGCAGGTGGGGTTAGAAACTCATTTTGCCAGGCTCCCAAAATAATGGGTGCAGGCTCAGGTGTGTCCACTTGGCCCAGCTGACACAGTGGGAGAGCTCCTTGCTGTGGGCTGTCCTGTCTATTGTGGGTGAGACTCAGTGCCCGGGCTGTACCCACTAGAGCAGCAGGCCTCCACCCCCAGATGTTGCAACACACTGCCCCATGTCCCCAGGGACAAAACCACCCCCGCTGAGAACCACTGACCCACACGTGGTCCCCAGTGGCTGCTCAGCCCCAAGGTGAGGTCAGAGAGGAGCTGACCTCGCCTGTGACAAAAGCAGCCCAGGGAAGCTGAGGGGGCCGGGACCCATGGCCACCACCCAGCTCCACCTGCCCTGGCCTCGGGGTCTCCAGCAGCACAGAGACCACGCAGGTCCCTTCCAGCTTTCCCATTCCCCGTTCTTCCCAAGAAGTGGCCACTGCTCTGGTGCCGGACTCAGGTCCCCGCCCTGGCTCGTCCTCCTCTTCCCAGAGGGGCACGGGGCAGGTCTCGGCCCTGGCTGCAGCTCCCTGTCGCGACAACCCCTTCTCCCCGCTTGGGTTTCTGCAGGGCCTCCTCCTCCACGCAGCCTTCCCCACCCCATCCTTCCCCCTGCGCCTCGCAGTCACTGTCAACCAACCGTCCCCTCCACAGACCTGCAGGGGCAGAGTGTGCCAGGGCGTCTCTAGCTCCAAGGAAGCCAGGACAGAGTTGGCACCGAGAGACCACGGGAGGCGGGAGGCGGCAGGGAGGCCAGGGCCCACCGTGCATTGGCGTGGCCGTGCGGGGCCGTGAGTGCGGGTGATGCCGGGCAGGGCAGGGGCGCAGGGGTGCAGCTGCCCGCTCCCTACTGCCCCCGCCCCCCAACACGCTGCCCTTGCGTGAGCCTCCAGACTCGCCAGTCCCTGTCCACCTCTGCCTGGCCCATTTCCTTCTGCAGTTGAACCTCCGTTGAGCCTTCTAGGCTCTCCGCATCCCTCCTCTGCCCGGGCGCCCTCTCTGTGCAGCCAGAGGTTCGGCCACCCTGCGCACCCTCTTCTCCCGCTGCCTGGAACCCGCTACCGCAGCGCAGGGGCCGCGTGGAAGCTGCACCCTGTGGGTGGCCAGGGGGCCGGTTCCCGCTTGATGCGGTCCTTCTGCGTGTGGGCGCAGAGCACCTGGGCGCACAGCCTGGACCCGCAGGGTCTAGACATTTCCTTGCTCATGAGCCTCTTTCGATCATTTTGGGATACACACACACACACACACACACACACACACATGCACACCGCGGAGTGGATCTCGCCTGTAACCTGTTTATCTAAATCTAATGTCCTCTCTCTGGGGATGAATAAACCACAGGGACGGCAAAGACATGCATGCCCAAGTTTTAAAAAGGGGTGTGGCCAGGTGCCGTGGCCCCCGCCTGTAATCCTAGTGGCAGGGGAGGCTGAGGCAGGAAGGTTGCGAGTTCAAAGCCAGCCTCAGCAATGGCGAGGCATTGAGAAACTCGGTGAGACCCTGTCTCTCAATAAAATACAAAATAGGGCTGGGGATGTGGCTCAGTGATCCAGTGCCCCTGAGTTCAATCCCCGATATTTTTTAAAAAAGGGGGGGCACACAGGGAATGTGGCTTTATGGCAGCCAGCACCACTCTGTAGACGTTAAATGACAGTATCTTCCCTCCAAGTCGGGATGAGGGGGCCTCGCCCAGATGCTGTTTTGCCCTAAGGCATCCTGCCCCCTCAGCCTGGAGTGCTGACCTCCTCTTTGAAATTGCGGGACAACACTCCCCCAAGACCCAGCAGAGCACGGGAGAAGTGCAGACCAGGGGTCCCCAAGGCTGGCCTCAGAGCAGCAGTATGGGCCTCCTTTGGAAGCACTGGACATGCATCTTCTTCTTCAGGTGCCGCAGACCTGTGGGGCAGGCTGCCCTGTGTGCTCAGGCTCCGGGACTGCTGGTGCTTACCCACAGGTGACTCTCACTGGCACAGACCCCCCTTGCTGTCTTCATAACCTTTCTCCTGGTGGCACCACATCACATTCCCTTGAGTAGTCCCCTCCCCACTGTTGGACCTTATGGTTAGGTGGCATTGACTCATCGCTCCCCCATCCCACCTCATGACCTGGGCTTGACCAGTTCAAAGGTTCTGTCTCCCTGATCATAGTGGCTGGTTCAAGAATGTGCTAGAGAGAGGGTGGATCCAATCAGAGTCAGCCCTGGGACTTTTACTGGAGTCTCTGGGAAAGATAGGTTTCTGCGGAAGTGATCAATCCCGTAGAACGTAAGCCTGGAACGACAGGGAAAGCTTCCCCGAGAGTAAAGCAAACATAGCAGAGAGCCAGGAGAGGAAACTCAGCACCTGGATCCAGCTTTACCTGACGCCAGATGCCCGGCTACTTTCCTGTTACACAAGCAAATGATTTTCCTTATTGACCCAAGTCACTTTCCATGTGTTTCAATCTCTTGTAGCCCAAGTAATCCCGAACAACACAGGAACAGGAGCAAAGGTGCAGCCTCCTCTCTTCAGAGGAGAGGCAAGGTCAATACACCTCATAGACGTAGTTCCAAATCCTGGCTTCACAGTTGCTTAATAACTGTGTGACTCTGAGCCAGTCCCTCTGCCTTTGTGCTCCTCCTTCCCTCGTGAAACAGGAATAACATGCCTTGAGGGGGTGGGGTGGACTGCTGGGTGGTGTAATAGTCACGGGCCACATTTGGGAAGTCACACTGGTGACCTGGAGCAAGCAACCTGGCGTCTCTGAGCCTCAGTTTCCTTGTTGGCAGGAAACAGGTAAGAGTTAGTATCTCAGAGGACTAAGCATGCTCTGAACCAGGTGGACCAAGGGAACTTAGGTCCAGGACAGTCTTAAAATCGGCGGGCACTGCTGACCCACCCCAGAGGGCGACCTGGGGCCTGCAGCTGCAGAGCGGTCAGCCCAGGGAGCAGGAACTTTGAAAGATCTCCCTCCATGGTAGAGCTGAACAGAAATTCTAGCAAGTGCTAATTAGGTCTGCGAGGCCCATGGGAGGGGGGGGCCAGTTAATCAGGGGCGGGCTCTGCAGGGGGCCCCAGGAAGGCCTACCTGCACCCCCCCTCCTTGCCAGGGCTGAAGCCTCCGCCAGGAAGCCAGGCACGTCCCCGGACAGCCTGCGAGGCTGAGCCCTGCCGCCATCTGGTCCCCGACTGTGCCTAATGTTTCTACCAGACCCACCGGCTAATTGCGTGGTGGGCGCACCCTTCACATCTGTAACACCTAATTTACCATTGTTCCTCTGGAGCCCGGTCCCACGGCTGGGGGGAGGGGGCCTCTGCCCTGTTTATGGGGCTTTCAGGCCCTGGGCATGGCGGCCTGGCCTGGCAAGGCTCCAGCCGGTGGGGCAGCCAGCAGGGCATCCCCCGAGGTCCTGCTCTGGGCCTGGGGCCACGAATCCCCGCAGCCTGCCCACAAGTGCAGCCTGTGGCACTGTCACACAGAGGATCCTCCTACCCGCCCCACCAGGGCCACAGCACATGTCTTGCTCCAAACTTTGGAGCTTGGTTCCCACTGCATCCTCAGCAGAGGCGGAAAGGAGAGAGTCAAGAGAGCAGTGCGGACTGGGAACAGCAGGCCTGGGCTGGCGTCTCCCTCTGGCCAGGGGTGGCCACCTGCCTCTAGTCCCAGCTACCTGGGAGGCTGAGGCAGGAGGATTACTGGAACCCACCAGTTCAAGGCCAACCTGGGCAACATGGCCACACCCTGTCTCAAAAAAAAAAAAAAAAAGTCTCAGCTGTGCCGTTTTCTCCCGGGGGACCTCGAGTCTGTTCCATGGCCTGAGTCTCCCAGGCTCTTGTGCCCATGGAACGGGGGTCCTGGTAACAGGGACAATGCCAAGCACTCACCTTCCTGGGAGCCCCATGCCAGATTAGGGAGTGGCACGTTATGGTGACCTCAAGGGCAGCTATGGAGTAGGAAGAGGGTCAGTCACAGGGGCAGAAGACCCACAGTGGGGGAGGTGTAAGGGCATCTCATCCCCAAACCAATGTGTGTCCTGGACTTGGGGCCCACTGTTGTTCTTGTCCCTTGAAACACTAGGGCCGGGTCCACCTCTCCTGGCTCAGCACGCAGACCCTGGGCACTGTCACCAGGGGCGGGGGCTGAGGACCAGTGCCACGGCCACCTTCTGCCCCACTCTCTGCTCACTTGGATCCTAGAAACCAACTTGGAAGGATGCTGAGAGGGTGTCCTGGCCCCAGGCTCGCCTCCGTCTGCATCTCCTAGGTCGTAACTACTAACTGGGCATCTAACAGGCTCTGTCGTCACTCGCTGGATGACCTGGAGCAAGGCACTCCCCCTCTCTGAGTCTCAGCCACCTCCTCCTGGAAAGAGCAGAGGGAGGACAGGAGGGAGCATTGGCAGAGGCCTTTCCAGAAGGAAGAACTTGTTGCTTTTCTTTAGCATAACATCAGCCCTGCAAGGTCAAAGGTGATGGGGCCCTGAGCGTGCCACTCCCAGACTGCCCAGCAGGCAAAGTGGCCAGAGATATTCAGGGGCTCCAGGTCCCAGGTCTCTGGACACTCCGTGAAACAGTCACCCGGAGGGTGCAGGGGGCTGGGGAGACCCATCCCCAGGCACCGGGAATACAACTTGTATCTGTCCTCCCTGGGGGGTGGGGGAGACAATGGGCCTTGAGACAGAGCCAGTGGATTGGTACTGAGACACCTGGAGAGAGTCGGGGAGCAGAAAGCAACCAGACCTGGACAGACTGGCCCAGGTCCGATTTCAGCTCCTCTGTCTACTGGCAGCAGGACCTCAGGCAGGTGACTGCATCTCTGAGCCTCTCTGTAAAATGGGGCTGAGAACACCTGCCTCAGACCACCTGGGGGGCCAACGAGATGGTGCTTGGTTCAGAACAGGAGCTCTGGAGCGCTGGGCTGCAGCTGCTAGAACTGGAGTTCCCTGCCCCCGGCGACTACGGAGGCCCCACAGCCTCCTCCCCCAGCAAGTGTCCTAAGAAGCCACCATCCTGGCTGGAAGAGCTCCCTGCTGTCCACGGTGCTCATCATGAACATGTTCCTTGTAACTCGGGAATGTCCAGGAAGCTCTGTCTAAACAGAGCCGGGCCCACATCTTCCCGCGAAGGGGACTCTAAAGAGGCAAGAGGAGGAAATGACCACAGGCCCTAGAGCCCCAGGGGAATAGGGGCAAGGCTTTGGGGAGGGCCTGGCGTGTGCTGGGAGGGGCGCCAGAGCCAGCAGCAGCAGGCAGCCCAGGGCCAGGGTGGATGCCCAGCTTGCCAGGCTCAGGGTGCTGGGCATTACTAGGCTAGCATCTGTCCTTCCTTCTCCTTTAAAGTGCAAGGTCCCTCAGGCCTGGCTGCCCATCGCACGCCAAGCCAAAGCTCCGGTCACTCTGCATCCCTCCAGTGCCCCCTCCCTTCACCCTGCTCTGGTCCCAGGGCTCCTTGTCTCCTGAGAGCCCTGCAGGCTCCAGCCCTCTGTCCCCTCCGCCTGGAGTTTGCGTCCCCTCCACGTGGAGGGGGATCCTCCCTCCTCCTTCCATCCTGCTCAGAAAGCCCACCTCCGAAGCCCCGCCCCCGGCAGCAGCCCCGCCCCCACCTGGCCTGATTTTTCCTGGGCTGGACTCTGTGTCCCCCAGGGTTGGCCTGCTCGGTTCTGTCCGTGTCCCCAGGGGAAGCACGCGCCCTGAGGGCAGCGGCCCTTTAGGTCGTGGAGCCCGTGTGACGCCGGCCCCCGGCAGGAGTGAACCCCGTCTGCGGGGTGGGGAGGTGGGACCTGGAGCAGCGCTGTGCCGCTTGACGCCTTAATTCCACGCGGAACCTTCCAGTGCTGAGGCCACAGAGCGTCTACCTCACAGGGAGGTTGTTTCAATAAACGGCGTTGGCGGAGAGTGAAGGCGCGACACAGGACCGCTGCCTGGGGACGACAGAAGCCCGGGGGCTGCGCTCTGGGTCAGGACCCAAGCTCAGGGACTCAGGGCGAGGTTCCCCAGGGGCCACTGTGCGGGGTGGGGCCTGGGGGCGGCCCTTGGTCTCTGGGCTGTGCCCTTGAAGCAGCCTCGGGCCTCCTCTTTCTCTGTTTTGCTTCTGCCATGAGGACAGCAGTTTGGATGTGCACAGGGACTGTCCCCCCATGTGCTGTGTCTCCACAAGCCCAAAACATGAGGGCCAAATGATCACGGACTGGACCCTCCAAACTGAGCCCAAGTAAACCTCTTCTTAGGCAGTTATCTCAGGCCTTCTGTCACAGTGACAGAAAGGGTCATCCCAAGGGTCTTGGCTGTCACCTGCTTACTGAGGGGCCTGGGCCAGTGGATGATCTTTCCGGGCAGTCTCTTCATCGGTCAAGGTGGGAGCACCGCTCCCCCACTGAGCGACGGATGGACATGCTGGCCCAGTGCCCAGGAAGCCACCAGAATGCGCCTGAAGCAGAGGCTCTCACCAAGCAGCAGCCACATAGAGAGGGGGCCCCGCCACGTCCTCATCTAGCGACCTGGACACCTGGCTTGGAGATTCCCAGCCTCGGTCTCCTCATCCAAAACCTGGGGTAGTAACTGTACCTTCCTCGCAAGCTCCCGAGGGCTCAGGGAGGCTGCCCACCTCCAGAACTTCACAGGCTCTAAGGAAGTGTCCAGAGCTGGGCGGGAAGTGGACACAGGCATGCGGGCAGGGCCTGGGGGGAGAGGGGCTCTGCACCTCCACGTTGGCATCAGCCCAGCAGGGAACCCTTCCCTGCCCTGTCCCCTCCTCTCCAAGGGCCTCGTGGGGACCTGTCTGGCCAGTCTCAGGGGAAGGAGCTTTCAAGAGAGGCAGATGACAGCAGCAGGACCCCAGAAGAGGGGTCAGAGGCCTCGGTCACTCTGCTGTCCCACGAGGAACACAGTTTACCAGGAAGAGACGTGGGCTGGAGCCAGGAGAAGCCAGAGAGCCGAGTCCCCCACTCAGCCCAGGCTCAGGGCCCGCGCCTCCCATCTGCTCTCAACCCGGGGCCACCTGGAGAACAGGCGCTGGAGCCACACTCCTCGCCCCCCAGGCGCGAGTCTGAGGACAGAAATCCCAGGTGCCAAACTGACCTGGACCCACTGACTATGTCCCCTGGTCTAGCCCATCTGTGAGGCAGGACTCTGTGTATGTATGTGTGTGTGTTGTTCTTCAATAACCTCCCAGACCTAGGGGACTGCCTGGCACTTAGTAGGTGCTTTATGAACACATTTCAGTGGATGAAGCCTTCACTAAATCAACAAATGAAGGGAGGTCCCACTGGGTTCCTGAAAGTGATGCTCCCCATGGGCTCTGAACCTTGGCCCGTAGGCCATGCACGGGAAATGCTGGGTGACAGTCACAGTGTCCCGTCAGACTGTCCTCTCTCTGAGGCTGCTTGCTCAGTGCTGAGCGCTGAGGGAATCCAGGAACAAATGACCCAAGGCCCCAGCCGGTGAGCAAAGACTAAGACCCACAGGACACGGAGCAGCTGCGCCGCCCAGCCCGCCCCAGCCACCACTCGCCTCGTGGATTTTTAAATAATTTGTCGGTTGTTTTTAATTGTTGAGGCAGTAATACTTGTTCATGAAACTGCAATATACAGAGAGGTGAAATAAATAGCTTATATATATAATATATATATAATATAGCTGGTTTTAAAGTATCCCCTTATCATTGGTGTACTAGTCACGTGAGCGAGAAGGTCCACAGCAGCGTCCTCCAGCACCGGGCACGCGCAGGGCGCCGCGGCTGGACGAGGCCGTCTGTCGTCGGAGTCGGGCGCGGAGCGCTGGGCGCCTCCCCTGCGCGGTGTCTCGGGACAGCAGACAATAAATAACTGACTGCAAACCAGAGAGCGATTTTTGTTGAGTCTGGGCAGGGCTGGGCTGGGGACATGGGGACGTTGTGGGAAGGGGCCCTACTTTCTCTCTCTCTTTTTTTTTTTTTTTTCTTTATTCTTTTCCTTCTTTCTTTGCTTTCAGAACCTTTGGGAAAAAGAACTTTGGTTTCTCGGAGTGTCGGCTCCCTCGTTGAGTCCTCTGGGGACAAGTTAGAGCTGCACTCCTGCAGCGAGAGGGGCAGGCACCCGTGGGCTGACAGCAGTCCTCTGCCTGAGTCTTGTCACCGGGGGGTTTCAAGTCAACAGTAAAATCCCATCGCCCCTCCCCCCAAGAGTTTTGGTTCAGTTTTTTTTTTTTTTTTGTCTTCTTTTAAACACAAATGTACAAAAATAGAGCTTCTTCCTTATTTTTCGTGTAAAAATATTCCTCTGATGCCGTTCTCGGGGAGTGTGAGTGGGTCCGGGGGGCCTCGGGCCTCGGCCTAGCCAGGGTGTGTGGGGCGGATCCTCCGAGACCGCTTGGTCACCGTCGTGTACTTGAAGGGCTTCTGCAGCTCTGCCTGCCCCTTGGGGTAGCGCTTCATGAAGTGCACATCCTGCTGGTTCTCCCGGGTCTTGGGGCCCTTTCGAGGCCGCCCCTTCTTTGTGAAGCCCACATACCAGCCAGAGTACTTGGCAGACATCAGAGCCGTGTAGTTGTTCTCCAGCACCTTCTCGATGAACACACACTCCTTGCTGGTGCCATCAGGCTGCAGGAGAGAGAGGAAGAGTGTTAAAGAAAAACGATCCAATGGTCCTTGTGGACCACAGTCCAGAGGCTGTGGCGATGGGATTTTGCAGCAAGGAAGAGAGACAGGGCTCAACTCCCAGCACAGCACAGGCAAGCCAGAGTTCACAGCTAAGGAGCACAGTGGGTACAGAGGATGGAGATGACTAAGAGGAAATGTCAGGGGTCAGGGGGATTCTAGTGGCAGCAACCTAATGGGGTCTCTGTTGAAGGCAGGCCAGTGCGACCAGACATCACCTGGGGGGAGGTGGAGCTGTCAGATATGGAGAGTGACCAAGTGTCAAGGGCAGAACTGCATTGCACAGTGGACCCAGGAAAAGCCTCAGCAGCCTGACCAAAGTTTGGCCCTGCAGAGTCTCTGACAGGAGGAGGTGACAGAGGGGAGCACAGGAGCGAGGGACAGAGCTCAGAGGAGCCAGTGTGACAAGTGGCCTCCGTGACTGGCTCACAGTGGCCACCTGACCCGGGTCATCCATTCACAGGGTGGCTTCAGACCTTTGCATAAGTGACCTCGAAAAACAGAGGCCTATTTAAACTTGAGGAATCCATAAGGCTGAAACAGAAGCGGCCATCGTGCCACCCAGAGGGGAACTCGTGTCTGGCCACCTGCACTCTCCCCACCTCAGATTCCTCACCGTCAAGTGGGACCATCACTGAGGAACGCTGCTTCTAAGCAAGCCTGAGCCACAGGAGGGACATGCTCAGGTTAATATTAAAGAACAGGGGGCTTCTCAGGACTGGCCTGGCTTCGTGGATGTGCCTGGACAGAGAGTGGGGTTGGCAGGGCTTCGTGTCACCTCCCGGAGCCAGCCAGTTGGCTCGGTGGGGACGAGTGCGGAAACACATGGGAAGGCCTGGATCAGCAGCCCTCGAGTTTCCAACCAACGTCTCCACATTCAGGCCGGGCCCACTCCTCGTTCCGGATGGCCGCCCGGCCACCTTGGAAGCCAGAGGTCTGGCTGTGTGCGGACCGAGGTGCAGGCTCCAGCCTTTTGTCTGAAGTGGGAAACGGGCTGCAGCTCCCGGGAACGTTCACCTCTGAGCGGAGGGCAGGCAGGGCCCTGCAGACGCGCTGAACTTGCAGAAAGGGAGACCGCAGAGTGGACAGGCGCAGGCCTGGAGACACCCTTGGGACCCAGGGGACAGTGAGAGTGGGACCAGCAGTGGGGGAACGTTGGGAGGCCAGCCAGGAAATGCAAAGGCAGGCGAGGGGAGTGGTGCCCGGGCTCTGGTCTCCCAAGGAAAATTCTGGAAGCTGCCTGTCTAACCTGAGTTCAGGTTCTTCAACTGGTCTTCAGAAACAATCAGAGCAAAGGGGACAAAGGCTTCGCCATGCTGCCTGCCCCACCCAAGGACCCTGCCTGGAGCACTTTCACCCTTCAGGGGTCAGCTAGCTGTGTGCCCGCCTCCTCTGGGAAGCTCCCGCCAGCGCCCTTCAGCTCCCCGGCCTCCTCCCCTCCTCCCTGGTTCCTCTAGGAGGCTCTCTACTCCTCTTCTGAACCCCCTGGGCGCCCCCGCCCCAGACCATCTAGCGTCTCCGCCTCCTCCTTAGCCCAAGCCAGGGACGGCCATGGCATCTACAGGTAGATGTCTGAGAGCCTCACTGATACGGTGGGGGTGACACAAACAAATCTAAAGAAAACAGACTCCACCTCCCGGATGCTTGACCAGTGCCCAGCGATATCCTAGAATGTCCCTCCTGGGGGACACGTTGATTAGGGAGGAAGAGCAAGAGGAGGGCTGGAGACCCTTACTGGCCCCGCTAGTTTCCCTACGCATTCCTTCAGCATCTATGTGTCGCTGACCACAGGTCAGACATGGCCACGTCCAGGTGTCGAGGTCCACCCTCTGCCCAAGGGAGGAAACAGAGCTCGCCTTGGACAAAGGGGCTTGCCCAAGGTCACGGGGCCTGCAGAGCTGGACTTGCTCACTTCTCCTCTGTCTATTCCAGAGAAGTCCACGGGCAGACAGGACAGGGAAGAGCAGACACTGCCCACCAAACCCTGCCCCAAACCCACAGAGCCGCCATCAGCCCACAGACGGCTGTTCAAGGCGCTAGAACACAGCACCAGAGCTCAGAGGCCGCAGGCTGGGCTCCCCCAGAGCACTGGGGGCCGCTTAGGAACAGCTGGGAGGTCTCTCTCTGGTGATGCCAGTGCCCCACCAGGAGCACAGGCAGGAGTGGGTAAGGACCAGCAGCTGGCCACACCTGAGCCTGACCCTCGCCTCTGCTCCTGACAGCAGGTGTGGCCTGCTGATCCCCTGCTCGGACTGAAACACACGCAGGCCCCAGCCCCAGAAGCACGGATTCAGTTGGCTCAGGCAGCAGAGCGTCCATATTGAGAGGAAGTCAACAGCTCCTCCCAGCACCTCAGTGACACAGTAGAATTCGATCCCCTCCCCCGACTCCCACCTCCGACCTCCTTTCCACACTGGATTCTGAGTCCTTCTATTTGATCTGAAGACTAAATCCTGATAACATCATCTGGTCCCTGGATCAAGCCTTACGTAAAACCAGACCCGTAGACTCTTTTAGCTATGTAAGCCAAAAAACTCTTTCTGCTTGAAGCATTGTGAGTTGAGTTTCAGTTACTTACAACCAAAGTGGTCTTAGAGGTATGCTGATGGACAGGGAGCCCCCTACCCTAAAAGGGTCTGAAGCTCTTTGCTGCCCCAAGAGGACCCCTCAATGGTCGTATTGCTAGACTCTGAAAACCACTCTGGAGTGAGAGGAAGTGCCGTCCTGGGACAGGTGGATGTGGCTTCAGAGAAGTGGCCTGAGCACGCAGGGGCTCAAGGGTAGGGCTTGGGCACCACTGACACAGGCAGCAGAGGGGGTGACTGCATGCAGGCTCTGGCCAGCGATGCCCACGGTCAGCACCAGGGTCAGGAAGCTGCCCTGTTGGGCCACTGCACAGGATCCGAGGCCAGGGGTCCCCAAGCTAAAGGAGTAGCTTGGTGACCTGGCTGCGAGGGGGAAAGGATCAACTTTATGGAGCCCCACATCCTTGCTTCACAAGGAGGGTGCTGAGCCTCAGGGCCAGGGGAGCCGTCTGACCCTGGGTTCCCACGGAGGCCATTCTGGCTGGAGGCGGGGTCGACCTCAGAAAGCAAGAACCTTTCCTACTTCTCTGCTGCTCCTGGAACCCCTCTGCTGAACGTGGGCAGGTGGATCCCGAATTGACCCTCAGGAGCTCCCAGGCTGGTGGGGGAAACAGACCCAGGACAGGCGGTGACAGCCCAGGTGAGCAAAGGGGCAGGGAAGGGTGGGGGGAGGACTCTGGGGGAGACTGACCAAGGGCCAGGGATGGCTAGAGGTAGTTGAAGGCTGAGCCAGAAGGAAGGCCACCGGCCAGGGCAGACTCTGGGGCCTGGGGGTGTGCTCTGGGCCGGAGGTGGAGGGCGTTGGACTCTAAGCGTGGGCAGGACAAGCCTGGGCAGCCGAGGAGCCTGGGAACCCACACCGGGAGGCGGCCGGAGCAGCCATTTCTGGCAAGGTGTGGGGCCAGAACCAGGCGGTGGCAGGGAAGGAAGGACACACCCCAGCCATCAAGGAGGGGAATCCCAGGACCTGGGCCTGGCAGCCAGGAGGGCGTGGCCCGGACTGCAGCCCAAGGGGCTCGATCCCAGCCTCAGGGGCCAGAGGGGGCGGGCCTGGCCAGCCAGGGAGTGGGACAGGTGGACGGGGCACCCTGGGCCGGGTCAGCACTGAAGAAAGGAGCTGGGGCTGGGGCCCCAGGGCAGAGGAGGGAGCGGCAGGGGGCCCGGCGGCCTCCTCCTGCCCACAGCCCGCCAGCTGAACCGTCACCAATATTAATGACGGGAGAGAGGGCCAGGGGGCAGGAAATCAGAGCCGGCTCCTGTGGAAGCAGTGACTCAGCGGCCAGCCCAGGGGCGGAGGGCGGCGGGATGGCCCAGGGACAGCCTCTCCTCTGACCCCAAGATGGCCCTCCTGGGGTCAGGATGCCGGGAACAACCGGGCGAGGCGGCTTGGTGGGCACCGGGCACGGGAGGTGCCGCCAGTCCCTTCTTTGGGGAGCAAAAGAGAAAAACGAGCCTCAAACTCAAAGCAGGTTGGGCCTGGGAGGAGGCCCAGGCGGGCAGCAGAACAAAGTGCCTGACGCGGGGCTGGGCCGCCGCCGCAGGAAGCAGCCAGCCGGCCAGGGGACTGGCCAGGCCAGGGGACCCGGCGCCCGCGCCCGGCCCCTGCCCCGACCCCCTCGCCGGCCCGCCTCGCGCTGGCTGAGTGAATCACTAATTAAAACCACTCCTCCATCCCCGCCGCTCTGGGTTACTATTATTTTGTTCTCTGAGCTGCTTGGCCTGGTACGTGCAGTGCAGCTGGAATCTCCTTCCAAACTAGGCATTGAATCCCGCCTAGTTCAAGTGTGGGATCTGGGACAAGTGCCCCTGGATGTGGCCAAGCCTCTGCTTTCCCACCTGTGAAATAGGGATGGTGCTGGTACCAATCTCTGGGATTATTTGGAAGCATTTTTGCTCAATGCCTGGAAGAAAGTAGGTGCTCAGTTAAAGGAAGCCGGTACCAGCATGTGACAATTCCCTGCACCTCCCTGGCCAGTATGGGTATGGGGCGGGGATAAGAGCTGGGGATTCAGGAAATCAAACCTGCCTTCACAAGAGGGGCCCAGCTCCCTTTACCCCAACAAGGCCCCATGAGCAAAGATAATCCCCAGGGCTTTGTCCCAAGGAGGAGGGTGAGGAGAGTCCCTATAGAGAGGAGACAGAACCTGACTTCACAGAGCTACCCCAGAGGCACCTTCCACTTAACCCCCAGGGGTAGCAGAGGGTGACCTTTGCAAGCAAGCGAGAAAGGAGGAACACAGAGAAGCAGCTCACGCCCCCAGCCCTGGGTCCACCCCACCCGCGCCCCAACCCGGCCCTAATTTGTTACATGCGGCTCTCTTGCCAGTTCCAAAGTAATAAAATCTTCCTGAAATGCTAGAACCGTGAGGCCCGGCGCTGACGAGGCGGCCGGCTTCCGGAGGCCGCTGCTGGGCGGCGCTCTAAACCCCTGGCGATTGTTAAAATGATCGCTGCAGCCACAGCCCTTGGGCTGCCGTCCCTCTTCGCAGACGTCAGGGACACGTAGGAAGGAGGCCGCAGAGCCCCTTAGACTTCTCTCAGGGCTGAGCAAGCCAGGTCTCCCGCCCGCCAGGAGAGACCAGGGCCCTGCCTGTGACCAGAGTCCAGCCACGGACGCGCCTGGCTGGCTGCAGGTATCAGCACAGAGAAGGGCAGGAGGAGGTGCCCGTGGGAACGGGGCCCGCGCAGGCACACCCCCTTCGGCCTTCCACATGGGGCTGGCAGGACCCCACCGGCCCAGCCCCCAGGTCCAGGAACGCAGGCCACCACTCACCTTCCCCACGAGCTTGCCTTTGCGGTTCATGCACAGGTAGAACTCCGTCTCCTTGCCCTTGATCCGCACTTGGCTACCGAAGGTGTCCGTCTCCACTAGGAGCTGGGCTTGGAAGGGCAGAAGGAGAAGAAGACAGGTTTTTTAAAGTCTAGTCCTAAAGGCTCAGCAACCTGGTCCCTGACTCTATCCCTGGTCCCTCTGTCCCCCCAAATCAGGCAGGAGACAGGCCTCTGTCAGGTCCCATGAAAGCACCCTGCCCCCAGGGCCCAGAGAAGGACGCTGGGGGCATCTGTCCCACCTTCCGGCCTCTCTGCTCCTATGTGGGACCCAGAGGGCTCCTGCTGCCGTTCTGCCCCGTGGCTAGACACCAATGTTCCCTCCTCCCCATCACCCCAGTTCTCCAGTCCCCCCACTCCCCTCCCTGCCGCAGGTCGGACAGCGGCACCCCTGAGAAGCCTTGGTCTCTGGATGCAGGGAGCAGGCCGACTCACGAGCGCACACAAGTCAGTTGGAGGCTCTTCCCCCAGGCAGACACCGGAACCCCTGCAGGTGCCCCGACATCTCTGCCCTCGATGCAGCAAGACACTGGGAGGAGGCACATGCCCAGGGAAAGGGATTCAAGATGTTCCACTTCCCTCCTGTTGGGCACCAAAGCTACAGGATAACTAACTATCTCCCAAGGGCCAGAAGTCCCAATCAGGACCCAGTTCCTCCTCCTCCAGGGTAGGACACACCATGCTAGACCACCGTGTTCCACAAGGCCTCCCTCTGGGTAACCAGTGTGGAGCCTCTAAACCCCTGACTGAATGGGAGCTCAAGAAACTAAAGGGTGACTGTCCCTCCAATAGACATGCTCTGTCCAGACCCTTCCCCTCCCTCTGCCAGTCCACACTTTTCCCCAACAGGGTGCTGTGTGACTTGAGTAGGTCATACAACCTCTCTGAGCTCCCTTTGCTCTCTGGCTGCGAACCCCCATGTCTGGTTCCCCCAGCAGCACTTCCCCTCCCACAGCTGCTTTCTTTGGCTGTGGTAATTCTCTCTCTCTGCCTTCCCTGACCTTCTGCTTCCCAGCACCTGCCCCTCCCTCACCCACAAAAGTTTAATTCCAGTGACAAGGGACTTGCTTCTCCATAACAAACATCACAGCCCCAAATTCCTGAGTACAGTATCCTTGGAGCCACAAAATGTGTACCTCAGTGCCCCTAAAATACTCTAGGTATGATTTTAATAAAAAAAAAAAATCACAAATATAGCCCCCAGTACCCTGTTGTGCAAATTGAAACCAGGTGGAGCTCGGGATTTCCAGTAATTAATTCAGCCCGCCTTTGACACCGCTGCTAATTAAACACCACCACCCCCTTTCCAAGGGGGGAAAGGAATTTACATAAAATTTAAAGATCTAACAGGAATCCAAGCACTCTGGGGACGGGAGGCCGACTTCTCCACCGCCCCCAGGGGACACTGAGTCAGCA
Organism: Marmota flaviventris; assembly: GCF_047511675.1. Taxonomy (NCBI): domain Eukaryota; kingdom Metazoa; phylum Chordata; class Mammalia; order Rodentia; family Sciuridae; genus Marmota; species Marmota flaviventris. The sequence continues at coordinate 10,869,045 of NC_092502.1, forward strand.
ACCTGAACCCACTGAGCTGGGGAGGCCCGGCCACCCCGCTGCCCCTGATCCAGGCCCTGTCCCCGGCCGGAGATCCACTCCCAGGGTGGCTTCCTCCGTCCCCTCACCACGCTCTGGCCTCGCAGTGGTGAGGGCTTGGGGACCAGGACAACCCGGGGGGTTCCACCGGGCAGCGGAGGTATCGGGGTGCAGGCGCTGGAGCGCAGGGAGGGGAAGCGCATGCACAAGGACCCGCGGGCCTCAGTCTCCGCACCTAGAAAATGGACCCACCCGCGAGGACTGTAGGACACGACAGCTCCGCTCTCCGAGGATGGGAGGGGCGGCAGCAACTGGGGTTTAAGTTTCCTAAAAACTGAAAAAAACCAAGCTGTTTTCCTATTAAAGAAAAAAAAACAGTGGAAAAACCGGGACGGGTGCACGGGGTGGACAAGGACCCGCTCCCAGGGCCGCCTGCTGCCCCGCCTGCTGCCCAGGGAGCGCCCCGCCCGGAGCCCTTCCTGTTCCAGCGGTGCATGGGGCTGGGGCCCAGGACACCCCAGATAAGTCCCAGGGAGACTCTGCTCTGCCAGCCTCCTCCCAGCGCCTCTGGGCCTCTGTCCTCAGAAGGGCCTCCACCGTGCCCAAGCTCTGCCTCCCGTGCCAGCCCACCGACGCCGCGCATGCCCACAGCTGGAGGGTCTCTGGAGGAGGCAACTGAGGTTCAGACCCCGCGCCTCTTCTGCAGATTCTTGAGCTCAGGGACGAGGTCCCAGCTCTGGGGAGCCCTGCCTCCCGGCGAAACCCCCACCGCTCTTGGCCAGGGTGGCCAGCGGGCGCCTGGTCTCTGCTGGAGCTGCCGGCAGAGCTGGCCTGGTCCGGGCCGGACTGCACCTCCACCCACTCCGCAGCACCAGGGGGTCTGCGCCTGGCCCCCTCGGTGCCAGAGGAGACAGAGCCTGTCCTTCCCGCCCACCCCCAACAGCCTGCAGAGGAGTGACCTAGACTCTGCTCAGCGCATGACATAATGAGGAGGGACCCGGGCCAGAATTATGTAAAGTCCTCAGGGAGTAATAGCAGCAGCCGTTCTCAGAGAGAGAAGGAGAGAGACTCCACCCAGGCCAGGTTCGCCCAGCGTCCCTCACCCCCTCCCAACACCCACGTCCCCAGGATGCAGCTCTCAGAAGCCTGAAGCCTTCTCTCGGTTCCATTCTTGGGGCCTGCGGCAGGCCAGGCTGAGGGGTGGTGACTCCTCTCCAGCTTGGGCAATTCAGCAGGGGCTCCCTCTGCCATCCTGGCCCACTGGTCTCCCCTGCACACATCAGCCAGAGGAATCCTTCTAAAATATCAATTTAATTACACCTCTTCCCTGCTAAAAACCTCCTAGGGATCTTCAACCCACTTAGAATAAAATCCAAACTCTTGACTAGGACCTACATCCCTGGCCCCTGCCCTTCCGCCCTCCTCCTGCCCCAGCCAGCAGCCGCTCTTCTAACACACCCAGCATGCTCCTGCCTCAGGCCCTGTGCACTTGCTGGCCCGGCTGCCTGGAGGCTGCCTTGCCCCGAGCATCCCATAGGGGCTCCTCATCTCCAGATGGCCACTCAGATGTCACCTCCTCAGAGAGGCCTTCCTTGACCAGGCTGTGTAATGTTGGCACCACCTCCCCAAGTCCAGCCTGCCTCAACCTCCTACACCATCCTGTGTTAAAGTTTGAATAAGGGTCCCCCCAAAGGCCCCAGGAAGAAAGGCTCGGTCCCCAGCCCATGGCACTGTTGGGAAGTGGCAGAACCTGTTAAGAGGTGGGGCCTTGTGGGAGGAAGTAGGGGTCACTGGGAGTATGTCCTTGGAGGGAAAATTGGAGCCTACACCCCTCTTGCTTCTGTTTTTGCTTCCAGGTGACCCTGAGGTAAGGGCCTCCCAGGCCACGCACTCCTGCTGGGACATGCTGCCTCACCAAGGCCCAAAAGCAATGAGCCGACTGACAATGGGCCAAACCTCCAAAACTGAACCAAAATAAACCTTTCCTCTTTTAAAGTTGATTCTCTCAGGTGTGTTGGTACAGTGACGGAAAGCTAACACAATTCGTTACCCTGTTTATTGTCTGTTCCCACTTACAAGAAGGTGAGTTCGATGGGGACAAGGATCTATCTGCTTATTATCTCTGTGACATCCAGCCCCTATTCCAGGCCTGGCTCATGGGAAATGACCAATAAGTAAGTTCTAACAGGTACATGAACAGCTCGCCATATAGGTATGACCAACACTGAGAAGTAAGGAGAGCTGGGCGCGTGGTACACGCCTGTGATCCCAGCAAGTCAGGAGGCTGAGGCAGGAGGATCTCAAGTTCAAGTCTAGCCTCAGCAATTTGGTGAGCCCTACGCAATTTAGCAAGACCCTATGTCAAAATTAAGAATAAAAAGGGGGCTGGGGTGTGGCTCAGCGGTAGAGTGCTTGCCTCGCACCTGTGAAGCGCTGGGTTCCATCCTCGGCACCACATAAAAATAAATAAACAAAATAAAGGTATTGTGTCCATCTACAATTAAAAATATATATAAATTTTTAAAAATTAAGAATAAAAAGGGCCGAAGATAGAGCTCAGTGGTAAAGTGTCCCTGGGCTCAATCTGCAGTAGCAAAACCCAGAAGCTAAAACAGAGATTCAGGGAGGTGAAGGAAAATGCCCAAGGGCACTCAGCTGTGACGCAGGAGGAGGGTGTGGACTTGGCCTCTGACTTCAGTCAATGCCCTTGACCACTCTGCTCCTTCCTGCTGAGGTTCCTGGTGTCAGGCCACTTGCTAGAATGCTGGGCTCCCACTCACTCATCCCCAGCCTCAGTAGCAAAGATAAAACCCAAAAGAAGAAACCCTGTCCCTCTGAACCAGGACAAGGTGACCTATAAGACCCCTTTAGCTTTGTCTGGCTAGATCGTATCAGTAACTCACATTTATGGAGAGCTTCTGAGGAGCAGGCACTCTGCAAACTACCTTCCATGTGCTATGTCAGTACTCCCAACAAGAGTCCTGTGAGGGCTGGGCACGGTGGCACACACCTGTAAACCCCCCCTGCCTGCCCCCAACGGGGCTTAGGAGGCTGAGGCAGGAGGACCGCAAGTTCAAAGCCAGCCTCAGCAACTTAGCGAGGTGCTAAGCAGCTCAGTGAGACCCTGTCTCTAAATAAAATACCAAAAAGGGCTGGGGATGTGGCTCAGTGGTTGAGTGCCCCTGAGTTCAATCCCTGGTACCAAAAAAAATTTTACAAAGTCTTGTGAGGTTAGAACTCTGGTCCTCATCCCTACTGCACAGGCAGGAAGACTGTCCCCAGGGCCACACAGTGAGGGAGCTAAGAGTCACACCTAGGCAGGCTGCCTGAAGTTTGGGTCTCCCTCTCCCCCTCCCCCACGTCCTCTCCTGGGAGGACTGAGTGGAGGTGGGGTCTTCTCCCGGGCATCAGAGCAAGAAACAGAGGCCCATCCCTCCCACCTCCACTTCCAAGTGACTTTGAGGAAGGAGGGATCCCTAGGGTGACCTTGAGAGGCACCCAGGACAGAACTAGATGACAACCAGCCAGCCAGGGAACCTTCCCTCTGGAGAAGGGACGAAGGCGCTGCACAGACCCAAGGAGGAGTCAAGATGGGGAACCCCTGCCACAGCTCCCCCAAAAGGAGCCCACTGGGCAGGCACCTCCAGGGATGGCCCAGCCACGTTGGGTGCAGGAAGGTGCCGGGAGACACACAGCAGGGCTCCTTGGGGACAGGCAGAGCAGCCCAGAGCCAGAGACTCAGGCCGAGGGACAGGAGCCTGAGGGCAGATGCAGCGCAGGCCTGCAGTGACACAGGAGAGAGGAGGGGCTCAGATGTCCAGGTGGACTGCCGGACAGGTGCTGGGCCTCCCTCTGAACACTCTGGCCTCAAAGGTGGGGACAGGAGTGAAAGATGCCAAGAGGCAGCCAGAGACCTAGGGAGGGACGGAGCCAGCCAGAGACACAGGAGCCGGGGCCCAGAGAAGAGCCACAGAGAACATGGCCAGACCGTGGGCAGGCTCCCCAGGACTACGGGGGCTCGGGCCACACGGGGCGCACAGGGTGCTGCAGCCACCCGCAGTGACAGTTCTAGTGCTGACCGAGCTGCTGGCCCAGTGCCCGGCATCGTCCTCCAGCGAAGAATGCCCTTGGCCCCAGAGGCGCTGGGAGGTCACACTGGGTCAGCCCTCCCTGCTGCTCTCTGAAGGTGGGCCAGGTGGACAGACAGGAGGCCAGGAGAGGAGGAGGGTCTCCTCCCTAGAGACGCCCCCCCCATCTCCTCTCCCTGTCCCTGTCCCCCCCCACACACACACACACGCCCACTGAGGCCTGTCCTCCAGTTCCCCTTCTGAAGTCCCTGGAGGGCGTTCGCAGGCCACGTAGGTTCACCAGAAGGGAAGAGGGGAAGAAAATCAATAGAGCTGATCAGAAGCTGCATTTAACCCTCGCTGTCGCTCTAGGTACCACGGCAACTGCGGAGTGGACAAGACAGGGGACCACTTCCCACTGGGCCAGAGGTCATGTGACAGGAGCCCAGAGGGCAGGAGACTAAGCCTGAGAGGAAGCCCACCCCCACCCCAGCCAGAAGAGCTCAGAGGGGAAGCAGGTCTGTGGGTCTCCGCATCCCCAAGGCCCTGTCCAAGGCCAGAGGAGGAAGGAGGGGCCATGACCTGCCACACACACCACCGCGCAGCGCTGTGCCAAACACGGCCCAGTGCCCCAGTGACAGTGACCCCGCCACACTCCCAGGCGCACCAGGACCCCGCATCCACTTGCTCAGATGCATACTGAGCACCTCGGTGACAGGCTCAGGGCACAGGGTCTGCGGGACCGAGCAGAAGCACCTGCCGGACCAAGAGCCAAGTACCAAAGAGCCAAGGGGCCTTAAGGCAGCCATCGAACCAGGAGGAAAACCACGTGAAGGGAGGTGCAGTCACGAGAACTCTGGGGACAGGGTCCTCAGGCCAGGGGGACATGGCTCGAGGAGCCAGGGACAAGGCATGGGGGCCCAGTGGTGATGGGGGCAGTCTCGGGGGCTGGGCCAGCGCAGGCCTTCAGGAAGACTCAAGAGCCTTTAGTCTAAGTGACATGAGTGCCCCTGCACCGGGGGGGAGTGACGTTTGGACTGGGGGGGTGGAGGATGGCCTGGGGGTTGGACTCAGAGCCGGGGTCCCTGCAGCCCCAGCCACACCAGTCATCCCACACCTAGCCCTCCAGCAAGTACCAGCACAGGGACACAGGGACAGAAGGGCCCCCCGACCAGTTCAGCAAAAAGCCCCACAAGATGCCCCACCCCGGGGCCCCCTTACTGCTCTGCCCTGAGACCTGCCCTCAGAACCACGTGACGAGGCCTCATCCACCTGCACCCCACACACCAGAGCCTCCCAGACGGGAGAGGAAGCCCCCTTCCCGCAGGGGGGAACCCTCCTCCCCAACTGCCCCTGCATCCAGGTGGTTACTAGGTCTCCCTTAGTCCTCGCCTAGCCTGCAGGCCCGAGGCTCGCTCTCATTTCAGTAACCCCCATTCTGTGGAGGAGACAACTGGACAGGGAGGCCGACTGGGCCCACGGTCTGCACCGCCTGAGTGGAGGAGCCCACTTTCAAATGCCCTCGGACCACGAGCCCGCGCAACCCGGGCATCCCGCCCTCGACCAGCACTCCTGGCCCTGCTGGTCTGCCCGGAGCTGCTCTGGGCACTCTTGGCCGGGAGGCTGGCCGACCGCAGAATAGGGTTTTCAAACTTTTTTATTTATCTTCAAATAGAGAAGGCCTTTGTGTAAGTGAAATCAGGCAGGAGTGACCAATCCTGAGGCCTGCAAGACCAGGTGGGCCTCCACAGTCCCCTCCATGGCGGGGGCTCTGACCACACCCTGTGGGGGGCCCTGGGCCTCTCTGCTAAGAGTCCAGCCCCACCACTCGGCCGCCCACTTCCCACAGCTGGACATCCTTGGCTCAGCCCGTCTACCTCAGAAACAGGTAGAACAGGGACCTCTGATCCCCATTTGGCAGAGGAAGAAACCGAGTCCAGAGCCAGAGACTCTTGCCCAGTAATGGACCTGCAGCGGGAACCAGGTGTCCTGCTGTTTTTAAGGCAGTGCCCGCCTGCAGGACAGAGGTGGCCAGGACCAAGGACAAGAAGGCCCCTGCCTGCCAGCACACTCCTCCTCGGCCGCCAGCCCTCTGGCCAGCTGTGTCCCCTCCAGAGCAAATCTACGAAAGCACCCTGTACCTGGAATAGGCCACCCCCGGCCACCAGAGTGCTGGGAAAGCTTCAGGGGACCACAGGGAGACCCTCTTGCAGAACACCAAGGGCCCTAGTGTGGCAGCTGCAGTGTCACTGGGAGGTCTCCCAGAGGACCACCGCAGCTGCAAAGCCCTGAATGAGCTGGGCAGGGGGACCAGCGCCTGGCGTGCTGGCAAGGCCCGGGGTGCCAGCTTCTCGGCCTGAGCCCCTGGTGTCTGTGAGGACTCCTGACCCCAGGCGTTCAGAGGGACTCCGTCTGGACTTGGCGTGGGCTGGAATTCCGAGCAGCATGTTATACAGTGCTGCGATGCTGGCTCAGTGGGCATCACAGTCCCCAGCTGCGCCCGGTCCTGAGAAGAGGGAGCAGGTTCCGGAACAGCGCTGGGCCCCAGGCCACCCCTCCCCCAGGCAAGGCGGGGCCCTGACTGCAGCCCCACAGAGCAGGCCCAGCCTCCTGCCCAGGCTACATAAATCACCCTTCCAATAATATTTGTATTGATCATCTAGATTGGAAACCCCGGTTGGTCCATTGTCTCACTTCCTCTCCCAGGGCTCACAGATGGGGTCCCTTGGCCTCATCTGCGTTTCTAATGGGACTTTTAAGTGGAACAGCAGCAGCCCGCAAGGCCCCTGTCGCCCTGGGTGTTGGGAGCCTAGAGGATCCATAAATATAGTCCTTAAGCGACGAGGACTAAGTTCAAGAGTCTGTGGCGGGGGAAGAGTGTACAAGGTGCGCAACTCGGAGATGGGCTCCGTGGCCCCACCTGAGTGCGCACGAGGAATGCAGGAGCCCAGGCCCACTGCAGACCCCCACAGGGGACACGGGCATTTGTCAGGACCCCTAGGTGATTCACAGGCTTGTTAACATTAAAGAAGCGCCACTCTAGGCCCAGCCTCCTAGTGTACAGAACAGAAAAGACCCAGAGAAGGCCGAGAGCTTGTCTGAGGTCACACAGCAGGCAAGGCCGCCTGAGCTCCCAGTCAGGAAAAGGAAGTGGGGGGACAGGTGGCTTCAGAGTGACAGGCCAGTCACTTCTGGGCTCCTCTCCCTCCCCAGCTCCTACCTCCTTTCCCAGGGTGTGGACAGATGGTTCAGGCCAGAGTCTGGCCCCCTGTACTCTTCCAGGCTGGAGGGGCCAGCAAGAGCTGCAGGGGCTCCCCGGGAGGGCGCCTCCTCCTGCCCGGCCAGCCAGCTGCCCCTTCCTGGCAGCAACTGGACAGAGGATCCCAGGGAAAACCACCACCTGGGTCTGCCCAGCAAAGCCAGGCATCTGCAGAGGGGCCCAGAGAGGCGGCCACCAGAGGGCCCAGGAGACGGGGGCAGAGAAGCTGTGGACAGAGGGAGGGACAGAGATGGACAGAAACAAAGAGGAGAAGGGGCCAGAACCAGGCCAGGAGAGGGGAAAGGGGGGCCAGGAGCCAGTGAGGAGTGGGGGGCCGAGAGCAGGCAGCTGGCCCCAGCAGCAAGAGCCCAGCGGCGGCCCTGCCCAGCCTGGCCCGGCCCCCAGTGCCGCCGCAGCTGCCACACTAAGGCCCTACCACGGGGTCAGGCCTGCCCTGGGGCTCGGGGAAAATAAATGGTGTCCAAGATAAAGGGTCCAAGAAATTATCTGTCTTATTGTCATGTCCTGACCGCAATGGGCAGGGTTGCAGGGCGGGGACGGGAGGGGGGCACCATCCCAGAAAGGCCAGAGTGGCAGGCCAGCAGCACTCGGGACCCTGCCCCAGCCACCTGCCTCGGCCACCCACAGCCCCGATCCTGTGGGCCGGGATGCCTCCCAGGACCCAGGCAGGAACCCATGGGGCAGTGCTTTCTAAGAGGGCAAGGACCAGGAGGCGAGGCCCAGCCTGGTGACTTTCGATAAATAACCTGCGGGCCAAGTATGCCTTCAGCGACTGTCCCTGATGCACCCCTCAGGGCGGCTGAGGTCTTGTGGGTGCGGCTTGAGCATGGGGGGGTGGCTGAGGGCGCCCAAACTCCCCAGAGGAGGACGAGGCCTTCCCAGGGTCAAGGGCAGGTCAGGGAGACCACATCCCACGCCATGAGCGACCACACACTCAAGCTTGAAAGCCACATGCACCAGCACCGCGCACGCGCCAGACTGGTCCCCCCCAATGCAGCGCATCCAGAGCGACCCAGAGGCCGGAGGCCTGCGCCTGGGGCTGAGCAGGGCACACAAGGTGGCCACCTGCTGCAGGGCCTGCAGGGCCGCCGGTGCCCCCAACCACCGCCGCTCTCCGGGGCGCTCCCAGCCACAGCACCTCTGGTACCACGTTCAGCTAGGACCGCGGATCCTGGGGTCGCCACACCAGGGGACCAAGGCTCAGGGTGAGGCCCAGGATGAGGCCTCCGGGGGCAGCAGCGGGCACCTACCATACTTGTCGCCGTCCTCGCCGCGCGCGCTGATCCTGCGGCCCAGCACCTGGATGTGCTTGCCGCTCGTCCTGCTGTAGAGCTGGTACAGCCGCAGCTGCTTACGGCTCACGTCGTCCCGGGCCCGCGTCTGGTTCTCCACGTGGATGCGGAAGTCCACGTTCTCCTCGGCCACCAGCACCTGCGGAGGACGGGGACAGGGTGAAGGCCATGGCCACCCTGCTCCACAGAGCTGAGGGCCCCGGTGGCCCAGCCAAGAAGCAGCCGAGAACCAGCCTCGGTGGACGGTGGATGGCGGACGGTGGACGCACCCGAAGTTGCTGGACGCCGCCCCACAGCCCTGCAGGGAAGCAGGAAGCCCCGTTCGCCCTGTGGCCAGCTCCTCCTCAGAACAGTGGCACCAGCGCCCCACCCCAGGACATGGCAGGATGCCGTGAGGACATGGAGAGCCAACGGGAAGAAAAAGACCTCATCCACCGGACCGGGGGAGAGGGGGACGGACAGAGAGCCGCTGGGGGAGGCCTGGCAAGTCTCCATCTGGGAACCGATGGGCCAGAGGCCACTGCCATGCCGAGGCTCCTCCCCACCCCTGTGACCCTCCCACTAATTCACACCCCAACCTCAGGCCCTTCTTGGAGAACCCTCCATTTCATATCACCCATCAAAGTTCCCTTTATCACCTGGGCTTAGCTCGGATCTGCCCACCTCCTCCAAGAAGCCTTCTCTGGTTGCACCAACACCCAACTCTCCAATCTCCCATCCCAGACATGGCCTCTCATCAGGATAATGGGCACCTACTTCCTCATGGCCTCTTGCTAATCTGGTCCACTCCAGCCACCTGTTAATCCATCCTGCACCAAACCTGGTCCTCGTAGACCCCTCCCTGGCACACTCCCCATGCTTTGCCATCTTCTACTGCTCCCTTCCTACCAGCTACCCTGGCTCCTGCCTCAGGGCCTTTGTACTTGCTCTTTCCTCTGTTCCCCTGGTTTTTCCCTGCCCTCTCCACTCCAGGTCCTTACTTCACCTGCATCTCTGCTCAAAAAGGCCTTTCTGGACCGCCCTTCTGAGGCGACCTCCAACTCAGCCTTGACCCCTGATGTTCTGTGTTCCTCTGTAGCACTTATCAACCTGACATACCATCTCCCAGTCTGGTTTTTGTCTATCTGCCCCCAACGGACTGGGGCACCATGAAAGCTGAAGCTATCTAGCTGTGTCCTCCTTGTACGCTGCTTTTCCCCAGCACCGAGGACAGTGGACACCCACACACACGGTGGATGGATGGGTGGATGGGTAGGTGGACAGGTGAATGCTGACAAGACTCGGAGTCCTGCCGTGTCACTTATCATGACATTAAGTTTTCCCACGACCCATCCCACCTTAACCATAAAGCTGAGCAGGTCCTGAAGCCTGGCACGCAGGCAGTCACGTGTCTGGCACAACGTGAGACACAGGGGACCCTGTTCCCAGGATGCCCCACCCATGCCGCAGCTCTAGCTAGACTTGCCTGCAGCTGACACCCACCCTGATGCTCAGGGACAGTAAGCCCCTCCTATGGGCACATGTCCCAAGACACCTCCATGCATGGACTTCAACCCTCCTGGAATGACTTCCGGGAGTGGCCTGGCCCTGTCCCCTCCCCCAAGGGTAGGCGCCAGCATCCCCCGCCCGCCGACCCCCACTCACAGGAGGCCCTATCGACCAGAGGTCAAACCAATCTCCTCACCCCGGGCCCCCAAGGGGCACTCCCTGCCCCAGAAGCTGGCCTCCCATTAACGATTTTCTCCCTGGCCCACTGGACAGAGGCAGCGTGGGTGACCCAGGGTCAGCAGAGGCTGGAGGGTGACCCTTCCACAGGATGTGGGGTGAGCAATCCATCTTGCCCAGCTTCCGTGATTTAAGCCACACCCTGAGGCCTGATCAGTCCCGGGGTAGGGAGTGGGGGTGGCCTCTCCAGGCCCTGGGCAAGGCCTCTGGTGGGCTCAGGGCTGCCAGTGTCCTTCAGCCTGGCTGTCACCTGCCCCAGGCACCTGCCTGGCCCCCACCTCCAAGGCTGGGAGGGTCTCCGCACATGCAGCTGTCCCGAGTCAAGCTCATCGGGTCATCCCTAGGTCTCCACTCCACCTCCAGCAGGCCATCAGCAAATGCTTGCAAATGTGGCCCAAAATGGGGGATACCTGGAGGTCAGTAATGACCCTACTTCTTACCACCCAGACAGGCAGATCCCACAGGGCGATGGCGGGGGGAGTTCTTTTTTTTCCCCCTTTATTTTATCTATTTGTTTGTTTATTTATTTTGGTGCCAGGGGTTGAACACAGGGGTACTTACCCACTGAGCCACACCCCCAGCCCTTTTTATTTTATTATTTTGTGTGTGTGTGATGCGAGGCAAGCACTCTACCAACCGAGCTCTATCCCCAGCCCCTTACTTTTTCTTTTGAGACAGGGTCTCACTAAGTTTCTTAGAGCCTTGCTAAGTGCTAAGCCTGGCCTCGAACTTGCGATCCTCCTGCCTCAGCCTCCTGAGCCACTGGGATTGCAAGGGCTGTTTTAAGCTGTGGAGAGCCCTGCTGTCCTCTGCTCCAGGCACTCTGCTGAGAGTGGATATGCTTTTCTTCTACCTGCCCTGACCACCCCAGCAGCTGAGTCCTCTTCACAGATGGGACCTCAGGCCTCTGCCCAGAGCCACAGGGCTAGGTGGGTGAGCAGAGCCCCAGGCTCTGCCTCCAGAGCACAGGCATGCAGGGCTGCCCGGCCCCATGGCCCCTTTCCCTGTCCACTAGTTGGGTAACAGGTCACTTGGCCTCAATGCCTGAGCGGGAACCCAGTCAGGGCCTTCCAAGGACAGTCAGACCTGCCGTCTGCCCACTCACACCCTTCAGGGGACAGAGTCACCAGAGGGGCCCTGAAAAGCCGCAGGACAAACACAGTCCCAGCCCCATAGCTCCTTCAAAGTGGACGGAAGGGCCTCGCAGCCCATCTCGCCCCCACCCCGCCCCCCTCCACGTGTGGATCGTGTTTTCGGTGGAAGTAGCTTTTCCCACTGGGGAGGGTGACCTAGAGTGACCCCAACTTCACCCCCTGCCCTTTCCCCAGTCTGAGGTTTCAATGGGGTGGAAATGTTCCCTCCCTAGCCCAGGAACTGCACAGAGGCAACAGGGCCCAGCCTGCCAGAACCGGGGGACAGAGGCACCCCCTGGGCCTGGGGACCCAACCCACCTGGCCGCAGTCTAATGCTTGTCTCACGTGGCCCAGAGCACGCAGGAAGGCAGTGTCCCTGCCCGAGCCCTGCCCTGGCTCCCAACTCCTGCAGGACAACGTCCAGGTGGCCTTAAAATCCAGCTCTGCCCTAGGCAGGCTGTGGGCCCCTCTGAGGTACAAGAGATCTGGCCACCTTGTGGGGATTGCTATGATGTCCATCCCACTGGGGCGTCCGACGCCACCGGAGCTCCCTCTGGCCTGAAGCCTTCACCCTCCACTCTGAAAAGCACACTCGTGGCCTCTTCCTACGTCTTCCCAGGCCACGTTGCCACCAGCCACCAGCCCGCGCCCCATCCACACCAGGAGTGGGGCCAGCCCCGGGCTGCCCAGGTCCACCCCAGTCTCCTTAACCCTCAGTTTCCCATCCGCAAAATAGAGTTTGTTTGTAATATTTACCTCAGAGAAAAATGGTGTAAGTGAACAGCAACCACATTTCTCTGTCTTTTAAATGGCCGTGACATGCAGAGCTGTGACTGAATCACCCTACAATCGCCCCAGCAGCCCCGGGAGGTGGCTTGCTTACTATCCTCGTTTAACAGATGGAGACTATGAGACTCCGGGAGGTTATATCGCTTGTCCTAAGTCATAGAACTGGGGAGGGGACCACCTTCCCTACTGTCCACCACTTTTGACTCACCTGCGGCCACCCTCCCTCAGGCGCTTCACTCCCCACCTCCTCTGCCACGTCAGTGCTCCCTGCTTCTCCTGGATTCCACTGTCCATAGCTACCCTTGTAAACCAAGGACCAAAAATATTAAATGGGAAATTCCAGAAATAAGCTATTCGTAAGTTTTACGTTTGGTGGCATTTTGAGTAGCATAACAAAACCTTATGCCGCCCCCATATCCAGCGTATCCACACTATATACACTACCCACCAGGTAGCCACTCCACAGCTGTCTCAGCCATCAGGGCAACTGATCCAGCGTATCCACACTGTATACGCTACCCACCAGGTAGCCATCCACAGCTGTCTCAGCCATCAGGGCAACTGATCCAGCGTATCCACACTATATACACTACCCACCAGGTAGCCACTTCACTGCTGCCTCAGCCATCAGGGCAACTGTCTCGGGACAACAATGCTTGTTTGGTACTGTCCTCCACCTGGGGCATCCACTGGGGATCTTAGGACATATTCTCAAGCATAAGGGAGGAGTGACTGCATTCCAGGATAGTGGCTGGCTCAGAACACAAGCCATAGTTGAGGGGTGAGGGATATTGTCTGTGAAACGGCTGAAGACCATGAACTCCTTTTCTCAAGCAAGGAGGACGGGGTCCCACTGCTGTCTCCCACTCCAGCTCCCGATTGTTGAGGTCTTCTGTAGTCCCTGCCCCTGTCTCCGGGCAGCCTGTCCAGAAGGGGTGGTCTCCCTGGCCCCAGGTAGGCAGCCACAGACTTCTGGCCACATTCCCCCAGCAGCAGAAGGTCAGTCTCCCCAGGACTTCCAGAGCATCTCCAAATTCTGGATTCAAACCTGGTCCCTGGTAAGGTTGGCCCCCTCTCTACTCCCAAAGGCAGCTCCTAAAACTCTTCCTCGAGAGCAGCCTGGACTCTGGCCAGGGGCCGCTGCCAGCCATGGCACCCTCCCGATCACTGTTGTTGAGAGCAACTCTCACGTTGGCTCCTACTTCTTGGGCATCTGCTCTATGCCAGGGCCCAGGATGCCCATTTGCCAGGCACTGTCCTTACTGCCCACGTGACCAGAGCAGGTCACAATGATGACTGTCCCTGTGCTGTAGGCAACCCAGGGAGACACAGAGAGGCCAAAGGACCAGTCAGAGCAGTAGAGAAAGCGGCTGAGCCAAGATCTGAGTCCCTGTCTGCTCTGCAGCCCACAGGGTCCCCGCAGCAGGCACTCCTGTGTAGGACGCAGAGGGGGGACCGCCACCCCTGGACCTAGCTGGACTCAGATGGGCAGCCCCACCCTCAGCCCAAGTGTCTGGTTCCCTCCTGTCACACTCCCCATGCCCAAGCCAGCCTGGAGAGCAAGGAGGGCTGCAAAGGGCCCTCCCCACCCCCAGCCTGTCCATTAAGCTCCCAGAGCTATCAATGTATTGATTGGCAGGGCCGAGTCATCCGCATGGCGGGCGTGGCAGGGTGGGGGCTGGGCCTGAGGGTCAGCCTCCCTCTCCCCATACATCACCGACTCCTACAGATTGTCAATATGGGTGCTGGGGCAGGCGGCCACACCCGGAGCCACTCTGGGGACAGGGACGGCCCTGTCAAGCACTGAGCCTGCGTCTCTTCTCCCCTTTCCCTTACAGGCAATGCCGGCTTCGATCCCGTCCCTGTAGCCCTGGGGTGGGGAGAGCCGTCCCCAGGCCTGTGATCACAAGCCAGCCCTGAGTTCTGGCATCCAGTGCCCACCGGGCTGTGCCAGCGCCTCCACCCCTGAGCTTGACGTCACAGGCACCCCAATGGCCCACCAGGCCTGGTCTGCTGGAGACAGCCGTGCCCGCGCCTGCAGGGCTCTCACAGCGCACACACGGTCACGGACCCCTCCACCTGGCCTGTTCCTATCTTTGGGCTCCATCGGGACATCGCCCTGGACAGTCCTCCTGTCCTGAGCTGGGCTCCGGGCCCTTCCACACTATCCCCACTAGCTGCTGGGGCTCCCTGTTCCAGCACCCAGCCTTGGTCTCTTCCAGACCCCAAGGGCTAGCAGAGAAGCTGACGCCCTATGCCGAGCGCCTGGAGAGTACAGGGAAGCTCCATCCAGGTCCTCCATGCCGGGTCAGAACCAGGTGCCATGGTACCACGGCAGGGTCAGCCCTCCCTGGACTTCAAGATCTGCATACGGCCCACAGCAGGCCTCAGACACCCAGAGCCAAGCAAGGACCGCAGCTCACGTTTACCTCCCACTGATGTCAAGCCTGGCACTGTGCCAAGTACTCCCCCCAGAGGACCACAGTCCACCCTGGCAGCAGCCCCCAGGAGGCCACAGAATGGAGAGACCCTCAATTTGCCCAGTCACAGAGCCACTGAGGGGCCAAGGCAGGAGTGACCCAGTGGGTTGGAGCCAAAGCCTGAGACCCTTCTGTGCCTGTGAGTTCTAGCAGAGAATATGGGGGGCGAAGGACAGGGACAAAGTGCTGTGAGATTGTGGGATTCCAAGGTAGAAGGTGGACGGGAGCCGGGGGGGCTGGTGGGTAAGGCAGCCCAGTGTCCGCCCAGGGGACCCCGGGGAAGAGCTGAAGCCCCTGATGTCTCCTCCGGGCCCTTGAAAACCAGTCCAGCCAGACAGGAAGCAGCGTCCCATAAATGTTTATGGATTGCTAATGAAGAACAGTGCCATATTTGAGCCCCTACTGCATACCTGGTCCAGGACTGGGCTTCTATTACTCCTACCAACAGGTCTGGGGAGCGGTGTGATCATCCCTATAGTACTCTGAGGCAGTCAGAGAGGTCAGAGGCATTGCCCAAGGCCACACAGCCTGTGAGTGGCGGAATGGCAATTAAATCCAGACCTAAGGCCAAAGCTTATGCCACCAGCAAACTGGAGGAGAAGGCCTATTGTCACCAATCCAAGAACCCTGTTGGCTTCCTCTAGCGCGTCGCATGCCCCAGACACACACGGCACATGACGGAGCGACTACTATTGCTCAGGTATTTATCAGCCTCGATGCTGGCTGCAATACCCCCAAGACCCCTGAGAAGTAGGAGCTTCGCACTGCCCCATTCTGCAATGTCCCCACCGAGGCGCAGGGGATTAAGATCGGGAAGCAGCACAGGCAGGATTCAGACCCTCAGAAGCCACCGCCCACCTGGCTGACCCTCAAGCGGATAAACCAAGGCTCAGAGGAAGGCACAGACAGGATGGGCGGTGACAGAGCCAGGGCTGGTGCGTGGCCCCGGGAGTCTTTCTGCTTGGTGGCCCACAGGAGGCTTGCCTTGGACCCTGTCCTTGACACAGCAGTGTTTTAAATGAGTCTGAGCTGAGGCCCCTGGATGTCAGCAAGGCGCTGCCACCAAGCCTGACTGGAGCCTGTGGCCCCCCCCCTCCCGCTAGTGCTCTGAACAGACCCCACAGGCCCCAAGTGCCACAGGAGGCCAAAGCCCATGCCAAGGCCAGACAGCCTCCCACCCTGGCATGCGGGAGGGATTCGGCACCCCGGTCCCCCAGTGTCTGCCCTGGGTCCAGCAGACATTCCTCCTCGGAGCAGCCCTTGCCCAGAGTCAATGCCCTCCTCCCAGTACCGAGGAGCTGACAGGGTGACGGGCAAGGCAACCTCCCAGGGCCAGAGGCATGGGGACTGCACACACGAGTCTGTCACCAGCACTCCCATCAGGAAGTAAGGGTTGTTTTTGTGTTTGCTTTCGTTTTGTTTTCCCCCATTTTATGTGTGCAAAAGCTAAGACCCAGGAAGGTCAAGTAACTTGCACCAGGTCACACAGCAAAGAGAAGGCGGAGCTACCACTGGAGCCAGGCTGGCAGCTCCAGAGCAGGCGCCCGACTGTGGCCCTGAACCTCTTGTCCTTACCCGTAGAATTCCCTCCTTCCAACAGCTGGGGAGGCTCTGCCCAGACGCTGAGAGAAGTCCTAGCACATGCTGAGCCCTCCGCTGAGCACACCCAACCTGCTAGGGCTACATGGGTGCCTTCTGCCCTTTCTGCGTTAGCCTGACAGGCCTGCACCCCCATTTTCTACACCCAGGGTTTTCCTGCTAGAGGACTAAGTCCTGCTGAGGATGGACCTCCCTGCCCGCCTCCAGCCTCCTTCTGGGGCCCGGGGCACCCACAGAGCTGCTCAGGAAGGGTATACAGGCTGCACACGGAGACCCTGACATGCTGCCCAGGCCCGCTGGCACTGGCTGAACCAACCACAATAAAATTTTAAAACCCACCTCTTATCTCCACGCAGGTGACACTTTGGAACATCAGGAATGCTGGCAAGGTGCCTGCCTCTCTCCCTCCCCCTCCACCTGGGAAGAAGGCTGGATGAAGGGTGCGAATGCCCAGCCCCACCCCACAAAACATCCACCTCTACCTCCAGGACCCTCTCAGAGAAGCAAGTTCAGGGGCGGCAGGTCCAATACCTCGAGCCCAGAATCGCCTCCCTCAGCACCCTCCTGGGACTGTTTCGCCACCAGGATTCCTTCTGATTAATGCCAGGATTCTCTGGAAAAGTCAGCCTGGCACAGTGGCATGAACACAAGATCTTGCATCCAGAGGGCGGGGACTCAGCCGTGCCTTGAACAAATCCCTTCCTCGTCTCTGCCTCGCTTTCTCCGTCCATGTGGGAGGAACGTCACTCCTTCCTACCCACCATCTTGTACAATGGTTGGAGGATTGAAAGCAACTGCCTGATGCCACAGACACTGCGAAATTCTTACGAGCACCTTCTTGGTGGAGGAAGATGCGCCCTGCCCCACAGAGCTGGGAGCGGTGGTGGACACACTCCTGAGACCTCGCCATCTCCCTGCCAGGCTCCGAGCTCTGGGGCCAGGTGCCCTCTAGGGCTTATCCTCAGGTCAGCAAGAAGCAGACTCCCCCCAAGCAGCTGTTGAATGAAAATCTGCCTAAATGGAAGATGATGATCTTTAAGAAATTGAAAGTGCCCAAAATAAATAAACAAAAGTGCCACCCAATAGGACAGTTTTCCATCCTCCTCTTGCCCCAAAGGACACTGTCCCCATACTAGCCAGCTTGAAGGAAGGGTCCAAAGCCCATGGAGGAAGCTGGGTGTAGCAGGTGGTCAGACAGAGAGGGACATGGAAGGAAACTTCCAAACCAGAACACCTCTTGCACAGGAAGTGGCCGAGTGGGAAGGACAAGGCACTAGGAGGGACAGGGGACTGGAGGAAGCCTCCCCTTCCCCCTCCCCCCACCCCTGGCCTGCTCATGCCCGGCTTGTCTGGGAAGGCCTGGACCTAGCTGAGCCTGGCGGTGGGAACAATGTCAGGCAGGTGCCGGCTGAGCCTCCTGAAAGGCCCGGCCCGTGTCATTGTCACAGCTCAGCCAAGTGCAGAAAAGCAATTTACTGGTCACGCCACCTGCTCCGGAGGACATTTCTAAAATTCTTCCGATTGGAGCTATCCACAGTGCCCGAGTCCTGGGGAGAAGGGATGAAGGGATCTTATTAAATTCCCAGCTTCCCGCTTCCCAGGGTGGCTGCGAGTGAGGGCGGGACTCAGCACCCTGGGGGTGGGCGAGGACAGTGTCTAGCATTCAATGTGCTCATGGAAACGTGGCTGGGAGGAACCTGTCCTGACCCAGGCTGAGATCTGGGGGCAGGGGGCAGACTATTCCTGAGATGGACCAGACCCCCAGGAAAGCAAGGTGGGGGAGGACAGGATGGGGGGACCCCTTTCTCCACCCAGACGACTTTCCAGGGAGGATGAGAAGTCACGCAGCTCTGTCTCGCATCATTCCAACCCCAGGGCCACTTCTTTCACAAAGGATGAAACTAAGACCCACAGGAAGTCATGGGCAGGGAGCGATCGATGGAGCTGGGGTCCAGGCCTAGCCTACCAAATCGCCAAGCCCTGAGTCCTGCCCACCATTCAGGGAGGCGGGTGGGCCCTGGGTGCACTGTGGGCCTCGCACTGAAGGCGCTCCAACTCACTGTCTAGGTACAGGCTGCACGCATGGAGCCACTCTCCAGCGTCCGCACAGCACCACCTCCACTGGGATCAGACCCCCAACTCCTAGCAACTCCCCCCATAGGGGCTGCCCCTCATTTTTACCACTAAGGACCACACAAACTTTGCCCCTGAAACGTAAATGGGTTTGTGGGCTGCCAACCTCACCCGAACCCCCTGGGGAACTACCTCTTTACCTTTCAGGGGTCAGAGGGTTTTCTGAATCTGTGGGTTGCTGAGAACTCTCTTTCAGACATGGCACATTTGGGCACAATTTTTTGTGCACTGTTTCAAGGACACCCCTCCCCTTATAATCCCACTCTTAGATGTATTCCAAGGGCACATGAACCAGCTGGAAATGCCAGAGGGGACAAAGGAGCAAAGGCTGGAGAGTGGCGTGGAGGCCCCTCACCTGCGGAGGGCTGCCTCTGGACCTACCCCAGGCGGGCCTCCAACTCTGGCCCAGAGGTGGAGCTGGGACACACAGCCGGGCTCCCTCCCTCACACTCTCCTTGGAGAAGACAACCCCCCCCTCCAGCAGCCCCTCCTGGGCCTCACTTCAAAAAGAACCAAGAATGGGATGCACCCTGAAGCTCCAGCACCCATGACCAAAGGCCCCTCTCCTGAGAAGCAGGTTCCTTAGCTCCGGCCCCTGGTCCAGCCGTCAAGCAAGGAGCCTTCCCCAGGCCAGACAAGCAGACCCTCCACAGTGACCCTGGGGCCTGCCCTCTGCTTGGGGACTCAGCTGCAGACCAGGCAGGCCATGCCTGGCACTGGCCTCTCTCTCTGACACCAACCATTCCCCACCCGGTCCCCCACCCCCATCACTACACAGGGTCACATCTGCTTTGGCAAACAGCCAGTCTTAAGTTACTGACTCCAGTTGTATTGATTCAAGGAGTCACTGGGGACCCCAGCCTGGCCAACAGGAGGAAAGAACCCATCAGCCTGTCCCTCCAGCCACCCTCCTCCCAGCCTCAACTGGCTGCCCCCAGTTCACATCCATCCCAAGGGCACCAGTCCTCTTCTGCCACCAGCACCTCGGCAAGTGACTGCTGAGTCTCACCAACCAGCCCTCAACACACACATTCCTGGTGCCAGAAATCTGGGAACTTCAATTTCCATGTGCGAGGCCTTCTCTGGACATCTCCAGAGCCCAGAAGGCTCAGGCTTAAGCACCTTCCCAACCCTATAGGGACACCTGCCTTTAAGGAAGAGGGGGAAGGGGCAGATAATCCTCTTTTGGCCGGCGTCCAGCTCCTCCCAGATCCCCTCTCTGGCCGCTCTAGGTGGGTGGGGGCTCAGGCAGCTGGGCTTCCCATTCCCTCTGCCCCCACCCCGCCATGCCGAGGCAGCCCTGGTCTGGTTCTAATCGGGCCTGAAGTCGGCTCCCTCTTTCCCTCCCCCCGCCCTTTTCCTTCATTTCCACGGCTTTGGAAGCCAGAGCGTTCCAACTGTCTGCGTGCCAAGACCTTCCCGAGTCTGAAAGCTGCTGAAGTAACAGATCAGATTTTAGCAAGTGCTTTCCAGGCTGAGCGCCAAGCCCTCTTCTGATTCACGGAGAGCAAGAGTGAACGCGGAGCAGGCGGGAACCAGCCGCCGGCTGCAGCACCTTGGGCCAGGGCGTGCGGAGCGCCGCCTGTCCCGGAGCGGCCTCGCGGACAACCAAGCCGCCCAACGCCTCCGCGGGACCTAGACCCGGCGCTCTCTCTCCCTCTCTGGTGGTGCTCCCGCTCTTGCTCTCCTTTTCTCGCATACAAACGCCTTTGAAACCACAGAGTAATTTACAACTGCAGCTCTCTCCTTGGACTCCAAATCCTCTCAACTGAAAGGAGTCTTTTTGTTTGGAAGAGCGAACGGCGATGTTAAGGACAGTTGGCAGAGAAAATTCCTAAGTCCCAACTCGTCGCTGACTTCGGGAAGGGGTCTTGGGGTCGGGCACGTTGCTGGGGCTGAGCCCACTAGCTCCAAGGGATCTCATCCCAATCGAGGCCGACAGGCGCTGCGACAACCCACGCCGGCTAACGAGCGACAGCAGAGTCCCTTGCCCTTGGCTCATCAGCCAGCGGCGCAGGGAGCGCGCGGAACCGCCCTTTCGCGCCCTGGGAACAGGTGCACTGGGCTCCGCGCCCGGGAGGGTGGGGCACCCGGAGGGGGCGCGGCCCCGGCGAGGGGGGTCGGCTTCTGCCGCGAGGCAGAAGGGGGGGGGTCAAGTCAGGAGCCCACGTACCTGTACCTGGAAGCACAGCAGCAGGAAGTGTAAACACCTGCGGAGAGAGATGGAGAGGTGGTCAGTGGGACTAGAGGGAGGGGGCTTTCGGACAGACAGACACGAGGCGGAGTCAGGAGCACAGACGTGCGGGAACACGGGCAGACGGTCAAGCAGGGTGGGCAGCCCCGCACGCGGGCGCTTACAGGCAAGTGCAGGCGGAGGGCGCTGAATACATCGCTGGGCGGGGGGGAGGCGGCGGCTCCTAGCCCAGCCTGCACATGTCCGCTCCGCGCGGCAGGGACCGGGCGCCTCCGCCTCCGCCTCCGCCTCCGCCGCCGCTGCTGCTGCTCCCTCCTCGCCGGCTGCTGCTGCTGCAGACTCTGCTGCTCCGGGGCGCTCCGCGGCGCGCCCTGCGGCATCAGCGCCCCGCGCGGCTCCTCCCGAGCGCTGCGCCCTCCGGGCTGGCGCGGGGGCTGCGGGGCGGCCGCCGCTGTGCAGGAAGCGCTCGGCTGGTGCGGGAAGCTTGCTCACTGCTGTCCGGCAGCCGTCCAGGCGTCCGCGGAATGCTGGTGCCCGGCTCACTCCGGGGGCAGCATGCGCGAGAGGAATAAAAGCTGGGGCAGGCTCTCTGGCCGGGGCGCGGGACTGCGCGAGGCCAGGGGTCAGCGCTCTGGGGCTGCGGCGCGCGGCTGCAGCGCGAAAGCGTCACGGCCGCTCCGTCCGGGCGCCCGCCGGCTCATGTCTCCTCCTCCGCGTCTCTCCGGCCGTGCGCATCGCCGCCTCCCACCACTGGCGGCGGCCGGGGCGTTTTCTACGCGCGGGCGGCGAGGGGGCGGGGGGCCGGGGGCGGGCCCGGGCCCGAGCCGGCACAATGAGGATGCGGGGCTCGGGGCTCCCCCCTCGGGGCGCGGCCGGACGGGCGCTCAGCTCGCCTGGGTGCGCCGCGCCCACATCAAAGGCGGCCCTGCCTGCTCGCCAGCCTGCCGCGGCCTCTCCACCGCCTCCTCCTCCTTCTCCTGGTGGCTCCGGGTTGGAGGGGAGGTGCTCACTCTCGGC
This sequence comes from Marmota flaviventris, assembly GCF_047511675.1. Classification (NCBI taxonomy): domain Eukaryota; kingdom Metazoa; phylum Chordata; class Mammalia; order Rodentia; family Sciuridae; genus Marmota; species Marmota flaviventris. The sequence goes on from NC_092502.1 coordinate 10,890,772, forward strand.
GACGGGACCCGCAGCTCCGAAGGGCAGAACCTAAGAGGCTGGAGTGGGTGAGCGCTGGAAGCCGTCGGAGCTTTGCACCTGGGCTCAGTGACCCGCGCCACAGCGCAAACGTTGGCCGAAATGAACAGAGAGCGGTTCCCAAGAACGCAGTTAGGTGCCGAGCGACCTCACTCACCCATATTTGCTCTTCACACTCACACCCACCAGCGTTGGAGTGGGGAACCGGGAGAGGGCGGGTCAGGCCCAGCCCCCAGCTCCACTTGAGGGACGCCGCTTTTACCCGCCAGGAGTCCACACAAGATATTGATTTTCCCAGCCACCCTCCCGGCGGAATGCCCACGCTAAGTGAGCCTTCTTCCTCTCTTCTTTCCCTGCCGCTGGAAGTGGGGAAGGCTCCGGGTCATCTCTCCCTTCTTCCTCCTCCAGGGCTCCGGGTCGGTTCTTGGGATCCCAGCTGGGCTCTTGCATTAGCGAGCTAGTTTTGGAAACACATGGCTACCACCTAGCGGCTCCAAGGCGCCACTACAACTCCAGCTTGTGAGGGATATATACTTGGAGTAGCCAGCAGGACTCTGGTCAGCGACCACTCTAGGCCCTCTTCCAGCCTCCTCCCAACCGGGCTAAGATTTATTTCCATTTGTGTGCTATTAAGGAACTTGCCTCCTTTGGTAGGATCCTCAAAAGATTGGTTCCGCAGGTGCCCACCAACCGCAAAATCCTGTCCTTCCCACTCACACCCCTTTTAGAGATTGCTGCCACCAAGCTCAAACTAGGACAGATAAAACAGGTCACAGAGGAAAAGAAACTAGAGAGCAAGCTCAAAATGAAGAACTCAGGAATTCGGACTATGTGGTTAAAAGCCTTCTGTCACCGGCTATGGTTCAGAGTTCCACCCTCACTCAAGCATAATAAAGTAGGTAGGTGCTGTCAAGCAGAGCTATTTTCAAGTCACAGATCCGATTATCAGTATTTTGTGTTCCAAATATCAAGCCTCCCTGCGAGTTATTTTAAGCTCCTGTTCAATGCTAAGGCTATTCTAAACAGCCCTGGAGTCAAGTACAGAGAACCTTTACAAAACTAGGTACCAAGTGACCGCAAAGTCTTTGCAAGAAGCTGCTGGACTGAATTTATGCAGATATTCTGCCAGAACTGGCCTTGAGAAGTTACTACTAAATGAAGATGAACAAATCCCAGATAGTTTGAAATGACCCACCAGAGCTAGGTGTAGTGGTGCATGCCTATAAGTCCAGCAATCCCTATAATTTCAGGTAAGCCTGGACAACTTAAAGAGACCCTGTTTTTAAAAAGGGGCTGTGTGGGTTTCAGTGGTTAAGCATCCCTGGGTTTCATCTCCAGGGATGAAAAAAAAAAAAAAAAAGACCCACCATCAACAGACATGGACAGAACTAGGCTTCAGAAGTTACTACTAATTCCCAAGTTCTGGAAATGAACCAATCCCCAGATAGTTTGAAATGACCCACTGGACCTGAGCCATCGCCATCACCTTTGATCTTGCTTTATTAGAAAATATGAGTCAAGGCTTGGTTCTGGCCTCCCAAGACAGTGTTTAGTAACTCCTGGCTAAGATCATATTTCCATGCTATTATACTACTACTATCTCTATTAATTTTTAATGGAAGGAGTATAACTATTGTTCCATTTAAAGGGTTCTGTGATCTTAACTTATCAATCTCCTCTACCACACAAATAAGACTGACCAAGAAGTCCAGACACAGTTCTTAGTAGAAACATAGCCATAGGTCCTGGGTTTGAATGTTGTTTCTCTCACTTCTAGCAAGCAATCCAAGACTGCTTTCTTGTCTACAAAACACGATTCAGAACACTAAACTTCCATGGGGTCACAGAATTAAGAATGAAATTCATCTGGCATATACTAAAGCTCCAAATGTTTTAGCTGTTTTTTAACTAATAATTCTGGTTTTACATTGTCTTCACATTATTTTCTTCACAATTTCTAATGAGGAAGTAAGATTATTCCCTAAAGTTGAAGCAGCATCTAACCAGAATCTTTTGACTACAATTTATTCATTTCACATTATTCCTTTTCTCCATTCTACATCTTCAAACTCTTTCACAGGTGTAAAGATACGCTAACAATAAACTACTCACCATATGCATGTCTTAAATGAATTCTATCTGGATTTGATGTGTTCACATAGCAGTAATATATTCTACATATTTCTTCCCTGATTTTCCAAATCCCAGCCTGCCAACCAGAACCCAGTACCTAAGCAATACTCCCAACTGTAGTCCTAAATGCCAAATAGCTCCTTCCAAGTCTAAGAAAATGAACAAAATGAACCTGGAATATCTTCTCACACTAAAAAGCAAGTCAAACCTATAATTTGATTGCAGTTATCAAAGAGTAATCTTTTATGTGGAGCTCTCAGCTAGGCACTCAGGGTACAGCAATGGATAATGGACTTAATGGAACCTAGTAACTAAGCAAGGCTAGTATGAATAGTCATCTATGTTGAGGCCTGTCTCCTGCTAACTCAGAGAGGTCTGTGATGGCAAAAGGTAGCTTCAGAAGGGTCAAAGGGGGCAATCTTAGCAACCAAAAGTGAATTGAAATACAAATAAATAAAAATCTCTATGTGGGAGCTGGGGTTGTGGCTCAGTGGTAGAGCATTTGCCTAGTATGTGTGATGCACTGGGTTCAATCCTCAGCCTCAGCACTAGACAAAAATAAAGGTATTGTATCCATCTACACCTAAAACATTAAGAAACTTCTCTGTGGGATAAATCCACTGGTTCCTTTCAGAGATTGACAATATAATTTACATAATTTTTCAATAAAAGTAGGTACTTGGCTTACTGATAACAAAGAAAATGCCTGCAGAATTATAAATGGCATTGGCTAAAGACTAAGCCCATTAAGCATCCATATTCAGCAGACTGGCCGAAGAAAAATATACTTGTCCCCAAAGTACATAGTGATCTTCAGACCCTCCTGAACCAGTTTTATCTACTTAGTGACAGAAAACAAAGGAAGAACAGTTGCTTCTTATTGGTCTTTATGGTAGAGACCTGCCTACAATGGGTTCAAACTCAAGCATGCACAAGGACACAAATTCATGATTCTCCACTATAAGTACCTTATAGTGCTTTTAGACTATTAAATCCAAATGATAGGTATCACCTAATAGTTTTCACTATAGAAAGATTGTCAAAAGTAGTAAAATCTAGAAGGAAGTTAATTTTCAGATTGCCATCATACTGAGTTGGCTACCTAGTAGTACTAAAGGTGAGGAGATGGGAAACACAGGCCTGCCTGGGCTTTCAAGGATGGATCGGATTCAATATAATGAGGCACAAGAGGACAACCACCAAGGCCAACTGGTTTCTCTCAGAATGGTAGCAAGTTCTTCTGGGCTTCCTGCCACATGTGACTTTTAACTAAACTGAAGAAACTTCGGTCTCCAGACACAAACTCAAGACACTAAAAGTTCAGACCTACATTTTAAGACATTTTTTAAAAATGAAGGCAGACAGCTTGTGTGAGGCACTGGGTTTGGTTCTCAGCACCACACATAAAGATCCATTGACAACTAAAATATATTTTTTTAAAAAATGGAGGCAGAATTCCATCAACTCTATCCTGAATCACATACTACCAAGTGCCAGCACAAAGGAGTAATTCTAAGTTTAATGTACTTCTTGGTACCATCTCTACCTGTAGCACTTAATCTGTTAATATCAAGCTGGCTGATAACGGGAAATTTAAAGTAGATGATCTTGACAGCAGCAGTCAACATGCACCTGTAGTCCCAGCTACTTAGAAGCCTGAACCAGGAAGGAGCAAGCATGAGTTCCAGGCAAGTATAGGCAACAAAGCATATTATCCAGTCTCAAAAAAATTGTATCTTTCAAACCCAAAATACACAAATCCTCTTTAAAATGGCAATGTATTCCAGCAGACAGTATTTACCATCTCCTACAATAAGCAACACTGATGTCCTAGAATGAATAGTGAAGGAAACAACCAAAAGACCTGGAAATAGGGAATGGGTGAAGTAGGCTTTCATCAACCCTTTTTTTGAAGATCACTTCAAAAATTACAACGTTGCTCCCCCCAAAAATCTAGCTTTTGGTAACATCCAAAGAACCACCATTTGGGAAGTTAAAAACACAAAGCTGGAAGGCAAAAAATAGTCTTAAAAGTGTAAACAAAAAGGAATGAGGAAAAACATCCAAGAGAATCAAAGCCTAAGAATTGAAGTGGGACACTGCAATCTCCCCAGAAATTGGCCCAAGACCTAGACAAACAATTCTTCAGAAAAATTATCATAAACAAAAACACACTAAAATGGCAAAAGTTAAGGTGTATGCTTAAGTCAAAAAGAAAAATAGCCAATAAGGCAGCATTGAGTTTGATACCCATGTTGTTGCATGCTACATACGGCATTGCTATGCAGTGTTTGCTTAGAGCTAAGCAATCACAATAATGTCCACGTGGCTTGGATCACCATACAACTGGCTTAAAGCAGAACAGTGAGTGTTGAGAATGTGCCCCTGACATCCTCATGTTATCACATGTGACAAATTAACTTTTCTTCCATTCATCAAAATGTAGAATTTTGGACAAAGTGGAAAGTCACCTAAGTCATTTTGTTCAGACCCAGACTATAAAAGTCTGTTCTGGGTTGTTGCCACATAAGAGATTTCCTCTGGGAGGCAAGGGTAGGTAGGTAGAGTCTGATGAACTGTTTGGAAACATGATTAATAGTTTTGATTGTTAACTAACAGGATCTAGATGGGAATGATCACTAAATTCTCATGATGAAAAATTGGTTTACTATGGGGAAAACTATTTGGCAGAGTAGGCAGGGACTTTCCCATCAGATTTTAGGATAGCATTGGACAGCTTTAATTATGAATATTTACTTCTTTGACAAAGTATAAAAAGGCTAAATAATAGAAAGAAACAGTGCTACTTTATTAAAATACTGAGTTTTATTTCACATGTATATTTTTGTCTCCCCACCATTTCCATGTCTGACCACCACTACTACTATGTCCTATCATAACATTCCATACATACTTAGAAACCAAGCAAAGGGTGGAGTTCCATCTTTAAAAACTAAACAGGCATTTTGGACAACACATTCTTGGCAATAGAACCTTGACAACATTTATCAAACACGGTAGGGAAAGTTCTCACTTTGCATTATAAAAAGGACAGCCAGATATCAACTGTTACAGAAATGAAATAAGACGGAAATTTTTAACAAACTGTTTAAACTATTTTCTTAAAGAGACTTCCTCCACTGCCAGAGATCTTGAATAGCCTGGAAAAAAAAAAAAACTGTGGTTAAAGAACCATAATACTTCACAGACATCAATAAATTAAACTATGTCTCTCTGCACAATTCAAAATCTATTTTTTATTCTACCACAAAAAAGGTTCACACTCCAGGTAATTGAGAGCTTAACTCCAAGTCAAATACTTTAATTATACCAATCAAACATCACTGGCCCAGAGATCAGTTAGAATAGCCAGTTAGCAAAGTTACATTTCTGTTGCTTATCTAAAATAAATTAGATGTATCTAAACTAATTCTCTTTAGATTTCCCTGATGATCTGAATTTCCTTAATAAGCTCTCTGCTTATAAAATTCCTCAGTTCTAGGACATGCTCTACTTATATATTAATAGTTCCTACAGTGTTGACATTCAAAATCTTGCCCAGTGAAAATGCAACTGGTATCAGACTTGTTTTTTAACTGATTTGAAGCACCGCATGCCATCTATGACAACACTTAAATTCAAGAACCAAAATGTTTGTTTTGTTTTGTTTTTAAGAGAAAGAGAATTTTTTTAATATTTTTTAGTTTTCGGTGGACACAACATTTTTATTTTATCTTTATGTGGTGCTGAGGATGGAACCCAGCGCCCCATGCATGCCAGGCATGCGTGCTACATTTGACTTGTGGATTAGGGATGCTCAGATGATTCTAACCAATAATATAAAAGCACCCCCTCCTCCAAATCAGAATTTGCAATACTTCTGATCCCAAGCATTTCAAATAAGAGATGCTCAACCAGTAACAGTAAATCAAGCTATAATATTTATCATTTACTAGTACTCAAACAACTTCCTGGCACTCACTCAAAAACATGCTTTGAAGTTTTATTCAGAAAATACTTCTGGGTAGCAGTGAACTACCAGCAAAAAGTGCCACTTCAGTTGTCTTGACATCTTCACTTGGATTTTTTCCCCCAATTACTGGTGCCCTATCACTGAGCTACATTCCCAGCCCTTTTTATTTTTAAGATATGGTCTTAGGCTGGGGATGTGGCTCAAGCAGTAGCGTGCTCGCCTGGCATGCATGCGGCCCGGGTTCCATCCTCAGCACCACATACAAATAAAGATGTTGTGTCCACCGTCAACTAAAAAAAATAAACATTAAAATTTAAAAAAAAAAAGATATGGTCTTGCTAAATTGCCTAGGCTGGCCTCAAACTCACAATCCTCCTGTCTCCTCAAGAATAGCTGGGATTGGGGCTGGGGATGTGGCTCAAGTGGTAGTGCGCTCGCTTGCATGCGTGTGGCCTGGGTTCGATCCTCAGCACCACATACAAAGATGTTGTGTCTGCCAAAAACTGAAAAATATTGAAATTCTCTTAAAAAAAAAAATAGCTGGGATTACAAGCATATACCACCACTCCCAAGGTGGATTTTTCTTAATAAAAAAATCTCATTTTGTTTACCAATCATAAAAAAAAGCCTTTGGTACATAGAACTTTGTATCAAACTTTCCTCCATGCTGAATACATAAGAGAAGTCCTGATAAATATCACTCAACAGGATCTATTCTCTTCATAGGGAAAACCTAGCAACCCTAGGTGACTACTTTTACATTTTCCTTTCAGTTAACTGAAAATAATGAAAGGGCTGAGGCCTTGGATTCCTCCACAGCACAGCAAAAATACAATAACTTTCTTGTAGTAATAAAGTACTTTCATGGGCTGGGGATTTAGCTCAGTTGGTAGCGTGCTTGCCTTGCATGCACAAGGCCTCTGGGTTCAATCCCCAGCACCACATACACACAAAAACTGGCAAATCTTACAGTATGTTAATTGTACCACAATAAAATTGGCACAAAAATTGTTTTAAAAATCTCTTTAAAAAATAAAGTACTTTCATGGCTAAGAAAGTAAACTGGTTTTTCTTGATACTCCATTTGCCTGCACGGGTCAATGTGGTCATTTGCTTTCTTGGGAGTTGGTATCCTTCATAGATGCTAAACATGAGAAGACCATTTTGCTAAAGTCAACTAAAGGGTGAAATTTAGAAGTTTATTACTCTGTATTCACTTTAGTTCAGTGTTAATAGAAAAAAAGTTCTCAAGTCTCTGCCAACGAAATTCTTATGTGTTTCCATGTATTTAAGTATTGTCTGTGGTTAGGAAACTTTTATAAGTAGCCAATACTTAAAGAGATTAAAAGGATAATCATAATAAACCAATGAAAAAAATTAGATTTGGTTATATCCCCAGAAAATTCAGTTACCTCCTGGTCAGTCATCCGGAAGCAATTCTTCACATAATTGACGAACTTGGCTTCCACTTTGGGAAGAGAACCACCCTATTGAGAAAAAAGCATTGAGAATAAGAATAGAAATATATTCTTTAGAGGTCTTTAGGAAATTCCTCTAAGATCTGTGCTTTTTCATGTTATCAGTCATTTCTTGTCCCTTCAACATTTTCATTTTTAAAATATTGTTATTTTTAGGCCCAGAAAAACATTAGAGGCTTCAGGTTTGCTGTAGGTTCAAGTTCAGAACAGTCACTCTAGGTATGGAGACACAAGCCACATTGTATGCAAATACGGCAACTGGGCTGCCTGTCCATATTATAACAAAGCAGTTATATTACTCTCTTCACCCTGAAACCAAATACAAAGTAAATTTATGCCCCCTCCCTTGAGAACATTGTCCCAAGTGGCCAAAGCCGTATAAAAAACAGTTTACGTTTGTACACCAACATTGTACACCAATATTCAAGGGTTATATAAAGCTGAATGGGGATGAAATTCTAACTATAACCTCTGGCACTTCTTTCCAATTATGAACATGAGCAAAAAACTATCAGCATCAGCAATGTCTAATACTTTGTCATCAAAATTCATAAGACATTATTATTGAATACCCTGAAAATTTCATAATTATCATTTACTACATCATACATTTTTTTTCCTATTTTAAGTTAACTGGTTTTCCTTATCCTAGCTAGGTATTTTAATGCACTTTAGTAAGATTGAGAAGCTTCCAAATGCCAAAGGGACTATGCCAGAATCAGCTACAAATATTAATATATTTAACTGCCTCTTATCACCTAGATAAATAAAACCTCCCTGTAATAAGTTCCCTTTCAAAATTATTGTCACATACATCCTTATTTGATTCATTCAAATATTTATTGAGCAGCTAAGGAGATACAAAGGTGATTAAAACATGGTCCAAGAGATGATGAGGCATATGCACAAGAGAGAGCAATATATAAGGTTCAACTGAATTCACAGCAGTCAAAAGTGCTTTAGGAAATCAAGAGATTGCTTCCAGCCTGCAAGTGGGTGTGGGTGGCAAATCAGGAAAGGGGATTGAGATTAAAATAGAAGACTTCAGCCTGGATTGTTGATGATACTCAGTATGGACTATATTTGTCTCTCCTTTTCCTTTCTCCCCATCTTTGGGCTTAATTTACCAGTAGTGCCCAGGGCTGTTCAATGTGCCTGCAATTAAACCAAGGAGATAGGACCACATTAAAATGGAGGGGAGGGGCATCATTTTAGCACTGTATGCAAGGGATAAAAATAAAAGTCAGTGATACCAGGAAGGCTAAGAGGTTACAGTGTGACTAAAGCAAAACAATACATTCTGGTGCTACAATGCTAATTTCCAATCCACTCATCACTGCATAAGGAAATCTTCTGAAGCCAGGTATAGCCTACAGAGCACAGGAGAAACATGGGGAAAGAGGTGGCAATTCCTCCTCACCACCCGCATGTATGCTCAAAAACTGGAGTCTAGATATATCATTCTTAGAATTAAAAGATTGTCTCAAATGTTTTTCCTTGACATTTAAACCAATTATTCCCTACATCAAAAATCCTGAGCTCACTACAGTGTCAGTCCCAAGTAGTAAGACAAAAAAATTAACCCTCTTCTCATGTTTGTTATTTAGAACAAAAGGGAGACTACATGTAAGCCCATTAGATACTCAAATTTTGGACATTACCCACGTGTACTGGCTGGGAATGTCTTGGTATGAAGGGAAAAAAGAAATGACTCAATTTATTAGAAAAACGTTCGAGTCAAGTATGAATTATCAAACTATTAGCACCAAGCAGGCAAAATTAAAGTCTCTACTTTTGCAGCTATCTACAACTGTATTTAAGATTCCTATGCCCTCTGCTGGCTGTTCAGCATAATAAAACAGAAGTATACAAACAATATTCTGATTTCATTTTAACTGGTTAAAATCAAAAATGCAGCTCACAAAAAAATGGGCCTGTTGGCTTTTTAAAGTGGAAAATTCAAGCCAGTTGCAGTGGTGCACACCTGTAATTCCAGTGACTCAGGAGGCTGAGGCAGGATTCCAAGTTGGAAGCTATCCTCAGCAATAGACCCCATCTCCAACTATAACATGAAGAGCTAGGGTTGTAGCTCAGTATAGAGTGCTTGCCTAGCATGGTGTGAGGCACGGGGGTTCAATCCTCAGCGTCATATAAAAAAAGAAAAAATTTAAAAACCTGAAAAAAGGGCTGGGGATGTGGCTCAGTGCCTCATGAGTCAATCACAATACAGAAAAAACCCTCAAAGCACAGAAGGCGTGGGTATATTAAAATGATAAAAAGGAACAGTTTGTCCAAACCCTCAGACTTTTTTGGGGGGTAGGGGAGGGGACTAAGGAGTAAACCCAGGTAAAGTTACCACTGAGCTACATCCCTAGCAAGCCCTTTTCCGAAAGGATCTCAGTAAGTTGCTGAGACTGGCCTTCAACTTGAGGATCGTCATGCCTCACAGGTATGTGCCACCACTCCCAGCCATAAGCCATTATGATTTGAGATGCCAAACTTACTAAGATCATTTTACTCACTTTTTCTATACTTGCTTGCATTTTTGCTTTAATGTCTTCTACAGAACTAGGTCCTTTTGGTGTTTTAGGAGTTTTTTCCTGTTTTTTGAAGGATTCTTGACCCTGTAGAAAAAGTTCAATTTCAAATGATCATAAAACTGCAGCATTTAACTAAAACCCACTTTCTGGATTTCCTTATTCTTATAATCCTTATAAAGGCAAGTATACAATAGAACTGCTGTTTTAGTACATGCCATACACTTATTTTACTGAAGTCATTCCTTTAAGCAAGAAATACCTTATGATGGTATTAAACAGGAACATTTAAATAATAAAAAGACGATTACCAAGAATGAAGCAAGGTAGTTCATATACCCTGACTCCTAGAGCCCACCAAGTGACTCCATAGGTAGGGCACAATTACTAGGGTTCTTTAAAACTCCGTATTAGATTCTAACATGCATTCAGGGTTGAGTGTCTCTGCTCTGGGCAAATAAATACAACCTTACATATAAATGAATTATAGGAAATAGTTTACATCATAAATCTTTCCAATGGCCTTCTCCCCCACTGGAAAACCAGCAGCCTTCTATCTTAGAGTATATCTAAATATATCTTAGAGGTATCCAGAAAAATGAGCACATTTTAGTTATCACTGTTCTCAAAACACCTACCAAATTCCTAACAGACCAGATTGTCCACAGAACAATTTTCCCAACCACTTCATTGAAGCCTACTTTTATGTGTATGTTGTCACTTACTTTTGATCTTGGTGTTGTTGGTTTTGAGTCTTTTCCATTCTGGTTCGATTTTTGTGCATTTTTGGCTGGAGTATCTCGTATAGACTGCAATTGGAAATTAATCTTAATCAGTGTCACCCTCTCTGCACAGTAGACAGGCCAATACAAATAAAATATCCCTCATCATGCTTTTAAAAAAAAGGCAGCCTTTTAACAAAAGGTTGCAAAGGGTTAATGAACTGTTGGCCACAAAACCATCCATTTCTCACTGTTAAATTTTAGAGTCAGTTGTATTGCACATATTTTTAACGTCAGCAACTTGGGAGGCTAAGACATGAGAATAGCAAGCTTGAAGCCAACCTGGGAAACCTAAGGAGACCCTGTCTCAATATCAAGGGCTATAGATGCAGCTCTGGTAATGCACAGGCCTGGGGTTCAATCCCAAGTACTGGGGGTGGGGGAGTTCAGCAAAGCTATGACTGAGAACAAATTTCAAGTATGAGATCACTTCAAGCCAGTTTTCATTAGCTACAAACCAAGTGAATAGCACTTTTAAAAAAACCCATCATTTTTGTATGAGATCTGATAACCTTCTATCATTGTATCTACTCACTTTCTTCACTGGAGCTTTTTCTTCAGTTTCCTCATCATCAAAATCATCATCATCATCACTACAAACAAAATAAGCCAAGATATGAAGAACTTTCAAAATCTTTGGGAGAAGTGATGTAAGAACTAAAAAAAGCAAGATCTAAGATCTGAGAAAACAGTTCACTCCAGCTTTGTTCCTAATAGTCAAGAGGTGGAAGTATCCATAGCGGCTGAATAGGTAGGTAAGAAAATATGTCTATACACGCAATGGAATGTTATCAGTCTTTAAAAAATCCTGTCACATGCTACAGCATGAACAACCATTGAGGATGTTAAGTAAACAAGCTGGTCAACAAAGGGTAATCACTGTTATTTCATTTATAACAAAAAGTATAACTATGGTTCCCAAGGGATGGGAATTGCTGGCTTATTTAATAGGTTTTGCAGTAAGAATATTTGAATAACAGCAGACTTTAGTATCAACCAAATGGCAACAGATTCCAATTATACAGACTTAATATGTATTAAGTTCTAAGAACTCCGGTTGGCTTATTTTGTAAAAATTTATCCCAAAATTCATAGAAACTATAATAACTAAAGTACCAAAAAAATCTCCCAAGATACCAAGCTCAAGGACTCACATTTGGTGATTTCAAACAATAGTTTAGACTTGAGTATATAAGAGCTAAAACTATAAAACTCAGAACAGATACACTTTCATTACAGTGGCTTTGGCCATGGTATCATAGATTTGACAGTCACAAATGAAAATCGACTGTTGTGCATTGCCTACCATCAATAAATAAAGTCAACCCTCAGAATGGGACAAATGTTTTGAATGGCAAAGACATTTATTTCATCAAATATATACAAATGGTCAATAAATAAATGACCATCAAGAAAAAGCAAACCAAACCCATAACACAATGACTACATGCAAAAATAATGGCAAGTGTTAGAATATGGACAAATTAGAAGCCCCATAAACTTGAAAACAGTTTGGCAATTTCAAGGTAATCCTAGAATTTACAGGACCTAGTTCAAAAAATGTGTCCACTGATATTCACAACAGCAAAAAGTGAAACAACCTAAATATGCATTCTGATGAATGTCTAAAAAAAAACCAATGGATAAAGCCTACCCACACAATGTATTACTCAGACAGAAAGTTACAACCAACACATGCTCCACAGATCAATTTGAAAATTGGGCACTGCCTAAAATGGCAATAAATAAACATGTTCTCAGTTGTTTTCAACCCTGTCCAAACTAAGTCTGATATGTCACTAGGCAATCTTACCGGACCTTTGTACAAGAATGCTGTCATTAAATGTTTTGCAGCACATGACTTGTTAACTATAGTTATCTATAATATGTAGGGGACTGGTTCCAGGACCACCTCAGATACCAAAATCCAGGGATTTGAAGTCCATTCTATAATGACATGGCATTTTCATGTCACCTGTGAACATCCTCCAATATAATTTTTTGGAAGGACTGCCTGGAATCAACTCCAATGCTTTAAACATTCCAATTATTTATAATACCTAGTATAATATGGGCAAGGGTAGTTAGAGTATATCCTTACCAAGTGTATTGGATTTAATCTCCAGCACAAAATTATACTGTATGTAATGCTTCAGGAAGGACAAAGAAAAAAAAAAAAGTCTATGTACAGGGGCTGGGGTTGTGGCTCAGTGGCAAAGCATGTGCCTGGCACATGCGAGCGGTTGGGTTCGGTCCTCAGCACCACATAAAAATAACTAAACAAAATAAAGATATTGTATCCGTCTATAACCAAAAAATACTTTTTTTAAAAAAAGTCTTTGTACATGTTCCATAAAGAAGCAATTTTTTTCTAAATAATTTTGATCCAAACTCAGATGCAGAGTTTGCCAACTGCACATGCAAATAAATTTAAAGAGGATGTTTAGGAGAAACTTTTCTGCTTACATATATCAAGGGCTCATACTATACCCTTTCCATCCTCAAACCAGGACCACAGATTTCCATTTTAGTTTTAAGAATTCTGGGACTATGGCTGAGTACCGTGGTACACACCTATAGTACCAGCCAGTCAGAAGGCTGAGGCGGGAGGTTCAAAAGTTTAAAGCAAGCCTCAGCAGCTCAGCAAGCCCTGTCTCTAGGTAAAATATAATAAAGGGCATAGAATGTGGGTCAGTGGTTAAGTGTGCCTGGGTCCAATTCAAAATAATTTTTTAATTAAAAAAAACAAAAACACACCACTGGAACTACAGTTTAGATTTCCAAAGTTAACTGACTACCTTTGGTCATCATCTTCACATTCTCATTGCCATGTCAGGCGGTTACCATCACTTGCGGAACAAGTTTTAGTAGAAACTTGTTCCCAGAATATCTATTAACTGTCTGATATGCACACTTTCCTTATTAGCTTGAATTAGTCCTTGTCATCTACACACTAGTTCGCCATCATGCCCAATATTAGATTCAGAAGAGCACAAAAGTGAATTATTAATCATGGTTACATTATTCATTATATGCATTCTAAAAGAGAAAGTTGCACAAGTCCCAACAGAATCAGGATTCCAACAGGTCCTACTCTAAATCTAAAGCCTTCCTGAAAGGGACTGTCTAAAAAGTTTTAGTAAAAATGCCATTGGATACTCAGAAATCTATACAAAGGTAACTTGATACACCACACTAAATCTCTCTTGGGGTGTATTTTAGATCTAATGGCAAATATTCCTAAAATAGCAGCAATCAAACATACAGCTCATTTCTGGGTACAATATGCAGGTATTCTGAAGCAATTTTTTCATTCTCTCCCTTCATTGACATGTTCTGAGAGTTAATTCCCCATCCTCAGTACAATCAGTTTGGCTATAAGGTTACTAAAAGCCTAACTTCCAGACTTGATCATTAGTACATATTCTCTCGAAGCCTTTGATTCATTCCATCTGCATTTAATGTTTTCAATGAATACATATGAACCAATCTAGGAACTTAGGGAAAAGCTGAGACAAGTATAAGCTAAAAGTCACTGATATTCTCAAGTAAGACCAGTGAAGACTTAATTCCATAGTGTGCATGTAACTGTTTATAACCACAGCAAATAAGCAGAATCTTGTTTCTAGCCATATTTTAAATTCCCAAGAAAATTTTAATGTCACTTTTAGAATCTTATTCTGTACATTAGGAAAAAAAGAACTACAGGCCAAAGTCCTTTATGGGTTTAGATGTCTTATTAAATGAACTTAACCAGAGCTATTCCATCAGATCCTGCTCATTCACCCAAATCACATTGTTTTTCAGCAAATACACCAGCCTTAATATGGGGTCCAATGAATTTTCATCAGGAGAAAGCTGCCTCCCGTCAAATGAGAAATGCTACAATCACTAGCCTTCTAAAGAGTTAGTGCACAGCTGTATTTTACTGGGAAATAATATCAGTATTAACTCAAACTCAGTCAAGCACTTCCCCCTCTTGATTTAATGATAAATTATTAACTAAAAAATGACTGGTTAAGTTTAATAATCCCTTCCCATGAACAAAACCATGTTGAGTTTCCATGCGTGTACTACTTACTCTTCGTCATCATCATCATCATCTTCATCATCATCGACATCTTCATCAGCGGCAAGTTTTACTTTTTTCTTAAAGAAAAATACATACTCATGAGCAAAAGCTGGTTATCACCACACCCAAAGCTCTAATACAATTA
Source organism: Marmota flaviventris (assembly GCF_047511675.1). NCBI lineage: Eukaryota > Metazoa > Chordata > Mammalia > Rodentia > Sciuridae > Marmota > Marmota flaviventris. Next base: position 10,905,910 of record NC_092502.1, read on the forward strand.
TAGTACAACCATGTCCCTACCTGGGGAACCTTGCTACCACCTCCAGGGGCAGATCGCTTTCCAGATACACTTAAGAGTTTCACATCCTCCTCCTCTTCATCTTCTGACTCAGCATCTTCCTCCACAGCTAAAACAAATTTAGACACTATAAAACTCCAACAAGAACTCAGCAAAAATCAGATACATATGCTGTAGCATCAAAAAAAAAAAAAAAGCAGATTCTATCCTAAGAAGGGATCAAATATTTTAAAATTACTAACTTCCCATTTAAACCTGTAATATAGACAGTAGTATCAGAAAAATCCAAATTGGGAAGAAACCAAGTACCTGAAAAGTAGCACGATACAGTTTATAAAAATAACTTACCTACTAAGTGCTGGCCACTAATATGCACAGGCCCTGAACCGCACTTCAACCTTAAGACCACAGGTGGTGTGATTTCAAAGCCCCCAAGGGAAACCTAAAAGGGAACAAAATTTTATCATTAAACATTGTGAAGAAAATATTGAATACCTAGCATTATGGGCAAGTCCATAACCAAATCATACCAATAAATCTGTTTTTCTACCTGAAAGAGAAGCAGCCGAAATCACATTCGACAGCTGAATGTTCACACAGTAAGGAAAGATGTAGCTGTCTACTTAAACAACAAATAAAATACTCCTTTAATCCTCAAGCACTCTTACCGTTGGCTGTACTGACATTTTCAATGTTGCCAGTGTTACTTTAATTGGACTGCCTTCATAATTCATTGCCTCTGCTTCAACAATGTGCAATTCATCCTTTGCACCAGCCCCTAAACTGACCTGATTAAAAAGAAAAAAAACAGTGCTTTATGGTCAAGTCCTATCTATTTTATAACCCCCATCTATTATGCATTTTTTAATGGTATAACCTTTTCATCATCACCATCAATGGGAAACAAATCTGCAGTGTTGTCTCCTAGTGGCAACTTAAAGAAATGTGTAAAACTGCATATACAATAAAGATAAAACATTTATTGGGCAATTACTACAAAGGTGAGAAATAGACCAGTCTATGGGAGACTGGAAAGATTACCGCTGCCCAGTAATCTTATATCTAACCTTATAAAGCAACTGATGAACCCAAGTAGTACTTTGACTGGACTTCACCTGAAACCCAATGAAAATGCCAAGTGCTTTATCGAAGTTGTAGGGATGACATCTACATAACACCATTTTACAAACAGACAAGAAAGCAAAAGTCTTATACCACATTAATAGAAAGCCAAAAAAGGGATATTTTGAAAGTTTAAGTACCGTTCTTAATGATAACTGGTGCTCATTTTCATCATTATCCACCTTAAAGTGATAATCTTTGTCAGCTTTTAGCTCACAACCTGTGAAGGGGGGGAAAAAAGCAAATAAAACAAGGATAAAAATAACACCAAATGTTTACTATCAAAAGGTGCTGGTTAACCTGTGAACTAGGTTTTCACTACTCCAGCTACCCTGGAGGGCAGCAAAAGATTCTTCCTGGATTTTCATGAACTCTATCTACAAACACCAACTAACACCCATAAAGACTTCATAAACTCCACTTTCTTGTTACAGAATTACATTCTCAACTACAAGGAGACAGATCCTATTGCCACTGGTTCAACAATTTAGTACATCTGTATCTAAACCTCAGATCTTAAAAATCAACCTAATGAATACTGATGATTTTCCACTGTTTTAAAAAGTGGAATTATCTACTCATTTACAAATGAGAGTGGTTGCACAACACCAATATTAACAGTTTAAAAATTAAAAACAAAAAACCTACAACTAGGAAAAAAAGCCAAGTTTGTTATAGTAATTAATGTTCCAGTCTTTGAATCAACATGATGTGATAGAAACATTATAAATTAAGACATTGTTTCTGGTGATAGACCCAAAAGACGTTTCCAGTTTCCAACAGAAAAAGTTGCCAAAAATCACTGATATAATCTGAGGGATTTTTCACTATCCAAAATGGCTAGGAATAAAGCCTTCTCATATAGTAAGTGAATGGAAATCCCACTCCATGAATGGAAAAATTACTAAATATTGTCAGAATGAAAGTTTAATAAAGCCCCGGTTAAATCTCAGGTCTTTAATTGAACTCAACTAGTTTACGTCTACTGCCCTTTCTCCCCTAAAACTAAACCTCATTTCTATTATTTGGAGTCAAGTGTCTTGGTTCAGAATTTTTGTCATACTTTCCAAAAACTGTTAAATCATTTCTACCATCTTCAGTATCGTCGCCTCAATATGGGGATGACTGCATGGACCGCAGTGACACTAACCGTGTCTAAAAATGCCAACTACCATCATATTGTAAGCACTAAACAAAGACCTCCAAAATCCTGTTACTACCAACCATTGCACCCCATTTCCCATCCAATAACCTCCTGTAAGCCACTGGACCCCAGGCTCTGGGGTGACAAAACACCCGTGAGCCCCGGATGTTAAGCCCACACCTCCTCCCTCCCCCCAACCACGTGGCAACCACGTGCTCCCAGCCGTAGAGGCCTGCTCACGCCCCGCCGCGCCGCGCCTCCCTGCCCCGGGTAACTGGCCAAAGCATCTCGAGTAATTCTGGACGCCACAGCTCGGGACCGAGACTAGAGCAACGACAAATTCTACTAATGCCCTCCCTCCACGAAAGCGCCCCAGGCCTCGCTGGGAACAGTACACAATCGCCAGGGCCACCCACCGGGAGTTCAGTAGCAAAAATTGCCACCGTGCAACCACAGGCCTACAAACTCAGCCCTGGAAAAGAAAGCCATGCCCAGGGCCTGTATTCCTACCCAGGCAAAGCCAACATCCAGCCCTCCAGTCCCGCATCGCCTCAAGCCCTAGGCCTGGGACCGCTCCTTCCCCCCGCCCCTCCACGCCGTCGGTTCCCCCAGCTCTCACAGCCTCCCATCGCCCGGCCACCTGGGCCCCGGCAGCGCCTCCCGACTTCTAGGCCTCCAGCAAGCTTAGCTCCCCCCACCAGCTCAGGCCTCAGTTAATTCCCGGCCCCCCAAGAGCCAGGAGGCCCTGTACGGCCTCGCTTCAACAATCCCGAAAGAAGAGTTACCGAAAAGGTAGTTCTGGGGCCTCAGGGGGCTCATGTCCATATCCATCGAATCTTCCATGGGGTGGTACCACGCACTTAGGTGGGAGAGAAGGCGGACGGAAATCGGGTGGCTGCTCTAAAGAGACGCGCAGGACGGAATCACGCCAGGGAAAGGACGCGGGCTCCCCACGCATATATATGGTCTCCGAAGATCTCGCGAGAGCCTTCCAAGTCCCGCCCCGTGCGCGTGCTCGAGAGTTCCCCCTCCCTGTACGGTCGCGCTCCTGCGCAAGCGCTCTTCAACTCTGCTCTTTTTTACCTCGCCCCCCACCTCTTCCAGGTACTTCGCGGGCTCCCACTGAGCACGCGCACTCGTACCGTGCGCAGACCCTCCGCCGCCGTCTCTCTTGCGCACGCGCAGTGGCCCCTCATAAGCGCGCGCTCCTACCTCCAACCCTTCCACGTCCTCTCCAGCTCTGCGCGCCGGCCTTGCTCCGAGAGCCTGCGCAGCCCACCCTGCAAGATGGCGACGTTACTTCCTCGCTGCTCCATCCTCTGGGACCCTCCCAGGCCTCCTGGGGTCACGGGCACCTCGGGACTTTTAATTTGCCCGAAGGCCTGGTCTCAGTTAATGGTTTCTCTAAATTTAAAGTTTCAGGTGCCGGAGGCGGAGTAGATTGAGGCTTATTCTTTGTTGAGGAGAAAAGATGTAGTAGTTACTGGCCAGACTTGCTCAACGGTGCTTTTATAGCTCTGTCCTTCCCAGGGCCCCAGTTCTCATCTCCAGGTCATTGGGAGGTCAAAGGGGACCTGAGTTAGTCTCCTCCGAAGAGCAAGCGACATCCGCAAAGATCAGGGTGTGCAGCCTCCAGGAAGGCGCAGTCTTGATTGCTCCCGTGAAAGGAAGCAGGACTGTAGGGAACGTAGGAGGCCGAGTCCAGTCTTTGGGGTGCCCCCAGGGATCAGTGTTTTAGACTGCAGCTTGACACGACCCCCGTTTATACCTCCACATACCAAACAAATTTAAGAATTACTGTGAGGAATAAACTGATACCAACGCCTCTACTCCCTCTTCCCACTCTGAATAATAAGCTATAATGCACATGAACCAATACTAACAATTAAAATCCTAAATTTGCAGAAACCAGAGAGCATCAACATGTGAGTGGGTCCAAGCACTTCCTCACCTTTTCCTAGCCCCCAAGTAAAGAAGAGTCTTTACCCAGATTCTTGGATCCTTTAAGATGCAAAATATAAACAATTGCTAAAGAAATAAGTAACAGGAAAATTGGGAAAGGGGAGAAGATGATGAACAGGATCTGTACCTTCAGAAAGGGCAAATATGATGCCTACAGAGAAGTGCAGGAGGAGGCTCTAATGTCCTGTGAACTCATGCAAGTGAAAGTTGGAACTACTTTGTAATTGCTCCCTGGATTCTGGACTCTGATTATTTGAACAAAACTCTATACACAGCCTGAACCATATGGGAGCCATCGCTAATGTTTTTTAAATAAGCATATTTGTTGTTTTGATGTTTCAGGCACCTAGTCTGGGTATGAGCTCAAAGAATCCAGATGTTAAAAAAAAAAAGTGCACTTTTTCATATTTGCAGATACAGTGAATGCCTACTGTCTTTAAAAATATATAGGCCTAGGGGCTGGGATGTGGCTCAAGCTGTATTGCGCTCGCCTGGCGTGCGTGCGGCCCGGGTTCGATCCTCAGCACCACATACAAACAAACATGTTGTGTCCGCCGAAAACTAATAAATAAGTATTAAAAAAATTAAAAATATATATATATAGGCCTATACAACTCGAAAAGGTAAAAATACACCTCTTTCCATCTCTCTGTTTCTAATCCCTAGGGGTAATCACTATTCATAGTTGGATGAATCTCCTTCCAAACATCCCTACCTTACTGGTAATATAACCAGGAGTAATTCTTCCTCTGAACTAAATCCCCAATACTTTTGATTTTTTTTTTTTTTTTTTGGATTGAACCCAGGGGGTACTCAGCCACTGAGCCACATCCCCAGCCCTTTTTTGTATTTTATTTAGAGGCAGGGTCTCACTGAGTTGCTTAGCACCTCACCATTCCTGAGGCTAGCTTTGAACTTGAGATCCCCCAGCCTCAACCTCCAGAGTCGCTAGGATTACAGAGTCCTTTTGATTTTTGAGACAGAGTCTAAGTCATCAAGGCTGGCCTCCAAGTGTAATCTTCCTGCCTCAGACTCCTAAATCTCCAGGATCATAGGGGCGCACCACCATGCCCAAGGCAGACTACTTTTTAAATGTATGTGTGAGTATATATATAAGAGACAGAAAAGTTGTATGCTGTGGAGAGTGTATTTCTTTTTGTTTTTTCAGTAGTATATGCATACAATATCTTTATTTTTATTTGTTTATTTTTATGTAGTGCTGGGGATTGAACCCAGGGCCTCACACGAACAAGGCAAGCACTCTGCCACTGAGCTACAACCCCAGCCCCAGTGTATTTTTTTTAATATGGGTGAGTCACATATTACCTTGCTTTTAATACTCAAAAATATGTTTTAGACATTAGTCCAAGTTAATACATGATATGGATATATTGTAATGTTCACTGCATTGATGGTCTAAATTTTTATTCATAATTTTGCTATTAAAAATAATGCCTAAACCAGGCGCAGTGGTACACACCTGTAATCCCAGCAGCTCAGGAGGGTGAGACAGGAGAATGGAAAGTTTGAGTCCAGCCTGGGCAATTTAGCAAGAACATGTCTCAAAATTTAAAAATGTTTAAAAAGGTTGAGGGACCTCTGGGTTCAATCTCTAATATAAGGGGGGAACGCATACTATAATAAACATCTTTGTACCTATATCCTTACAGGTGTTTGAAAGTACTTTTGGGGGAGAATATGTGTGTGTGTGTGTGTGTGTGTGTGTATGGTAGAGCACTTGCCTCACATGTGCTAGGCAAGTGCTCTACCATTGAGCCACAACCTCAGCTCCTGTGAAATATATTTTAAGACATGGAGGTGCACAGTGAAAGGGCAGATACTTAAAATACATGTACATGTAAATGTATCATTTATTGTTTGTAGAAGTAATCACATTTTATATAATCTCTAATTTTCCTGTTTCGTGTGACTGTCTCTCCACTATATAACATATAAAGGCCCACTATATTATTTTTAGGAATTAAATAATGTTCCATTATATAAACAAGTGTACAATTTTTAAATACCAGATTTTTTTAATATAATCAATTTTATTTATTTATTTTGGTACCAGGGATCAAACTCAGGGGCACTTGACCACTGAGCCACATCCCCAGCCCTTTTTGTATTTTATTTAGAGCCAGGGACTCACTGAGTTGCTTAGCACCTAGCTTTTTCTGAGGCTGGCTTTGAACTTGAGATCCTCCAGCTTCAACCTCCAAAGCCGCTGGGATTACAGGTGTGCACCACCGCACAGTCTCTAGGTTTTATTTGGATTCTTCATTGCTAATACATTTTTGAGGGAATTTTAAACATGACAAAAATACAATCCTATGATAAACGCCCATCTTCAGCAGTTATCATCACATGGATGTAGCCTGTCTTGCGTTATGTATCCCCTTCCATCTTTGGATTTTAGTATTGTGGGGGATGGCAGCAGTGGGGTGAGGGGGAGGGTGGAAGTTCTAAAACTAATCTCTTGTGAATACTAAAGGACAACTGTATGACTATTTCATATCACACCATATCACCACACCACACACTGTAGTGGCACCCCCTTTCTCCACAGAAAAGTCTTAACTGGGCTTCTCCAGAAATCTTCACATGGCTGATTTTGGGACTGTCAGCAAAAGAGTCTCTGCAAAAGAGTTCAATGTAAATAAACTTCCTATTTTCTCATCGCCCTGTTTTACTTGGCCACTGGCAGGGAAGATACTGAAAAACCAGCCTCTACCTCAGAACAAAGCCTGTACAAGGAAGGGACATGACCTTTGTCCTTGGAAAGACCCACAGAGCACTCCTAGGCACATTCCCACCCTGCTAAGTTGTTTATGTACAAATAACAGGAGAGATCTGCTGAGCCAGGTATCCCTGACTCAGTCAGGCTAGGTGGGGACCCATAGCAACCCCCTAGCAGTCACCAATCAACATGAGACAGGGAAAATACCTGGGATGCCAGATGACCCTCCCAGTACTTTATAGTGGTTGATAATGTGTTGGGAAACTATGTAGTTCAGCATGTACACCCTTCTAGGCTTAAACCAATTAGTTCAAAGGAATCCCCCTCTTGTAGTAACCAATCACCCCTACCCAACTTGTTCCCGCCAGTGAATGTGCTAATCATGTTTTAGAGTTGTTGTTTGATTTTCCCACGGTGTGTGATGATTTGCTAAGAGATGCTATGATGTATGTGAAGTCCCTGCCTTCCCCAAACAGTGTATAAAACTGCTACAAACCCTAGGCTGGGGCCTCTCAGCGTCACCAGTTGCTGTGTGTGCGCGTGTGGAGGACCGAGCTAGCTCGCAATAAACACCTCTTTGCTGCTTACATCAATCTTGGTCTCTGGTGGTCTTTTGGGGGTCCCGAATTTGAGCATAACAATACCAGCACTCCCGGGTGCTGGACACCCCTTTACTAGTTTTTCACAAACATATCCAGTATAGTAGTTTGTAGAAATGTGTAAACAAGGCTCTGGCCTTGAGCTGGGCTTCACAGAGATGTCTACATTTCTAAGATAAGTTACCAATTGGGCTCCATGGTAACAGCTGGCAGGGGGAGGAAAGAAAGGGGAGAAGAAGCTCTCCCCTTCTCAGGTGCTGTCCTTGAAGGGTTAACTTGCCCAAAACAGTGAAAGAAAAAGCTGCTTTTATGTGAACTTCTGCAGACTGTGAACTTCTGAGACCCTCCCCTTACATGCTGGGTATAAAACTCTGAAACTACCTGAACTCGGGGTTCAGGGATTGACTGATTACAGCAAAAGCTGTGCCCTCTGAACCTGGCTGCAGCCAAATAAAACTGTTTCCTGCTATCTTTGGTGCCTTGCCTCGTTTGTCCCTACAACAGCAAAATATGGGAGGAAATGCTGATGTGATTACCAGCTATGCCCAAATGTGTACATGTTTCAAAACATCATGTTGTAGATCATAAATAGATCATTATGTCAATTAAAAATAAATGAAGATGAATAAATATTTCCTCCCCAAAAGCTGTGTGCAAATTTGTGGACAATGTTCATTTGTAAGCATGTGCTTTTGAATGACCATGTAGGAAAGAAAGGCTGCATCACTGGGAAATCTACATTTAACTTTTTTTTTTTTTTTTCAGAGTAGAAATTAGAAGTTTATTAAAGGACAGCAGAAAAGACTTCTCCAGGAGGAAGAAGGGGACCCAAGAGGTGGAATCCGTGGAAGGGATGTTGTCTCCCCTTTTTATAGTTCTTTCAGTGATGGAATGTAGGTGGGAAGGCCCGAGGGGTGGGACACAGGTGGGCCAAAGAAGTAATCTGGTCAGGAAGGACTTCTGAGTCAGCACCTTTTTGCTGGGGGCTGTTCATTAACATTTCTTTGAGGTGGACTTTGGCCTAGGGCCTTTTCGGGACTTCATTAACATTCCATGAGTTGTCCTGCGTTTCCCGGAATCATTGCCAGCATGGCCTCCATTTTAGATTTCACTCGGCATTAGACCCGATTTATCTAACTACACTGACTACCTAACTTTAAATCTGGCTTCATTCCCCCCTCTCATTTGGTAACTCCTTACTGCTGTAAGGAAGGGGGGGCGAAGAGAATCTCTCTGGCTTCTTCAGGCTGAAAAGGGACGATGTGGGGCAAGCAGTTTGGAGTCCCCCCTTAAAAATCAGGTCTATTGAGTGGTCCATGATAGAAGTCTGATTGAGAAGTAATAGTCTGGAGGGCCATTTGAGTGATGGATGGTCTCGGTGTAGAATCTCGGTCTGGGACCTCCAATGTTACCACTGTTGACCGGTGAGGAGTCCTTGCTTTCCCGATGTTGAAGAATAACACCAAAGAAGCACGCCGAGGCAAGGTCAGAGTAGAAATTAGAAGTTTATTAAAGGACAGCAGAAAAGACTTCTCCTGGAGGAAGAAGGGGACCCAAAAGGTGGAATCCCTACATTTAAATTTTAAGACACTGTCAAACACCTTACATTGCCACCGCCGTGCATGGGAGTTGCAGTTCCTACACATCCTTGCTAATACTTTGGAATTTTGGACAGTCTTGTAGTGTGTGGAGGAGTCTTGTGGTTTCAATTCTTTGAATTAAATAACTAGCGAAGGTGAGCAGTTTTGTGTGTTTATTTGCTGGCTGTTATGGTTTGGATATGAGGCATCCCCCAAAAGTTCAATGCAAGAAGGTTCAGAGGAGAAATGATTGGGTTGTGAGAATCTTAACCCATCAGTGAGTGATAACTTAAGTGGTAACTTAAGTGGTTGGGTGTAACTGGAAGAGGTGGGGAAAGAGAGCGTGGCTTTGGGGTATATATTTGATTTGTATCTGGCAAGTGGAGTCTGCTTTCTAGTCATCATGTGACCACCATAATGTCCTTCCTCTCCTTGAGCCCTGAGGAATGGCACCTGCTGTCTATGGATGGAGACCCCTGAAACTATGAGCTCCTGAATAAACTTTTCCTCCTCTAAAATTGTTCTAGTCAGATCTTTTTAGTCACAGCAGCAAAAAAGCTGACTAAAACACTGGCCCTACAGCTTCCCAATGTGTGGTTGAGGTATCTATTTAAATCTTCTGCCCCTGTTTTTCCCTGTTTTTGTTTTTTTCTGTTTTGTTTTTATTTGTTTTAATGTACATGCTCTACCACTGAGTGATAACCCCTGGCCCAGGTTATTTGTTTCTGCATCTTGGATTTGAGGACATCTGTATATACTCTGGATACAAGTCCTTCATCATCTCTGCATTGTGTAAATATTTTCTTTCAACCTGTGACTTGTCTTTTCATTCCCTTAACAGTGTCTTTTGAAGAGCAAACCTTTTTAATTTTGAAAAACTTCCACATCAATTTTTATATGGATTATAGTTTTTTTTGTAGCATATCTACCCAAAAGAAAAAAAAATGTGCTCCCTCAAAAAAAAAAAAAAATCCTACTTTTTTTTAGAAGTTTTTTCCTTCAGTACCTTTTTAACCTCCCCAGAAGTTTAAAGATGTTGCCCACTGTATTTGGTGGACAAACACTCAGTCTGTGTAGCTTTTGTAACAGGAAGACAGCTGTCATTTTTATATTTGTTCCTATGTGATGCCTTTTCCCCCAACTGCCTTAAGATTTTGTCTTGGCTGGGCATGGTGGCACACGCCTGTAATCCCAGCAGTTTACTGAGCCTGAGGCAGGAGTTCAAAGCCAGCCTCAGCAATTTAGTGAGTCACTTAGCAACTCAATGAGACCCTGTCTCTAAAGAAAATATAAAAAAGGGCTGGAGATGTGGCTCTGCGGTTAAGCGCCCCTGAAGATGTTCTCTTTATCTCTGATTTTAAGCAATATGATCTAATTAATCTTGGAATGGTGTTCTTCATGTTTCTTTTGTCTGGGAATTCACCAAGTTTCTTGAACCAGGTTTCTGTAAATACATAATTTCTATCAAACTAGGACATTTTAAAGATATTATTAGTTAAAATGTATTTCTATCCTCTCTTTTATCTACTAAGGGTTTTCTTGCCCTAAGAGATGGGCTCTTGCTGTATTGCCCAGCTGAACCAGAATCCTGGGCTCAAGGGATTCCCTCCCTAGCCTAGTACAGGCACACCCTGCGCTGGCCCCTCAGGATTCCAGCCACATATGTATTAGGCTATTTGAGTTGTCCTATGGCTTGGTGGTCCTCTCCTCATTTTCTTTTGGTCTTTCTTTTCTCATTGTTTCATATCTGATCATTTCTACTAGATATTTTCATCTACAAGATCTTTTCATCTATTATCTAATCTGCTGTTAATCTCATCCAGTAGGACTCTCATCTCAGAGATTTTTTTTTTTTTTTTTTTTGATCTCCAGAAGTTCTGCTTTGTTCTTTTATGTCATTCAGGGTGTCCTGTAATCCCTATGTTTTGCTCCACCTTGTTGACCATAATATGCTTATTCTATCATTTGCATTATTTCTTAGTCTATTTGAGGGCCGTGTGTATGTTGTTTGGTTTGCAGTGCTGGGAATCCAACCCAGGGCCTCATGCATGTCTACAGGTGTGCACCACCATGCTGAGCGAGACCGCTGCCTTCTTTTCCACCTTGTGGTGCTGGGGATCAAACTTAGGGCCTCGCGCAGAGGAACACTGCCTTTTAACCTAAGGTCTAAAATTTCCCAGCAGATAAACATCACTTGCATATTATTATTTTAAAAGCCACTTTTCAGGGGCTGGGATGTGGCTGAAGCCGTGGCGCGCTCGCCTGGCATGCGTGCGGCCTGGGTTCGATCCTCAGCACCACATACAAACAAAGATGTTGTGTCCACCGAAAACTAATAAATAAGTATTAAAAAATTTTTTTTAAAAAGCCACTTTTCAGAGGCCATTATAATATGGATAATTCTTGGCATATTCATTTGATATAATTTTATTAAATACCAAATATAAATGCCAAATATTCTATATAATTTTATTGAATGTGAAATACTCACATCAGATACTGTATATTTACTCACCCGACACCCATTTCTGACTTGGACTTTCCCTTATAGAGGTTGGAAAGCTACATACTCCAAATCCCAGCGTCCCTCATGGTCAGGGTGACTAGGCGATGCATTCTGAGTGACACATATACACAGGAGTCCAATGGAAGAAGAAGGATGGAAAATCTTTTGTCCTGTCTCCTTTTTTCCTATATGGAACAAAGTTTCTGGAGTTGAAATAACTATTTTATGTCTATGAAACAAAAACAAACAAATGAACAAAAAAACAAGGATTAAAGCCAGTTGCTAAAGATGGCAGAATGTAGAACTAAAACAGCTTATTTCCTTATGGCATCGCGAAGCAGCTAGACCAACTAAGTGATACCTGCTCTGAATTTCGGGGAGACTTGCTGCTCCCAAATTCAGGACTTTGGAGCAACTTATGTCACCCACTACCGATGACTGTTCCCCTTTTGAGAAACAGCTTATGGTTTACTACTGAGCAGCAATGGAGACTATAGACACTTGACTGCAGGCCACCAAGTCAGCATGTGAACTGGGCATCTGACTCATCACTTCACAAACTTAGGCTTGCACAAAAGCACTTCCTTTTCAGATGGAAGTGGCATATATGAGTCCAGGCACAGGGAAATCCAGAAGACACAAGGACACTTCATGAGAAGAGGCCCAGAGGCCTTCGCTGCTCCTTTCTGCCAATCTGCACGGCACAAGACTGTATTTCCAGAGAAGGCCACAGGGATGTCTCTTGTCTCACTTGCTCTTCTGTACCTTTAACTGACCCACCTCAAGAAATAAAATCTAAGCAAGGCACAGTGGCCTGGGTCTGCAATCCCAATAGAGTAAAAGAGAGCGATGCTCTCCAACTCCCAGGGTTCCCGGGCGCTCGCTCTAGGAACCCCACTGCCTCAGCAGCCTCGGACGGGCCTGAATGGACAGGAATGCCCTTCAGTCCTAGCAAAGTCTCAGACAAATGCCAGCACCAACTTGCCAGCCAGAATGGGTCAAGGTGAAAGTCCCGCCTACAGACCCCAATCACTGCCCAAAGTATCTCATGGACTAGAGATGAGCCATCCTTGCTGAGCCTTGCCCAGATAGTAGATTCATGAGACAAATACAGTATTGTTATTTTAAATCCCTCAATTTTAGAGTGGTTAGTTGGGTATAGATAACTGACACATGCATCCATGACCCTGAAAAACCATGAGAAGGGACATCCTCTCAGTGGGTAAACCTTTGAGCAATGTACCTGGACTTCCCTTCTCAGAAAAAGAGATAGCCAGGTATCCATATGTGCAGTGATTCATGGGTGGTGACTAATTTTAGGCAATGGTCAGGAACTTGGAAGGAGCATGACTAGAAAATTAGCGCCAAAATCTGGGGAATTCCTTTCTGAAAAGGGCACAGTGTAGTAGGTATTTTTAGTTCCTGTGATGGCTTGTCAAAGAGCAGCCTCAGCAGAGAAGACCCTCAATCATCACATGGACAAGAGGACACATTCTGTCAACTTTGGTCAGCCTCCTTCTCCAGTAAGCCCTGTCCTTGCCCCAAAAACTCTTGAGGAAAAAAATGGTCAAAATGGCAGAAATGGAAGATAGACAAGGTCTTACCAACATGGACTTTTATAGCCCAACCTGTCTACAGCAAAGATCAACAATGAGCTGTCCCCATTTCTCAAGGGGATCAACCAGTCACACAGCCGGAGATTGCTTTCATTAGGTCATGTTGGCCTTTTGTTCTGATTAAAATAGATGCTTTGTATATGTTTCCTTTTGTTATGCTCGAATTCGGGACCTCCAAAAGACCACCAGAGACCCAAGATCGATGCAAGCAGCAAAGAGGTGTTTATTGCGAGCTAGCTAGGTCCTCCACACGCGCACACACAGCAACTGGTGACGCTGAGAGGCCCCGAGCCCAGGGTTTGCAGCAGTTTTATACATTCTTTGGAGAAGGCAGGGACTTCACATACATCATAGCATCTCTTCGCAAATCATCACATACCGTGGGAAAATCAAATAACAACTCTAAAACATGATTAGCACATTCACTGGTGGGAACAAGTTGGGTAGGGATGATTGGTCAGTACAAAAGGGGTATTCATTTGAACTGATTGGTTTAAGCCAAGAGGGGTGTACGTGCTGAACTACATGGTTTCCCAACATGTTATCAACCACCATAAACTACTGGAAGGGTCATCTGGCATCCCAGGTATTTCCCTGTCTCATGCTGATTGGTGGCTGCTAGGGGGTTGCTATGGATCCCCACCTAGCCTGACTGAGTCAGGGACACCTGGCTCAGCAGATCTCTCCTGTTATTTGTAGATAAACAACTTAGCAGGGTGGGAATGTGCCTAGGAGTGCTCTGTGGGTTTTTCCAAGGACAAAGGTGATGTCCCTTCCTTGGACAGTCTTTGCTCTGAGGTAGAGGCTGGTTTTTCACTTCCCCTACCAAAACCAACCTCCATGAACTTAAGACTTTTTCACTGACACAGTGTATCATTGTTTCTGATGGAGGAACTTCCTTTATGGCAAATGAAGCATAGCAATGGGCTTGTGCCTAGTCAATTCCAGGGCTCCATGTTCCCTGTCTCCATGAAGCAGCTGGCCTCGTAGGATGGTGGAGTGGCCTTAGGAGGATTCAGTCACATTCTCAGCTAGGCGGAAACACCTTCTTGGGCTGGGACAATGCTAAGTCAGTGACCAGGACATAGGCAAGCTTCATGAAAATCAAGGAACAAAGTGGAAATCGTGACTGTGAGAAGAGCCACTGTGATTTCCACCCCTGGTCCTCCCTGAGAGTTGATTTTGCTTCCCTCTGTCTTAACTCGGGCTCTGTTGGTCCAGAGGTCTTAGTTCCCAAGGGTGGATGCTTCTACCCAAGCACACAGAAGGGCTTCCATTCAACTGAGACCATTGGCAGGCCATTGCGGACCCCTCCACCTCAGTGGGGATTTTTGCACTAGCTAGGATGATGGACCTTGACCATCAGAGAGAGGCTGGGTTGGTGGTACCCAGTGAGGCTGAGAAGGAACCTATCCAGAAAACATGGGTTCTCTTGGGGTGCATCTTAATTCTCCCACGTCCTCTGACCAAACTTAATGAAAAACTATAACTCAAAGGGTTACAGGGTACCAAAGCTGGCATATGATGCAGCAAAAAGCAATCCAAAAGATGGGACCTCCGTCACCTTTTTGAAAGACAGTGTGCCTTTAATTGTATGAGAGGAAGAGTTTAATGAGCAACTCAGAAGTGTAATTTTGCTGTTGCTCTTGTTTGGAAGATAAATGAGGTAAGCAAAGGTGGATATATTTTGCCAAACTTCTTACACTGGAACTGTGTCATCTGGAATCCCCTTCCCTTAACTCCTAGGTGAAGCCAAGTCAAGGGAAATATTTGCTTGAGGTATGAAACATAAGAAAGGAACAGCACTGACCTTCATTGAGGCCTGAAGGTCAGTGTAGGCCTCAGGTCAGCATAGGCCTGCAGCTCACCTATGGCCTCCCTCTCTGGCTGGTTCCTCCTCTCTTGGATCTTCTCCTTCAGTTCCTCAGAGTTTTGATGTTGAGAGCCACAGCCCGGTCAGAATGGTGCCTGGCATTTGCCAGAGGGAATGGTTGAAAGGTGACCCCAGCGAACCATTGAGATGATGATTTGAGTTAAGCTATATATAATTGCTGTGATGCTGGATTGATTGAATTGTATATTTGACCTTTATTGTCGGGCAATAGGGCTGCTCTTGCTGCCTTGGGTGCCCGCTACTTTGAGTTCTCGCGAGGGTTTGAGGAGATTGGTCGGAGCCTGGTGGAGGGACTGTGTTCCCGAGTGGTGTGTGTAGGGCCGGAGAGAGTTGGGGAATAAAGAGTTGCTGTTTGAATCTACAAGGCTTTGTGGTGGCTTGGTTATTTGTGCCCAGCCAGACTGCGGCATTCCAGGAGCACATGTGGCACAGGGTACCAGCTTCTTCTATGGGTGGCCCAGGGCATCAAGGTTGAAGGTTTTGAAAACAGATGTGGGTTCCAGGTCTTCATGGATTCCACTCTGTCCTCATTCTTCCCTGCTTCACAGTGAACTTTTATTCCTAACTGCTAACCCTGCTGACCTGTGCAACTCCAGCCAGGCCACCAGACTCAGAGCCTCCTGTTGACTTTGTCACCACTGCCTTTTACAGCCCTGACTAAATGACTTCTCTTTGATCCTCTAAGTGTCCTTTTCCAGATTTGACTAGCTAACCCTAGCCCTGACCCTGACTCTGTTCCTGACAATTTCACATACACTTCTATAAAAAATTGTTCACCTGAAGTTCTAATTTAACTGACATAAAGTTTTTAACGTTTAAAAAGAGAACAAGGGCTGGGGATGTGGCTCAAGCGGTAGCGCGCTCGCCTGGCATGCGTGCGGCCCGGGTTCGATCCTCAGCACCACATACAAAACAGAGATGTTGTGTCCGCCGATAACTAAAAAATAAATATTAAAAAAAAAATAAAATAAAAAAATAAAAAGAGAACAAAAGAGGAGATAAATCCGCATGCCTAGTGTGTGTCCAGTTTTGTAATAACATACACACGTGCTTGCATAGAGAAGAGATTTAAAATGCATCAAAATGAATAAGATCATGTCCAGGATTAGGGGTGAGAGAGGAGTAAATGGGCAGAGAATTTTTAGCGCAGGGAAACTATTCTACCTAACATGATACTAGCAGATGCATGACCTTGAACATTTGTCAAAACCCATAGGCTTGTACAACACCAAGAGGGAAACTTAAAGTGACCTACAGACTTGGGCGATATAGATTGTCCACGTAGGCTCACCAGCTCTAACAGTGGACCACTCTGGGAACAAGTGGACCACTCTAGGGCAGTGCGTGGAATAGTGTGAGGGCTGAGTGTGTGCGTGTATGGGGGCAGGGTATGTGGGCCCTCCTGCTCCTGTCTGCTCAATTTTGCTATGAACCTAAAAGTGCTCTAAGAACCAAAGTCTATTTGGATGCCACAAAATTAGCACTAAGATTAAATGTCTATATTTAAAAAAGAAGAAATTTCCTAAATTAAAAAAAATCTAACATCACACCTCAAAGAACTAGAAAAATAAGAACAAATTAAGCCCAAAGTTAGCAGAAGGAAGAAGATAATAAAGATTAAAGTAGAAATAAATCAGAGAATAGAAAAACAACAAAAGAAATCAACAAAACTAAGAATTGATGTTTTTTTCTAATAAAATCAATAAACCATTAGGCTAAGAAAAAAAGAGTGACATATAAATAAATAATATCAGAAAAAGAAAGAGGGGACATTACAATGACTGTCTCAGAAATGAAAGGATCATAAGGGACAATTATTAATAATTATATATCGACAAATTTGATAATCTAGATGAAAGATACATATTCTTGATTCAAGAAGAAACAAAGCCAAGTGCGGTGGCCCACGCCTGTAATCCCAATGGCTCGGGAGACTGAGGCAGGAAGATCTCGAGTTCAAAGCCAGCCTCAGCAATTTAGCAAAGCACTAAGCAACTCAGTGAGACCCTGTCTCTAAATAAAATACAAATAGGGACTGGGGATGTGGCTCAGTAGCCAAGTGCCCCTGAGTTCAATCCCTGGTACCAACAACAACAACAAAAAGAAATAGAAATAGAAAGCCTGAATAGACCAATAACAAATAAGGAGACTAAATGACTAATCAAAAATCTCTCAATACAAGAAAGGCCTGGGACCAGGTGAATTCACAAGTGAATTCTACCAAACACTCAAAAGATGAAAACCTTCTTTCCGCCATGATATTCAGCACTAAATTCTTATTAGCACTAAGATTAAATGTCTATATTTAAAAAATAAGAAAGTTCTTAAATTCTTCCAAAGTATAGAGGAAGCAGTCACACTTCCAATCTCATTGTATGAGATAGCATCATCCTGACCTCAAAGCCAGACAAAAACATGATGAGGAAAGAAGATTACAGGCCAATATCCCCGATGAACACAGATGCAAAAGCCTCAGGAAAGCACTAGCCGACCAAATTCAGCAACATATGAAAATGGTTACACACCATGACCAAGTGGGGTTCATTCCTGGGATGCAACAATGGTTTCAACAAACACAAAGCCATCAATGGGGTACACCACACGAACAGAACAGAAAGACAAAAGCCACATGATCCCATCAAGGGGTGCAGAAAAAGCATTTGACAAACTTCAGCATCCATTTATGATAAAAAGAATTTTCAACAAAATAGGTAATAGAAGCAATTTATCTCCACCCAGTAAGGACCATTGGTGAAAAGGCGTCAGCTAACATCAGCACTGATGGGAAAAACTGAAAGTGTTTCTTCTAAGATGCGGTACAAGGCAAGTGCACCCGTCTCCTCTGTTCGGTTAACATGTGCTGTTAGTTGGTCCTTTGCCGCAGTCTGGCTGGGCACAAAATCACGAGCCACTCAAGCAGGAACAAAGTTTATTTTTTGAAACTGCCGCCAATGTCCGGTACCGCCCGGGAAGATTTTTTCCACCCACTCGGCCTCCTCCCGGACCCACAGAGAGAGCTCCTCCCCCGGAACTCCCTCCTACTGTACTTCCCCAACCAATGGGAACTCTCCAGGAGTCCCGTAGCCGGCCTAGGTGAACAGCAGGAATCCAATATCCATATGAATGCAAATCTTAACATAATCATATCATCTCAATGGCTAGCTGGCCTCACCTTTCGACCAAAAATGCCATGCATCATATACTTGGCTCTTAGCAGTCCTTCACCACTGGGACCAACATATCCAACAAGAACAACTTGGAGGAGGAAAGGTTTATGTTGGCTCGCTGTCCCAGAGGTTTGGCCCAGAGGTTTGAGTCCATTGTTGGCTGAGTCGGTTGCTCTGGGCCCAAGATGAGGCTGAATATCATGGTGGGAGGGAATGATGGGGGAGTGCTGCTTTGTTCTTGGCAGCCAGGAAGCAGGAAGCACAGAGAGAGGTGGTGAGGGAATGAAGGGAAGATGCACCCTTCCAGGGCACACTGCCAGGGACCCACCTCCGCCAGCCATGCCCCACCTGCCCACAGTTACCACCCAGTCCATTCAAATTAGAACAGACTCATTAGATCACATGAGAAACTGATGTGACTCCATTTTTAAAAATAAATAAATAACAGCAGCTTCTACCTCAAGGCCTGTCCTAAGGAAGGGGGCGTGACCCTTGTCCTTGGAAAAACCCACAGAGCACTCCTAAGCACATACCCACCCTGCTGAGTTGTTTGTCTGTAATAACAGGAGAGATCTGAGGCACCAGGTGTCCCTGACTCAGTCAGGCTAGGTGAGGACCCATAACAACCCCCTAGCAACCTCCGATCAGCATGAGACAGGGAAAATACCTGGGATGCCAGATGACCCTCCCAGTAGTTTATGGTGGTTGATAACATGTTGGGAAACCATGTAGTTCAGCACGTATACCCCTCATGGCTTAAACCAATCAGTTCAAAGGAATCCCCCTCTTGTACTAACCAATCACCCCTACCCAACTTGTTTCCGCCATTGAATGTGCTAATCATTGTTAAGAGTTGTTTGACTTTCCCGGGGTATGGAATGATTTGCTGTGTGATGTTGTGACAAATAAGGTATCCCCCCAAAACCTATAAGTTCTCACTGAACAAAGGACCAGGGTTCACTCCCTGGGATGGTTGTGAATCCAGGCTCCAGCTTACAATAAAGACTCTTGTGTGATTGCATCGGATTTGGCTCCTGCAGGTCTATTGGGGTCCTACGAATCTGACATAACACACACAATCTTTACCTGTGAATCTTCTTGCATTAGCACAGGGGCTTTGGGGGGCACTTCATATACAAACCATAACAGCATAGTACTAGAAGTCCTAACCAGAGCAATTAGACCAACATTCTAAAAAGAAAAACCAAAGAAAGAAAAGGCATGCAAATCAGAAATAAGTTAATTATCTCTATTCATAGGTGACACGAGATCACATAGATTCAACAACTGCACTGGATGTGTTTATTAGTTCTAACAAGTTTTTGTTGTTTTGAATCTTTATGATTGTGTCTACATGGTATCATGTCATCTTCAGGAAGTCAAAAAAAACAATCCTATTTAACATAGAAATAAAAGCTGGCACAGTGGTGTCACCGCTGTTTACCGGTGACGAGTCCTTGCTTCCCCGATGCTGAAGTATAACACCAGAGAAGCAGCCGAGGCAAGTTTAGAGTGGACAGTGCAAGCTTTATTAAAGGACAGCAGAAAAGACTTCTCCCCGGAGGAAGAAGGGGACCCAAGAGGTGGAATCCATGGAAGGGGGAGGTCTTCCCTCTTTTATAGCTAAGGTCTACTTTCAGCTTTCCCGCATTCCTGTCACCTTCCTGTCCTTTGTTCTGTTATCTTGCAGTGATGGAATGTAGGTGGGAAGGCCTAAAGGGTGGGGGACAGGTGGGCTGAAGGAGTATTCTGGGCAGGAAGGGCTTTTGGATTAGCATCTCAGAGTTCGCTGGTAGCTGCTTCATTAACATTTCCTTGTGATGGGCTCCCTGCCTTAGCGACATTTTCAATTCCCCCAAGTGCTGCTCTGGTTTCCTGGGTTCCATTCTCAATAATGGCCTCCATTTTATTTATCTCACTGATATTAGACCTGTTTTACCTAACTACACTAACTACCTATCTTTAAATCTGGCTTCAGTGGTCCACTCCTATAATCCCAGTGACTCAGGAGGCTGAGGCAGGAGAGCAAGTTCAAGGCCAGCCTCAGAAGTTCAACAAGATCTTGTCTCAAAACAAAATTTAAGGGGCTGGGGATGTGGCTCAAGTGGTAGCGCACTCGCCTGGCATGCGTGCGGCCTGGGTTCGATCCTCAGCACCACATACAAACAAAGATGTTGTGTCCGCCAAAAACTAAAAAATAAATATTAAAATTCTCTCTCTCTCTCTCTCTCTCTCTCTTTAAAAAAAAAAATTAAAAAGCTGTGTGAGGTGGCACATGCCTGTAATCCCAGTGGCTCTGGAGGCTGAGGCAGGAGGATCCCAAATTCAAAGCCAACCTCAGCAATGTAGTGAGGCCCTAAGCAACTCAGTGAGACCCTGTCTCAAAATATTTTTAATAAGGGCTGGGGACATGGCTCATTGGTTAAGTGCCTCAGGGTTCAATCCCCAGTACCAATAAATAAATAAATGGGACAAAAAAAATGATTAAAAAAAAGGGGGGGAGGGGCGCTGGGGATATGTAGTTCAGGGGTAGAGGGTCCCTGGGTTCAATCTCCAGTACCAACAAATAAATCAATAAACAGTAACAAAAAGAAAAACACATTTACAAATAAACTTAAAGAGTGAAGGGCGTATATACTGAAACTAATCAAATAGACATGCTGTGTTCATGGATTGGAAGAATTGATACTCTTAAATGCCGCAGTCCGGCTGCAGCAAAATAACCGGGGGTGGGGGGGTGACGAACAACTTGTGTACATTGATACAGCAGGAGTGGGAGCCGTTTATTGTAGGACCGGAGGGGTATATATACATTACACACAACTTATCTTAATTAACATAAACTAGATACAGCAGTCAACCAATAAGGAATCTCCACACTTAATGGCTCCCTGGTGTTACTTCACAAACCACTCCCTCTGCAAAATGCCAGGAGCCATCTTGACTTGTTTACAGACTCTAACACTTAAAATTATTCATTCTATGCAATACAATCTATGGATTCAAGACAATCCCTATAAAAATTCCAACAACTCTCCCCTTTTTATTTTTTTACAGAAATAGAAAAAAATAGTCCTTCAATAACCAAAGCAATCTTGAGCAAGAACAACAGAACTTCAAAATATACTACAAAACTATAGTAACTAAAACAGTTTGTGGGGGCTGGAGTTGTGGTAGAGCATTTGCCTAGCATGTGTGAGGCACTGGGTTCAATCCTCAGCACCACATAAAAAAATAAAATAAAGGTATTATGTTCAGGGCTGGGGATGTGGCTCACGCGGTAGCGCACTCGCCTGGCATGAGTGCGGCCCAGGTTCCATCCTCAGCACCACATACAAACAAAGATGTTGTGTCCACCAAAAACTAAATAAATATTAAAATTCTCTCTCTCTCGCTCTCTCTTTAAAAAAAAGGTATTATGTTCATCTACAACTAAAGTACTTAAAAAAAAACAGTATAGTACAGGCATAAAAACAGACATAAAGACCAACAGACCACTCATATAATTTTATAAAAATTTTAAAAATTTGTCAATGATACCTTGAGAAAGCTTTTAAAAGTGGCCAGAGAGAAGATTACAGTGTGGGCCAGCCCAGGGTCTAACAGGAAGGACACAAAATGTTAATAAGTTCCTTCTGAGCTTAGCCTGTTGCTGGTCTGTGTGCACGCACACGCTGGGCTCTATTCTGGGCTTACACCCCAGCCAGTCACTGTGTAAGGGTAAAAGAAATTGAAGTTAAAGCGTAAAAGTTAAAGGGTAAAAGACCGGGTATTGTAAAGTTTCTAAGCTGCAAGGTCTGAGTTAAAATGTAAAGAATCAGGTATTGTTAGGTTTCTATGCTACCTGCAAAACCTGAAATCCCTGTAGCTGTTAAGACAATACTGGAACTGCCCAGTAAATATTCCCACTGACTCCCTGGTTGTCTAATAACCTGGGACTCTGTGTAACTTGTCACGTAGTCATTTAGGCCCTAAAACCAATCAGTTTGAATGCGTACCCCGCTTAGGAGTGACCTATCACCCCCGCCTGACCTGTTCCCGCCAATGAATGAACTAATCATGTTTAGGAATTGTTGCTTGATTTTCCCGCGGTGTATGATGATTTGTTAAAGGAGACTGTGATGTATGTAAAGTCCTGCCCTCCCAAAAAAAGTGTACTTAAGCAGTGCTCAGCCCCTGCTCGGGGCTCTGGGCTGTTCTCCCTTCTTGAATGGGCACGGAGCCCTAGCATGCTAGATCAATAAATCCCCTTCTGCCAATTGCATGAGTGGTCACTCGGTGGTCTCTTTCTCCGACGTTTCGCCGGACCCTTACAACTGTTTTTCAGTGTTGCCAAAAAGTGTATTAGTGGTATAGATTTTAAATCAGCATATCTGTTAAATTCCCAGCCAAGGAAATTTAGAAAATAGTTTCCTTATTCCATAGTTTGATTAGTGGGTTTAAAAGATAAAAAATAGTGGCCAAAGTGTTTCCCAGAACAAGGAAGAAGTTAAAATAACTTTTTCCTCCCCGCCCCGCCCCCAGTGCCAGGATGCAACCCAGCCTCCTGAGTGCTAGGTGAGAACTCCCAGCCCTGGCCCAGCACTTCCCGGGACAAGGAAGATGTTGCCACCAGCAGGTGACACTGGTAAATCTGCACACACCTAGGCCAGCGTGCACCTTCTGAAGGTGTGAATCCCATCATGAGCTTCCACAGACACAGCTGGCTAGGTGAAGGGCAGTCTGGCTCCCTAAGGAACAAGGACCAGCGTGAGGAGTGAGGAAGGAGTGAGGTTAACTTAGAAACCCACAGCTGGCCTCTGCTCCCCACCGCCCCCGGAGCTCGGGGAAGCAGTGAGGAACCCTGTGCTGGCCTCTCTCCTGCAGGACTGCCCACCTGGGCGCCCATGCTCACCTTCTCTTTCATAGGCATTTTCCATCTTCCATGTACATTAATATGTGCCACGGGCCTCCGCTTCCTTATTCAGTGGATATCTGAAGGGCCTCTACTGCCCAGTGATTGAAAGAGAGAAATCACACAACCGTGGGGCTGAGCCACTGAGGGGTGATGATCCATTGACAGAGGTGAGAAGACCTGGGGGCCAGTCATGCTTGGGCTGGCAATGATGAAATCAGGGTCGGATTTGAAAGTGCTGAGTGTAAAATGGCCACTGGAGATCTAAGAGGAGGATGTAGGCTCCCAGGACCCAAGGGAAGGAACTGGGAAGAAGAGGGAGTTCCGCCAGTGACCGTGGTCTCTAGCCTGCCTGCATTGGGCTTCACTGTCAGTTTTCCAGTTTTGAACCCTAAAAACTGACCACCGGGTCCTGGCCTGGGACAGTTGTTCCTGGAGAGATGGGTTTGTCTCCTTGCTCACCCCTTCTCTCTTGCAAGTTAGAAGAATGTGATAAACACGTGGAGGAACAGCAGAGGGCGCTGCGAATCTAAACTGCTCCTAAAGCACAGCAAGGTTCCTGGGGCTAATGGTTTTCAGCTTCTGGCATATGCAAATAATGGAGAAAGGGTCTATTCCACATTTTGGCTTATAACTTAAATCAGTATCCATAATGTTTTACCTTCAAATATCATCAACTTTATCTTGAAATGCAAACTACAAATAACAAAAATTGAAGACAAATGGATGATTTAAGTTATGGTTATGATTTTATGAGCTCTTTAAATTCACAAACATTAGGCAAAAGTCAGTACTGTAGGGATGATGTATCTTACGCCTAACAATGTGCAGAGTGAAATTCCAATCAAGAATTCTATCTTAAGAGTTAAAAATATATTTTAGAGCAGACACATTATTTTTGCAGTATTTCATTGATGTGATATTAGCAAATCTCCTCTCCCAACCAGATGTGAAATAGCTTTGATGGTATAGATTACCTGTAGGACTTAAACTGCATGAACCAAAGGACAACAAAGGACAAAACAGTAAATATGTGTGCACTTTGGCATTTAATTTTTTTTTACTATGCAGTTTTATGTAGGATTAAATGAGATAGCCTGATAATATTTCTGAATATAACAGTGCCTGATATTCACAAGGCACTCAATAATTGCTGGTTCTTTTCTTTCTTTGCTCTCTTGATTGAATTTTCTACTCAATCTACTTCTTATAAAAATATTGTGTTTCCCACAAAGATTGGTCACATTAAATATCATTCTCACTTATTGATTTGGGATGTTAGAAATGCAAAAGATGAAACGCAGGGGCTCATGCAGATTGAAAGTTAATTTACAACTGAGAAACCACTCTGTGGGTTTGTTGCTGCTGCTTGTTTTTGATAATGTGCAGTTGTAGAAATTTACGAAGATCCTTTCAAGAGGGCAATGTCCTGCCTGCAGAGGCGATTTGCTTGGGTATGGATCAGCTCCGAGACTGACTGTCGCCCTGCTATTGAATTAGAGCTATTATTTTTGACAAGTACGGCAGCTGTATCATCACTTTAATCACCCAATAATCCACTGTGTCTCTTTATGCTAATAAATAAAACATCCCTCGTTAAATATTTCCTAGTAAGCAAGAGCAGACCTGTAATCTCCTCCCCCCATATGTTACAAAGTAAAATGATATAACAGTAATCAAATCAAATCAAATCATGTCTAGGAGTTTTATAGACAACTAATAGCTACGATTGCAAAGTGCACATCAGATACCAATTGAAGGGTACTTCTCTCTTTAATATAATATACTATACATATTTCACTAACTGTCTCATGATATCAAATGAATTTAACAAGATGATTATGTAGGTCAAATTACTTAGTAAGTTCTTTTAAGAATGGCTTTTAGACCCATTATGACTTTTAATGGTGCAATTTGTTAAATGATTGGAATTTCTAGAATCCTGCCTGCTAGTGCCGGTCAGGAACACTCGCTCTGCCCTGGTGATGATCTATTTTTAAAACATACTTCCAGCTTCTGGCCATGGGAATGAAAATGACCACCAAAGAGCAACTTCTTGAAGCTCATTTCTCATTTTTAATTATTTAAACTACTTCTTTATGCAGATGATAATTTGAATATTCTAATTTCAAATAACCTTCTGACCACATTTCTTTCCATTCTGTATGGAGATGTCCTCTTTTTCCCCTAAATTTTAAATATGGCCCTTCTTATTTTTTTAAATTTAAAGGTTTCCATTGGCTTTTTTAAAAAAATAATTTTAATATTTATTTATTTTTTTAGTTTTCGGCGGACACAACATCTTTGTTTGTATGTGGTGCTGAGGATCGAACGCGGGCCGCACGCATGCCAGGCAAGCGCGCTACCCTTGAGCCACATCCCCAGCCCGGCTTTTTTAAAAAAATATCTTTATTTTTATGTGGTGCTGAGGATCGAACCCAATGCCTCACGTATGCGAGGAGAACGTTCTCACTCTGAGCCACAATCCTAGCCCCAGCCCTTCTTATTTTTTTGTCAGAAGCTATGGACCAAATAGGTAGGACAAAAGTTTAGGCTTTTCTAAATGGTGAGTTTGCTTTGAAACCTATTTTTTACTTTCCTTTTGTTTAGTTATCTTTTTGCAGTGCTGGGGGTCCAGCTGAGGGCCTGGGGCATAGTAGGCAAGGGCTCTGCCAGGGAGCCACACCCCCAGCCTGAGTTAGTTTCTTTATTGTACGCCCCAAACAGTAAACAGAAAAGCCAAAGGCACATGATTGAAACACTCAGTCTTTGTCTTGAGAGCAATGTCATTATTTACATTGCCTTTTGGCATTTATTTTACTCAGCTTGAGAAAGCTTATTATTCAAGGTAACCTTTAGAAAATTGCCTATTGAAAATCACAAAATCACATAGTGATTTCTTTCTTTCTTTTTCTTTTTTTTCAACAGGGTCTCTGTCTGTTGCTCAGGCTAGTCTTGAACACCTGGGCTCAAGCTTCCTCCTGCTTCAGCCTCCTGAATGGCTGGGACCACAGCTGCGTCCCTGTGCCCAGAACACAGTGAGTAATATGTCCTTCCCTTTAAAGATTATTGTATAAAGTAACTATTACATGCCTTCATGTAATAATTGATCTTCCAAATCAACATTCTTGAAAAATCAATCTGACATCTCTGGTTTGTATACACCCTCCATGGAAATTCTCCTAAAACCCCAAGCAGCCTTAAAATCCCCAACTCTGATCAGTAACCAAAGCCAGAGTTTCACAGCATGCAGAATTGCTCTGACTGTAGAGCAGAGAGCATTCTGGGGCACAAGTTCCTGAGGGGGACTCTGGTGTAGTTCTTTTCCTACTCTGGCTCTTGCATGAGGTGACCCTGGATGCACGTCCCCTGGCTTCTCAGAAACCTGGTCTCAGCTCTAAAATGAGGCTGACAACTTTTGCTACCTGCTCCTTGGGGGTGGTTGTAGGGTTTAATGAGTTCCCCGCACACATTCTCATTTTCCACTCAAGCCTTCAGTGAGTTGTAGGTAGGGGCAGAGTAGAAGTGGAATATGGGAGCGTGCTTGGAAGTCTGGCTGAAAGTCACTCCTGAACAGTGTTATTTAATTTTTCTGCTTCTTTTAGTTCAATGGATGCAACATTCACAATCCTCTCTCAGCCCATCAACCACAAAAACTTAATTAGATATTATATCTCCTTGGTTTAAAATAGTATTTAATTTTACATAATGTGTTCAGCCAAAATATTAGGATTCCCTAAACAGAAATGTTCCCTCTATTTTTTTCCCTTGGGTTTTTCTTTCAATTTTTTTTTTTTTGTAGCTTTTAAAAAAATTATTCTCCTTAAAGTCTGATTTCGGCAGTTTCCCTCTGTGAAACATCACCAACTCCCCCGTTACCACTACTTAATTGAAGATGTAATCCCCACTTAGCGACTCTGGAGCCTCACAGATACCAAGTGCAGCAACGAGTAAATATTAACATTCCCGTTAAACGCGCTGCCTCTGATTCCTTTCCCCCACAAATTGTCTTCCTGCTCCTCCGAGTGTCATCTGAAATGAGATCATATTAACTGTGCCTTATATGGGGCTGGGAGCGCTGGAGTCGAAATTAATGGGCAAATATCCTTTTCACTTACAGAGTAAATGAACACTCGGTCTTGGAGCCAGGGTCAGGTGTGACAGGAAGTCGCAGGCCACCCAAACAAGAGCGAGGCACCTCCAAGCATTTTGCTGCTCGATGGGGGAAAAAAAAAAAAAAAGAATCAAAGGAAATTTTTAGAATGGGTAGCTCTTGGAACACAGCAGTGCACGGCTGTATAACATCAGGCTTGCTTAGAAGGTGTCGCCAAAATACTCGGGCTGCTTCAGTCCCTGGGAAGGCTAGCATTTGGTCCATTCCTGTCTGTTCCAGGATAACCCAATTCTGCACCAGGACTCCCAGTCTGCACTGGAGAATCGTGGCCCCCGAGCCCCCGAAACTCAAAACAGTGGTGGGACCCAATTCCAGGGGAAACTTTTAATTGACACATCACAACGGCCCGTATCGCGGGCACCGTGCGAGGATTCCACGCCTGGGGACGCCGTCAGCGGTTCCGTGGGCTGGAGTCGGTTCCTTTGTGGGGGCGGGCGACCTGGGAACGCCGCCCTGCCCTTCGTGTCCTCTCTGAAGCTTGTTGTGGGCGGTCGTCACCCAGCTGAGCTGCCGCGGTGGCGTCTGTGAGTCCCGTCAGGTGGAAACTGGGAGAAGTAAAGAGCCCTTCATTTTCCTTCCTTGCTGCAGACATTGATGGTTCCCCGAAGAAGCGTTTGCTCCTCGAATTACAGCAGAGGGCACCAGAGACTAGGGCACCGCCAGCTCCGCGCCGGGTGGCTCTCCCAGCCTCGGTGCTCTGGCCACGGTGCCCTTCGCACAGGTGCCTGGCACCCCAAGGTCACGACCATCTCGCTCGCTCGCTCCTTTTTTTCAATGAAGATCTGCTTCCCGGCTCTTCGCGCTGGTCTTTCGCGCCGCGGAGGCCCCGCTTTGGGGAGGCCAGCCTTCTCTTTGCCATGTCTGGAGCCATCTTGAATGCGCATGTCCCCATTAGCGCGGACACATTTGTGCGCATAGATGCGCATGTATCATTTTTTAATCAAAACTAGAAGGGAAAATTATTACATAACAACAATCGCAGCCCTACCGAGGGACCTGTCACGGCGCTCCTACGGGGCGTTGCGAACATCTGTTCGGCATCAGTCCCCCACGAAGAAATTATTCTTATGCTTATTTGAAAGACAGGTAAAGCCACGGTCAGACTGGTAAGGCGACTCGGGACAGACGACAACGCCACCCTCCCTCAGCCAGAGGAGGAAGCTGGGGAGCACGGCCGGTGGAGGCTCTCCGGGTCAGACAGACATTCATTTGCTATTCGAAGCAGCACTTAAGGATGACATGATCTGCAAAAACCAAGAATCTTGGTTAAAATGCCCGTTTCTTTGCTGCAGCATCTGGGAAGCTTCCAGGCCACTTACCTTACTTGGTGGCCGCAGCTGCTCTGGTTGATTCCTAAAGCATGGGCTGCAGAGGAGGAAGTGCCAAGTGATCAGGGGGATTCCTGATCCTTCAGAATGTGGGAAATGAGACGGCTACTGTGTCTCAAGAATAAGGAGTCTAGAACCAATTAGAACTAAAAAAAAAAAAAAAAAGGAATAAAGAGTCTATCCTTACCAGAGGGACCACCCTGGAGCTCCCAAGGAGGCATTGGGTTTCCTGGGGTTCCCTCTTATAGAAGGACCTAGAAAGGATTCGTCTTGACTGGGCTTTTTGCTGCGTTGATTTCTATCTCTGTTCTATTCCTTTGAGGGGCTCAGAGAATCCACATTTGCAAACTCAGGTTTGCAAGATATATATTACTATTCTTTCAAAGGGCAACTCAGTTTCCTTTATGAGCATCATTCTGCCAAACAGTAGACTCTGGTCTCAGTTGAGTTCTTGTTTCCCTGGATCAGTCTCAATCCTAGAAGTCACCAGGCATGAAAGGCCTGCAGGCTGGCATCTGGGGCATGACTACCACCTCACCTTGGTCTCTGGTCCTCCTTCCCAACCACAGAACGTCTCCAGACACTTACTCTCAGTGAGAGTCACTGAGAGTCACTCCAGACCCCTCCTGGGGACACAGAGTCATTTTGCATGGCCCCTGTGCCCTCTGGGACTCGGCCCCAGGCTCATCTAACTGCACAGCCATCTCCACCATGATCCCTCATGTTCTCTGGCCTTTGTGGGGGGAGTAAGGTACTGGTCCCTCCAGGACAAGCTTCTTCTGGAAGTCCAGGCTCTCTGCCCTCTTAATGCCCACTTCCTTCACCCCCTTCTCCACAGCCTGGAAGCTAGAGCTGCCAGAGGGCAGCTGTGGGGCTCTGCACCTCCTCTCCTACCCTCAGGGCTCAGGTCCTGTCCCTCCGGCTTCAGGTCTGAATCACAAAGGATTTTCCTCATCCCTCTATGTGACACCCCTTCCCTGAGGCAAGGATGCCACTTGGTCTTGTGGACTAATAAAGGGGAGGGGAGGGGGAGGCCAGAGGGTCGAAGAAATGTAAGGAGAAAAAATATCCCTCGGAAATCCTAAATATTGTTTTGGCCTATACCCAATAAAATCAATCTACCTTAAAATATAAGTAAGGAAACAAGAGCAGGTGTGAGAAATGGAAAGTCAAGTCCAGAGGACACAAAAATGTCCAACAGACAGCCCGCTCAGTGCCACAGTTAAACTTAGGACTTGTCTCTGTGCTTCCGGTGGCCAAAAAGGGTGACAGAGAAGGAGCACTGTCCCTTTATGTTCTCATTTTCAAAATACAGAAAATATACAAATTTATCAAGAGAAATAAAGAGGGTTTCTTTTTCTCTGACTTCAAACAAATCATCACTTGGGACCTTAGGATGACAGTCCCAGGGGGAAAAGGTGAACTTGACATCACAGCAATCCAGAAACGAGCTCAAGTGGCCCTCAGGTCCTGGTGGCTCCAGACTAGGAACTGGAAGTCAGAGCAGAAGAGCAGCTCCGAAGCCTGGCATCCTTGCTTAAGTACAGAGTGTTTGGAATTTTGGAATTGGTGAAAATACACACACACACAAAAAAAAAAAAAAAAAGAAAGAAAGAAAGAACATTCCAATACCCTGGAGGGGCATGAGTACAGTGGTCTTCCCTTATCCATAGGGAAACAGTCTCCCAGCCCCCCAGTGAGTACTTAAAAGTGCAGATGGTATTGAACCATACACACTGATAGAATTCTTTTTTCTTATATGACCTGTGGTGTTGCCACATGCACCAGAGTTAATCTGTCCTTCCACATTTCATGTCCTGGTGCCTCCTTTGAGTCACAACTCTTTCACTTTGGGGCCACTGTTAAGTCAAATAAGGGTTAATTGCATGCAAACTTGCAATACCTCCACAATCAATCTGATAACCAAGACCGCTGCTGAGTAACCAAAGTGCGCAGGTAGCATATACAACATGGATACACTGGACAGAGGAATGATTCACATCTTGGGTGGGATGAAGTAAGATAGCATGAGATTTAATCATGCTTCTCAGCAGGGCACACAACTTATGAGTTTATTTCTAGATTTTCTATTTAATATTTTTTACTGTAGTTCAATATGGAAAGTGAAACTAGAGATAAAGGCCAACTACCATAGTGAAAAATCTATTGTCCTCTCATGACTATCACTCACTCTCCGGTGTTCTTCCCTTGGACCATTGTGACCCCAGCTCCTCACCCATGCTTCCAGAGTTGATCTGTGTCTATATAAAGGGTATGTAGCCCCACTAGTACTTTTAAACAAATACAAGTTATTATGCACACCATTCTGTACCTTGCTTTTCACAACAGATTTGGAGATAGTTACATGTCTTTTTTTTTTTTTTAATGTTTATATGGTACTTCATGACATGGGGACTCTGTGTTAATAAACCAGTCCCTGTTGAGATTCATTCAGTCATTTATAAACAATTGCTTCTCTCTTCCTCCCTATTTCTTTCTTTTTTTTTTTCTAATACTGGGGATTAAACCCAGGGGCACTCTACCATTTAGCTATATCCCAGGCCTTTTTTATTGTGAGATGGGGCCTCGATAAATTGCCCAAGCTAGCCTTGAACTTGTGATCCTCCAGCCTCAGCCTCCTGAGTTGCTGGGATCACAAGTGTACACCGCTACACCTGGCTCAAATTGCTTTTTTCAGCAATACTGCAATAAGTCACTCTGCACATACTTTTTAGAGTAAACTTAAGTGTTGGTTAAAGACCTATTTGGGAAATCAGTCAGTTCCAGGGAACAAACTTGATAGGTTAGGAAATACGTTGTTAAATTGAACTACAAGAAGTTGAACAATTAACTTTGCCATCAACAGTGTATAAAAGTACCTGTTTTCCCCACTCTTGCCAACATAATACACATTATTTTTTTTCTCTTGGCTATTGCATAATATTCTCTTTCTTGATTATTCTGTCCTATTTATAGAGGACAAAAACTGCGATGGGGAAAATGCCCCAAATATCAGGATCATCTGCATGATACAGGCAGGACCAATTAATAAAATGAAAATGAAAATTTAGAACCCGTTGTTCAGAAATGACTAAGGGCTGGGTGTAGCTCAGTGGCAGAGCTCTCCTGCAGTATGCATGAGGCCCTGGATTCAATCTCTAGCACCAAAAAAAAGACATTAAGTATTTTCAGATGGTGACAGGAGACCATTAACCTCAGGGCAGGACTCTCCTGAATATTCAGCCCTGTGTGAAGGGTCAGGCTGAACCTCGTGAAGCTTCCCTTGCATGCAAGGGTGGAACAGAGCAGCAGATTATCAGGTAGTCATTAAAAATGACCAGCTGGAGACTTCCATCCGGGTGGGTAACAGACATGAAAAAGGAAACGTCAAATTGTTCTTGGACATGGCCTTCGCAACATGGACCCACTTGAGTTAACAGAAATCAGACGTGTGCTCCTGGCATCTCAGTGCAGAGCTGACACGCCCAGGATTGTGGTGGGACGGCGTGAACTTGCTGTGGCTGTAGGTGGCTGTCTCAGGTGGCTCTGTGTTGCTAGCGCTCTTGTTCCTCCCCCAAAGTAGACTCAGTGGCTATTTGGTGTGATCCAGAAGGTGAAGGCAGGAGAGTAGGGCATGAGACAGGAAGGGGAAGGGGCATGTCCTAGCTGTCCCCACAGGGTGGGGGACTCAGGGGAGAAGTCAGAACATGCCTCTCAACTGGTCCAGGCTGCCAGGGGCTTAGGCCATCCTACCCATCAGTGGTGGACAGCAACAGCAGCACTCCTGGCCCTCCCATCATGCCCTGTTTGCAGGGGTCTGGAAAAGCCCCCAGCTATGAGGCCCAGGGCAGACACCAAGGAGTAGTGCGCTGTGTGGGAGCTGGTGTCCCAGTCCACTGGATGTCACTCCTGGCACCCACACGACCATCACATGCAGGGGCTGGCCACACAGGTGCAGGTAAGCTCACAATGGCCTGAGGGATGGGACTGTCAAGTGTCACCCAGTAGGTTGGCACTGTTCCATGAACCCATGAACTGAGGACTCAGAAGGTGGGAGGGTGGCAGACACCTGTGCTGGGGGATGATCTGAGTCCATTTTCTGTTGCGAGTAGCACGACACCTCCATCTGAGCTCCTCATAAAGAAGAGGTTGATTTTGACTCATTTTCTGGCCCAAACCTGGCCTCTTTGCTGTCAGGATCAGAAGCAGTGCGGGGATCTCAAGGTGAGGACAGAGTGTGACAGCGCATGTGTGTCCTCTTCCTCACATAGGACCACCAGGACATCAGGGCATTGATGACCTCCCCGAGGCGTCCCCGCTCCAAATGCCAACCTAAGTTCCAGCCCTCCCAGTATCTCACATTGGGATTAAACTCCAGCATGGGTTTCTGGGGGACCAACCAGATTCAGCCGGGTTCACAGGCAGAAGGGAAGGAGGAGTGAAGATGTGGGCCACCAGCAGGGCTTGTGGAATCCTTCCGCAATATCTTGCAAGAAATCGTGGAAATAGCACAGCTTTGGGGGGACAGCCTCCGGCATGTCCCTTTTATTGTAGTTCTCTGTTAGGGCAGGACACTCGCAGCCCCGGGGGCTACATGCCCTGGTTGGGGGTTGACCAGTGGCTCTCCGGGGCCATGGCCCTGTCCTCCCAGCCTCCCTCCTTCCCAGGGAGCCTGCAGGCCCTTCAGGGAGGTGTGTCTTCCGCAGTCACTTTCTGCAGGCCCTATTTTTTTTTGGGGGGGGGGAGGGGAAGAAATCCTTTTGCTTTTTTCCTTAAAGGGAATATTGGGTGCTAAATGAGGTTTTTTGTTGTTGTCCTTTGTTTTTTTGGAGGAGATGTTCCTTGGGATCTTTGAACGTTGAGACTCTTAAGAGAAATTGAATAGAAATCTTTCATAACTGAGCCCTCCTTGCTCCAGGAGCTCAGGAGGAGGTGGCCTGTTCAGGAGGGGGTGGTCCCTTCCCAGAGTCACCCACTGGCTCCGTCTTGAGGTCCAGCCACCTGAGTCTCTGGAGTCAGCTGCGGGTTCAAAGCCAAGACTCCTGAAGGAGGCCAGAGGGAGAGGCGGCGTGGGGTGGGGGACAGCGGGGCTGGCCGACAAGGGCATCCGTGGCTCGGGTGTTTCTGCCAGATCTGTCCCGCGGCTGCCTTTTTTTTTCCCTTTGACGGGGGTCTGCTTGGAGATGCATCATCTCTTCCTCTTGTTCAAGGGTCTCCTCCTTCAGGAGGGCCTCCATGGTGGACCCGCCGGCCCTGGCCCGTCCTCAGACCCTGACTGCAGGGCTCTGTACGCCTGCGGTCCTGGGACGCTCCTCTGCAGATGGCTGGAGAGCCGCCGGCCGCCCTGCAGGTCA
Source organism: Marmota flaviventris (assembly GCF_047511675.1). NCBI lineage: Eukaryota > Metazoa > Chordata > Mammalia > Rodentia > Sciuridae > Marmota > Marmota flaviventris. The sequence continues at coordinate 10,940,008 of NC_092502.1, forward strand.
GCACCAGCCCCCCCCCCCCCCCAAGAGCAGGTGTCCGACCTGCTGCGGGGGTGGGTCTGCCTCAGAGAGCTTGCGCCACTCGGGTGACAATGCTGCGGGTCTCATTCCCACCCCTGCCTCCCCGTCGGGAGGGGGTCGGGCACACACTGCCCCCCCCCCCCCCCCCCCCCCGTCTCTGTGGCCGCCAAGCCTCCCGCGCAGGCCTCCGCCCCGCATCCCTGTGGCGGGGCTTCTGGACCCGGCTGCTCTCCCCTCCCCACCCCCGCAGCTGGGAGGCGTCACACAGCCCCACCCTGAATTCCGCTTCCAGTCTCCAAACCCTCCTCCCCTGTGACCACTAGAAAGATGCCCTGCGCACTCCTAGAATAAAAGCACCAGTAACCCCGGCGCTAGCACCTAGACGTGGTGACAGCTCCGCGCAGGGGCCCTTGCTCACCCACAGCTCCTTTCACTTGCTACACAGCCCCCGGCCCCCGGCCCAAATGCCTGTCCCACACCCCATCTCCGGCCGGTGCCACTGCAAGGCTGAGATGATGTGGTGCTCCGGTTTCCTCTCAGCCTCTGCACATGCGCTCTCCTGGTGAACATCTGTCTGCCCTAAGGCCTCCTGGGGCCTCTGGAGCAGGACTGTGGGTATTCATTGTGTTTCTTTTTAATTGACAAATAATAATCGTACATATTTATGGGTACAATGTGATGTTCTGATATATGTGTATAGTAAGGAAGGATTAAATAAGCTAATTAAAATCACCTCATCTCCTTATCACCAATTTTGAAATGCACAATATATCATTATTAACTACAGTCTTCATGTTGTGCAAGAGATCGCTAAAATATATTCCTGTTGTCCAACTACAACTTCATACCTTTTAGCCAATGTCTCCCCACCCTGTCCCCACCCCCTCTGCTAACCACCATTCTCCTCCACAAGCTCAATGCTGGAGCTTACACAGGAAGTGATCTCCTACACTGTTTGTTTTTCTGTGCATGGCTTATTTCACTTAACATTATGTCCTCCAGGTCCATCCATGTTCTCACAAATGACAGGATTTCCTTCTTTTCAGGTCTGAATAGTATTCTACTATATACATCTACTACATTATCTTTATTTATTCAACCATTGAATGCTTAAATTGCTTCCACATCTTGGCTGTTGGGAATCCTGCTGCAGTGAACATGGCTTCCCCTCCTCCCCCTCGGTGCTGGGGATCATGTTTATGGAACACAAAGTTGAATGAACTGACTTTGAAGTTACCTTCACTTGTGAAGCTTCCAACTCCTGCTCTTCTCCTGTTAGGGGAAGGTTTTGACAGCAAATTTTGATGAAGGAAGGGAGCGACTGGGAAATGTCATTAAGAAGATAACTGAAAGCTGACCTGGTGGTGCACACCTGTAATCCCGGCAACTCTGGAGGCTGATGCAGGAGGATCACAATTTCAAGGCCACCTTTGGCAACTTAGTGAGATCCTCAGCACCTTAGCTAGGTCCCATCTCAAAATAAAAAGGTGGGGATGGAGCTCAGAGGTAAAGTGCTGCTGTGCTTAACCCCCAGAAAAGAAAGAAAGAAAGAAAGGAAGGAAGGAAGGAAGGAAGGAAGAAAGAAAGAAAGAAAGGCTGGGGTTGTGGCTTAGCGGTAGAGCATGTGCCTAGCACGTGTGAGCCTCTGGGTTTGATCCTCAACATCATATAAAAATAAATAAATAAAATAAAGGTGCTGTGTCCAACTACAACTAAAATAAAATATTTTTAAAAAGAAAGAAAGTGAGTGGCAGGCTGAGGGCGGAGCTCATGGTGGAGGCTCAGAGCCTGCCCTGCACAAGGCTCCGAGTTCAGTCCCCAGCACCACACACACACACACACACACACACAGATGCACACACACACAAACACACGCACACATGCACTTGCACACACACACACTCACACACGCACACACCTGGACTCCACATGGCCCTTGTCTGGGGTCCTCCTACCTTGCCTTTCGTGGCTGGCTCACCAACGGGTCCCGGATGGATCTGGGCACCCGACAGGGCCTTTTCCCTGAGTCACCTTCCAAGCTTCTGCCCTTTCTGTCCACGGACACGCGCCTGCTGTGCCACCACCCGGTGCTCACCTAGCGCTCTGCACAGTCCCCCACCCCGGCAGGTAAACATGGCCCTACTTAACAGGGATCTGAACTCACTCATTGGGAAAAGCTATTGGTGTGGACGTGCAGGGACATCCATTTTCATTACAGAAGAGAGCCTCCTTGTCGATTACTTAGATCCCATAGAAAATGATACACTGAAAATAAGAAATCAGCTCTCCGTCCTGCTTCAAGCTTCCACGGAGCTGCCACCGCACACGTGCAAACGTCCTAGTGTGCTTCCCGTGAAACGCGCAACTGAGGTGCACACTGAGGTGCACACGGCCCTTTGAATCTGTTCTCCAGACTCTATGAGTGCGGTTTGAGGGAATCACAGAGGACTCTCAGGAACCCTGCACAGTGGGAAGCACAGGGTGACTGGAACCCTCCTGAACTCAAGTCCGACTGCAGAGCTGGTCAACACGCAGTGCCGAGGTCCACACCCCAGTCACTTAGGGTGACAAGGCCCTCTGCACAGCCCAGACTGGGACGCGGTGTCCCTGGGCTCCATGGTACAGAGCTCAACTGTGTACCACCCCTGCCCCCCCAGCTCTGCACATGGCCGCCCAGCTGCTTTGTGTCCTAAGCGCCCCACATCCAGTCTCCACCCTGGATCCCCACAGCCATAGGAAAGTGCAGGGTGTTTCCAGCTCTATAAACGTGGGCACTGAGGCCCAAGTGGCTTGTTACTCTCCAGACCTGGGGAAGAGGAGGGGTGGCAGTGTCACTGCCCTGCTCCATCGAGTGCCCTCTTTTGATGTCTCCTTGGGCTTTTTGAGTTGCTTAAGAACAAATCTTAAAACACACAAACAAAAAGCCCTAGGAGCCCAGGTGCTGCTGGGTGGTAGAGTGTGGCCCAGCCTGTGTGGGGCCCTGGGCTCCGTCCCCAGAGCCACACAGCAATGCTGACAGCAAACAGCCAACACCTGGGTGCTGGCCAAGAGTTTGGGTGGCCGTGCTGCAGGCCACCCAAACTGTTTCTGTGTTCTGTTTCCCTGCTTCTCTTCTGCACCTGGCCTGTCATTGGAACTTGTGACTTCATTCAATATACATTGACTTACCTGGGCTGCAATCCCAATGGCTCAGGAGGCTGAGGCAGGAGGATCCCACGTTCAAAGCCAGTCTCAGCAACTTAGCGAGGCCCTCAACAACTTAGCAAAGCATAAAAAGGGTTGGGGATGTGGCTCCATGGTCAAACGTCCCTGGTTCAATCCCCAGGACCAAAACAAACACACAAAAAATTCACCTGTTTTCAAAAAGACTTTAATTCTTTGCAAATCACAGTGTGATGCTGTAAAGAGCAGAAGTCTCCTCAAGCTAGCATTCCTTCGTCTGCTGTGTCCTGAGATCATCAGTTGGGTGTCTGGCTTGGCAGGTTTCTGTCCTACATGTATACAAGGCACCCCTGTATGTGGGGTTTTAATGAGATAGAATTTTCAAGTTGTTTTGCAACTAACCGGTTTCCCTTTGTAAAGCTTCAAGGGCATCTTCCTGTGTAGGTATCCATTTCCCATCAGCATTGACGCCTGCTCTAATACGATGGAGTTTATGTGACTGATATAAATGATGGGCATATGATTAGTTCCAATTTTTCACTCTTACAGCCACTGCTAAGATGCACCACCAGGGACAAGTCATTTTGGACACTTAGGCTAGTACTCCTAAAAATGCCTTTTTTAAAAATTAGGTAAAATTCACATGATCTGTAATTCACTTTTTTTTTTTTTAAAGGTGCTGTGAGTGGAACCCAGGGCCTTGCCCATGCTAGGCACGTGCTCTACCACTGAGCCACATCCTAGTTCTACAATTAACTATTTTAAAGGGTGCAAATCAGGGACAGTGCATTCAAAATATTGTGCAACCATTGCCCCTAAGCACCCCTAACTCGTGAGTGATTACTCCCAGTTTCCCCTCCTGCTGTCTCCTGGTAAGCAGTGATCTGCTCTCGGTCTTTGTGGACTCACCTATTCTGGACATTTTGTGTATATCTTTGTTGTTTTGCTGTTGGGAATTGGACCTGGTGCTCGTCTGCTGAGCTATATTCCCAGCACTTTTAAAATTTTTATTTTCAGGCAGAGTCTCACTAAGTTGCGCAGGCTGGCCTCAAACTCACGATCCTCCTGTGTCAGCCTCCTGAGTAGCTGGGATTACAGGTGTGCCCCACTGTACCTGGCCGGACAGTTTATGTAACTGGAGTGATACCACCTGGGCCTGCTGCCACGGACTTCTTTTCCACATGGTGTGGTGGTTTGAAGGCAGGCTCTTGTGCGTGCTAGCGTGGGTTGGGACTCTACTGCTTGTTATGGCTGAATGATGTTCGACCGTGTGTATGTTCCACAGTCTGTTGATTTATTTGTCTGCTGTCAGGCTAATGTTCCTTCCCAGGCAAAAGTCCTGAAAGGTGGGGTGCTCAGGGCAGCCTCCCTGGCCCTTCCCAGGGTGACCCTGTTCTCAGGCACTTGAAGTGGCCCAGGCTGTTTTGCCCTGGGAACGGCTGCCCAAATTTTGCTGGCTTTGTTTTTCCTCTTTTAATCAAGGATAGGATGAAAGAGCCATTGGTCCTCAAGTGCCTCATGATGTGGAGGGTTTAGAATTGGAGAGAATGTTAGGAAAGTAACTGGTTCGGTCAGTTTTTATTACGTGTGCTAAAAAAGAATCAGCTCACTCTACAAAGGATTCCCGCTGCTCCTAAGACCTGGCCCTTGGGGGCTGGAAAAAATGGCAACAATAATAACCCCTTACACTTCAGCCAGCGCTGCCGGGGCTCGGTGGCAGGGACGCGGGCGCCTTCCTGCAATTCGATGTGATGCATTTACCCGGGGTCAGGATGTCTCCTGACACTCAAACCGGAGCTGGATTCGTTTCTTCTTCTCACTTCCTTCTTTTCCTTGGTCCCTTAGATCTCTCTCAAGTGCCTATCATGTGCCACCATGTGCCAGGCCTGAGGATCTAAAGAGGCTGAGAGGTGGCCCCTGCCCATGCCACTCGTGCACAGCAGGGAAGACAGGGTGGGGAGAGGGGGGTAGCATTCGGGGAGAATGCCGCCTCTGTGGGGTCAGTGGGACAAGGATGGAACACACGGACCCATGCAGATGACAGTGTGGCTCTGATGGCTGTTTGGCTGCCCTGCCCCCAACCTGGATGCCCACCTGGCTGATGTCAAGTGGACCAAATGTGCAGCTGAAGAGCGGGATCTCTGCCCACCTAGGAAGGGCCCCTGCAAGAGTCAGGGAGCGCTGAGGTTCCCAGGAGCCTGGGTTCAAATCTTCTCTGTCCACTAACTGTGTGGCCTTAGGCAAGGGCCCTCCCTCCAGGGCTTCCTTCCTTACCCCCCAAACGAGGATGACACTCTCTCCCTGCTGTGGAAATGAAGCTGGGTGTGCATAAGCACAGCACATAGTAGGTTCTCAGGAAGTGTCCTTCATCCTTTCCCAGGTTCCTCTCCATCCATTTTCCCAGGACAACAGTCCAGCTTCTTTCTCCAAGACCAGCCCCAACTGGGACAAAAGATCACTGGTGTTCCAGGGTACATCTAAGTGGGCCTCCGGCTGGCCTGTCCCTCTCCTACTTTGCAGAAAACCAGTTAACATCAGCGTTCCACACCCCTGTCCCCAGTTCCCCTCCCCTAGCATGGGCTCTCTCCGTTCAGCTCCGTGCCAACCTGTTTTACAGGCAGAATGTCCTCTCTCTGCCTGTCCCCCCAGGAGTCCCCACAAGTGCCTGAGCATCACCCAAATCTGGCCTCCGCCAAAGGCTGCAGCCGCCGTCGTACTCTCTTGACAAATTGAGCCCGAAGCGTTAAGATCGCTTCTGTTAGAACTTTCTAACAGTGTCATAAATCTTTTATTAACATTTGGTATTATACTAATTAAAACTGTTCTCTGTATGTATTATTAATTCCTGTAGCACTTCTTGCTGGGGTGACATTTTTAGCCAGCTAAGCAGAATGGAGCACAGTAAATAAGAAGAAACTCATTTCCAGACAATTAGCCTTGCAGAAAAATAAGTTGGTTAATGGAAGGCTTGATGATTACAAATTTTACCTAAATAAACAGGGTATCTTAATGGTAACTCTTCAAGCTAAGTAAACAGATTGGGGTGGTAATGTCCTAAGCAATACTTAAATGTAACTGTTTAATAAATTGGTAAATTACTCATTTCATCTTAGAACAAAATGGTAATACTGTAGTAATAACCTAGTATATATTCCGTAAATATGAAGCATTATCACTTTAGCTCTGTAGAAATCACCACAGTGATATGTCAGCATTGATCTAAAACTGCAGCATTTTATCTCAAGTTTATTACCCATTTTTGAGAATCGCTGAGATTTTCAGAGCATAATGGCAATAAAAGAAGAATTTAAAAAGCGCTTTAATGTGCATAAGTTAATCAGAGGTATCCTCGGGGGGAAAAGGAAATTTGGTAAAACATGAATTATAAGCATCATTTAAACTTACTTTGGACACTAGAGATAATAAATGGCACCATAATTTAGAAATAGCTTTTAACATCAATGACGGTAAGTACCACTTTACTGTTCATAAGAATTGCAGAGCGGTGGTGCTGAGGCCAATTTTATTAGCCATTTTTTTCTTTATAAAAGCAATCCAGCCCTTTCCACAACTGAGGAGACAGGAACAAGAGTTACGTGCTAATATGCAAAATGCATTTAAGTTTTTTGAAATAGAGAATAATAAATTGTGCCAAAAGATAGAGTCTGGAGACAAATGAATGATCATTTAAAAAGAATAAGGCACTCGCAGAGTTTACATATTTGGGGAAACTTGATAAAAAAAAAAAAAGCCAACAAATTGTTCATACATTTTCCCATTTGCTAGAGCAGGCGGGGTGCTTTCAAATCTGGGAGATGAAGTCATAAATCCCAGAGATTGGAGATGCTGCAACAGGAATGTATTTCTGCAAATTGTCGCCATTGACAAATCACTTTTAAACTATATACAGAGCAGGTTCAACTTTCTTCTCAGAGCAGGAGAGCAACCTTCCTGCAGGGAAGCCTCAGATCCGACCTCTACTTACCAAGCACATGAAGTCATAAAGTTCAAAGGTAGGGACCTCACGCTACTGGGGGACAGTCGCCAGGATTCCACGAGCCACCTACTAAGCACACAGTGCTGTGCTGAGCATGATGGGGCCTCAGGAGAAGCTTGTCTGCAGCAGCCCAGAGCCAGGCTGGCAAAACCTGGTTTATATGGAAGAAGCAAATCTAAGACGCCTGCCTAGACCCTGCCTTTTGGGATCTAGTAACTCCAGGTTCAAGGTCTTTTGCTTTTCCACCTGATGAATTTGAGGACACACACACACAAAACAAAAACAAAAACAAATCCACTTTGCTTGATTACAAAATCTTAGCTGCATCTAGCACAAATGTCCCTTCCCTCCTCTGCTGTAGAACTTGTCCTGTGTAAAAGGCCTGAGGACTTCACAAAGGCAGCGCCCTCTAGAGGCTGGTGGGGACAGACGGAAAAAGTGCCCTGAAGAGATGGGGGGGCGGGGCAGGAGGAAGGACCAGTCAACAAGGAGCAGCTCCGGGCAAGGCGACGTCCCTGTATCCTGCAGGCAGAGAGCAGGTCCCCAAGTCCCCAGCGCACTCAGCCACGAGTTCTCTGTGTCCTTCTGGCTTCCAGACACCTTGTCATTGTCCACTCATTAATTTCTGGTCTCAGAGACAGCCCAGGAAATATCAAGTTTGCCTGGCCTCCTCTCGGGAGCAGCTACATTTTGTGTAAGAACCACCTGCCATCTAACTGCATTGGGCCCCTCTCCCTAGAGCACCCGGCTGTGGTTGGAGACCACAAGGTCAAATTTTGAGATGCACTGGGGCACCTGGACTATAAGTTAGAAGACCGTTGTGTTCACACACCTATGAGACCTTGGGCAAGTATGCTCTAAGAAATTGCTCAGCCTTAGTTTTTTTAATCTGCACAATGGGATTACAAAACCGTTTTATATGATTATTATGAGGACAACGTGAGATTCCCAAGTACAGAGGTTGGCACACAGTAGGTGCTCAACACTCATTAGGATTCTTCTCCCTCTGCAGTCAAGAACACCCGGATTCCAACCCATACCATATATGACATCAGTAGGTCATTTAAATATTACCAAACCTCAAATTTCTCAAGGAATATTAGAGTCTATCAGCTTTCTTTCTAGCCTTATTCCAAGGGTTAAATGTGTAAAATGCTTAGTCCCCAACCTGGCCCACAGTAGGTGTTCTATAAATGTTACTTACTATTACTGTTTAATAAACATGTACTGAGCACCTGCATTGTGTTAAACATCAGTCACCAAAAGAAACTGAAGCCACCGAGTGCAGGAGAGTGCCTTGTTGCTCTCAGGATAACTGGCCACCATTTCTGAGGAAAACAAGAACAACATTTGTGTTGTGAGGATTCACCTACCACTAATAATAACAGGAGGGGATATATCCTGACTATGCAGAATGGGAACACTGAGGCTCAGGAGCTAACGTGGAATAGCAAAGCTGGGATTTTAACCCAGTCCTGTAAAAAGGCCCATGGATGTTGTGGGCGTTTTGGTGCAGGATGTAGAGCCCATTAGGTGCCATCTTTCTTCCCTAGAGCTGGAAGTCCTCAGGTCCCACAGCCAAGCTGTCACACTGCCACTAGCAAGGTTTCACTAGAGGCTGCTTTTAGCCTGGGCTGGGTAGGAGCTGGGTAGCCGAAGTTTCCAGAATCCCTTAGCTAAGCCACAGGAACCAGCACCTTCCAACCACCTTCAGGGGGCTCAAAAGAGAAAAAAGAGTGTATGATGGTACTGGCAGCAGCAAAATGCCAGAAAAAAATTGAAATGTGATGCAGAACTGTGTTTTATGTCTGACTTTAAGGATGCAATATTCAAATGGGTCAGAATTCCCTTTGGCAGTCACAGGAGACCCTGGCTTCCGGAACCATGAGGTTTGAAGGGCCTCAGTGGATAAAAGCCAATGAACTGGAGTTGCTCCGCCTCCACTAAAAGTCCTGACACCAGAGGGGCCTTTGAAAGGACTGTCACTTCCCAGAACATCAGTTTTCCCCATCTGCAGAATGGGGGTTACAATGACCACACCTCCTCAGGTTTTCATGAGAGAGTTCAGGTGCTGTCAAAAAAACTGGGCCTGCCGTTCAGGCCTGCCCATGGGTGGTGTAGGTGGCTGCAGCCCTGAGAGACTCTCAGAGGTGAGGGCAGGCACCCCTCTCATCTCTGCTCAGACAGGCCCCAGCAGCACCTCCCAACAAACTTGAAACTGGAGGCATTAATTAAGTCCACTGGACCCAGGGCCCCCTCTGTGTCCCTGGGTTGGATTTCCTCTCTCCCCGCCCCCACCTTCCTGAGTCTCACTGCGTCCTAGGAACAAAAGTGCCCCAGCTGTGGCGGCCCAAGCAGCAGATGCACACTCGGTTGTTTAGCATACGGGAGGGATATTCACTGGTGCAGCACACCTTCTCCAGCCCCAGGCACCCTGCTCACTGGGACCCTCCAGGGTTAGAGGGAAGGACTCAGGCTGGGTCTTTTCCTGCCACTTCCTTCTGGCAGGGGCGAGGAATGAATTCTTCCCCAGTGGGGAGGAAGGAGGGAAGGGATGTGCTGCCCACTCAAGTTCCAGGGCCTCCAGAGTTTCCGCACCTCCCAGATGAGCCCACTGATCAATAGGGCTGCAGAGCAAAGCCAATGCATTGCAGGTAGTGGGCTAGCGCCTGAGGTCTGGAGGCTTTTAAAGGCAATCTAAGGTTCTAGCTCTGCTTGGCGATTTGGTTTCTTAAAATCAGGGGAGTCTGGGTCAGCACAAATCTCTATAATGAACCCGTGGCTGGTGGGGCTTCCAGGTGGCTCAGGCCCTTCACTACCGGCCCATCGAGTGCCTGGGAGCACATCACGTCTGGAGCCAAGTCAGAGCCAGGGTGAACCTCCTGCACCTGCTGCCCTTTCAGCTTCACAACTTTGCATCGTAGAATGGGAACACAAGACCTTTCTGGGGACTCAATGGGGTAGAAAGTAAGGGGGAAATGGCTCAAATACTCTGATCAAACGTTTTCTCCCATTCCACCTCCTCTATTGGAAGCATACCAAAGGGGTTTAATAACTTACTCCTTAATTGGTAGCCAGTTGGGCTGAGAACAGTTGTTTCAACTCAAATGAGGGGCAGATACCGGCCTACACATGACACTAGGATACTCACAAGTTTGACCAGATCAAGCCAGGCCTGGTCTCCACCGTTAGAGGAGGAGGAGAGCTGACAGTGGAGGACATTGCTCCATGCCTAAGCTTTCCTCCCACAGAGTGACACTTCTGATGAACCCCCCATGTCATTAGTAGGTGCTTAATTAGATGTTTATCCAAGAATAGATTTTAAATGCTTTAAAAATGATAAATTGATCACTAGCTTACTGAAGTCACTTTCCCCCTCCACTTTCTCTGGGGCGCCCTATTTTTACCGTTTCAGAAACCAAGACGCAGAGACAAGCCACTGACTCAGGGACACACGGAAAGGGAACAACAGAACTGAACGGAGGACGGCTGGCGCCCTGGGTGTTGCCAGGAAGGCACGGATCGGGAGAGCAGTTCCGCGAGGATTTTCAGTCTGAACCAAGGCTGTGGGCGCCTGGGTCTGGGCGTCGCTGAGGGAAGACGCTCCCGACGCAGTGGGTGCTTGGAAATGGAGGGGTGCATTTCGCTCTCCCTTTCACTTTTCCAGCATGTAGGCGCCTAAGCCACGTCTGAGGTTCTCCGGCCTCGGTGCACAAGGTTTTAGTGGCCCCGAGGATGAGATGAGGATTTTGTTTAGGGTTCTCTGGAACCTTTAGCGTGCTGGCTAATTTAGGCCCTCAAGGAAGCCAGAGGCCACATAAAAAACCGCCCCAACCGGAGCACCCGGCCCGGCTGCCTTGAAGCTGGGTGCACTGCTTTCGCCAACCGGGGCCGGACAGCCTGGGCCGGGGCGGGGGGAATGTCTCAGCTGGCGGCCGATAGAGCACCGCGCGTCCTTGGACCCAGGCTTCTCCGCCCCAGCTGCGCGCCACCCTTCCTGAAGCTGCCGAGGCCCACAGGCGAAGTTGCCCGAAGTTGCCGGCCCCAGAGGAGCAGCGGGGGCACTGGTCTCCCGCTAGAACTCTCGGAGGCCGCGGTCAAGTCTCACTCTTTCTGCACCGATGGCAAATGTGGCCCATCGCGCAAGCCTGTGAGGCAAGAGAACAGGCGTCCCCGGAATTCGGAGACCTAATCCACCGCCTCGCCAGAGCAGGAGAAGCGGGGACCCGGTGTCGGGGTGGTTTTAGGAGTCCCCGAGCCGCCTCTCATCCTTCACTGTGCCAAGCTCCATTCTCCCCGGACACGCACACGGACACGCACGCACACCCACCTCCCCACCACTGCAGGGAGCAATTATTTGGGGGACAAGAACGTCGAGCCGCTGTGGCTGCGCGACCTGAAACTAATTTCGGAACTTCTCTGAGCCTTATTGTTTCCGCCTTGCAAATTGGGGAGGGGCGGGCAAACCTCGCAGGTGCGCGAGTCCTCCTAAATTCCACTGTGCTCCCGGGCGGCCTCAGCTGTCCAAGGAGCCGCTGAAGCAGCACCATTCCCACTTGCAGAGGCGGGCGGCTGTCCCGAGTTCCCTGCACCCTTTCCACCCTTTCTTTAGACCGTCCCCAATCCCGGCCTCTACCAGTCAGTCGTACAGCCTCCCAAGGAGAACTGAGAGAGCCTAACTCCCTCTCGGCCTGGAAGCCTCGCCCTCCTTGCCGACGGCTTCGTACAAGCCTGCCCGCCTGGGTACAGCCCTGAAGCCAGGGCATCGAGAAACCCGCGCGACTGGTGGGTACCGGGGGCGAAGCTGCCTCTGGTCTCCTGGTCTGCATCTGTAAAATGGGCGTGGCTTAGGAGCCGCTGGACCCGAGGCCCAGGAAGGCCAGCTGGAAAGGCGGCGAGGCGACGACCCCAGCTTGTCTAGACGCGCGCTGTTTCTCGTTCTCAATTCCCTCGGCCACCAACCTGGGCGCCCACACACCCGCCGGCCTCCCGAGACTCGCCAGGGCCTACGGCTGGGAGAAGATCGCTAAGCAGGCGACCTTACGTGGCCTCCCGGACTACTCTAGATTCCTCTCCTCTTAAGCTCAACCTCAACAGGGCTTGCGCTACCTGAATATGAACGCGCTAGGAGCGGAGACCCAGAGCCGTCTCTAAGCCCGGCGCCCTGAGACTCCTAGCAGAAAGGACCCCTAGAGGTTCTGCACGTCGGGAGGAGGAGGTAGGGCGCTACACAAGCCTTGCCCTTCTTGGCAATCGATCCTACCCACTGGGGGCGTCCACACTGCTCTGGCCACACACGTGTGGGCTCAGTCCTCTGACTGGAGGAAACCCCTCGCCTGTCTCTGGCTCCGCAAGCCTTGGCTGGGGCAAAGTGCTCAGAGACGGCGGCCCTGGGTGAAGGGCCTCAGAGAACACCAGGTCCTCAACCCCTTGCCTGCCTGGACGCCCACCACCAGAGACCTTTTGTGCAAAGCGAGGGGCCTGAATGAAACAAAAACGTGGGTGTGTCCCCAAAGTGTTCTAAGAAACAAGAGGACCGCCCTGGCAATATAACACAAATTATTTAGAAAAGCAAAACAGTAGACCTTATTATGAAGCAATAGAATTAAATGGAGGGGAATTGAAAAGTGAGGCCAGGCCCCAAAGAACCGGCTGCTTAGCCAGCAAAGAAGGTGTCTCTCATCCTCAAAAGGCCAACCTTTTCCATCGGACTTTTTGGCAGAGAGAATGAAATCATTTCAGGAAAACACTCATGGAAAAGACCCAAATCCCCTAGTCACCCTGGTTCTTTCCTGTGGGTCTGAATACCCCCAGAGGCTCAGACTCTGGATTAGTCGGGCTTTGGGGTGAAGGTGAGGGTCGCAGAGCTGGGAGTTTGGAGGTGTATTTCTTAGTCGCCCTCCCCTTCCTCCAGCCCAGCAAGTGCACACAATCCTTCAGCCCGCATATAACGAAGACTCCCAAATACCGAGCCCACAGGAAGGCCCTGGGCAGGGAAATGGCTGAGCTGGGGCTGCGCCTGGGCTGCTCCTGGGCCCCTGGGACAGACATCCCCCGACAAAGTGCTTAGCCTTGGGGAGCGACTGGCAGCCAGGCCTGGGGGAGAGAATAAGGGAGGAGAAAAAGAAGGGAAAGGAGACAAAGTCAGAAACACAGGCAAAGAGATTCTGGAAGCCAAGACAAAAAGAGAGAACGGTGGGGGCGCCGGGGAGAGAGAAGGGAGACAGAAGTCAGACTGGGAGAGGCAGAGAGAGGATGTAACAAAGAAATGGGTGCAGAGAAGTTAAAAACAATAGAGAAGGAACCTCGTAGAGAAGCGGAAAACCATGACAAAAGGAAAAAGATAAAGTAATAAAAAGACCAAGAGTAACAAGCTAAGAAAATAGAGAATATCCTAGAGACATAAAAAAAGAGGCCAGGAAACATGAAACTTTTCTAAAAGAAATAATGATTAAAAACAAAAATTAAGGGGCAAGAGGAAAATTTTAGGGCCGCCCTGGGTGTATGTTTGTCGTTGTTAGAAGGGGCCACCTGCTCTTGATCTCGCAATCCCGAAACGTCCACCTTCCCGCGGCTGTAAACCTGGGAGGACGCGGCCACCCGGCGGCCGTCCGCAGGCTTTGGGTTTGGGTGTTCTGGGCGCCCCGCCCCCTCCGGTCCAGCGAAGCTAAGGAGGCTGCAGTGACGTCGCATGACGTCACACCCCACCTGGGGTCTCGCACAAACCCGAGAGCGAGCCGGGACCCTGGGGTTGTGCTTTGCTCTTGCTCTCCAGGCGTTTGGACACCCTGGACATGCACCCGCTCTGCGCTCACAGTGCGCCTGGATACCCAAGAGCCAGGTTCAAGAGTCAGGCCCGCGGCCCCCGAGTGTGTGCCGTGTGTCGGAAGGGTCCGTGCTTTCCCCTGCCTTCTAGGGAGTTAGACACTATTCCGTATCCACCACCCGGAGAACGTGACCTGGCGACGGCCTAGATACCCAGGCCTGGCCTGGCCTTCCCCCTCCTCAGCTCTCCTCGGCGCTGGTCTTTTACCTCCAGTGCCTCCCCAAGGCCCTTCCCCGTCCCTCGCGCACCCGATTGCGGGCAGCCGACACCAACTGACCTGCACCGCGCATCCTCCGCGGGGCCCGGGGCTGGGGTTCGAGTTGACGCGAATACCGGAGAACCTCGGGGAAGTGGACGTGCCCCCGCACACCACCGCTCGGCTCCTACCGTGCAAGGCCAGGGGTCGCCGAGCATTATTGGAACGAAAACGAAATAAAAGCGGCGTTAAGTGAAATAGCTAACTTTTTTATTAAATAAAACGACTTAAATAAAAGGAACGGAAAAGGAGAGGAGTGATCCCAGGCTAAACCCGGGGTGCCCCGGCCCCTGGCGCTTCCCCCAACCGCCAGGTCGGCTGCCCCTCCTCCAGCGGCCCCTGCAGGGGAAGCAGGTGGCCGGTTTCTAAAGAAAAAAGCCAAAACTTTTTATTATTTACACGTTTGGGCAAAAGTACAAAGTATAATACAGGCGCCCAGCCCGGGGGGTGCGGGCGGGGGGCGGAGAAACGTAAGGCGCTTTCTTTGTCAGCCCGGGACGGGGCGGGACGGGGCGCGGGGCGGGGGCTCGGATTGTGCAGCCGCGCGGAGCCCGGCCCAGCCCCCCTTCGTGGCCGGCGGGTTGTGCGGCCGCGCCCTAGGGCCTCCTCGAGCTTGGCGGCCCCTTCCCCTCTCGGCCCCGGTTCCCCCCAGCCCGGCTGAGGGTCCAGGGCGCCCCGCCAAGTGGGGCGGCGATCAGTGGAGACGTAGAACGCTGGTGGCTCACACCAGCGAGGTGACGGCGGGGACCTTGGAACTATCCTCCTCCCAGGGTTGCAGATTCTGCAGAGCAAAGAGCGACGAGTTGTGCAGACAGAGCGGGTCGGGCTGGATGGAGTCGTTGAGGCTCTTTTGGAAGGCGTCGTGTTGCAGCTGCAGCATGAGCCGGCTCGCCTGCTGCCGCTCCGCCTCCCGCTCCTCCGCCGTCTGCCGCCTGCACCGGGGGAGGGAGAGGACAGCACTGTCAAGCTCCCGGCACTGCGGGGCCACCGGCGCGGCCCCGGCCCTCCCGGGAGCGGAGGCCAGCCAGGAACCTCGAGGCATAGAGCCCGTCTGCCTCCGGGCTCGATTTACTCCGCAGGCCCGCGTGTAGGGAGACTGGACTGGGGCCGTTTGTTTTGTTGTGCACCGCTGGGGCGCCTGGAGGGAACTCGCCCGCCACCCACCTGCACGCTCGGATATTGTGGCTTCGCCAACAATAAAGACCGTTTCTTTCTCGGGATAACGGGGGCAGGACGTGTGTGTAACTGACTCGGCCCTGCCGGCAGCAGGGTCACTGGGATCCGCGAACGCACGAACTGGCTGTGCACGGCCAGCGCGGCGTCCCTGGGCGGGTCGGTCTGATCCAGTTCTCCCAGGCCCTGCTTGGAACCCCTTTCCTGGGTGCCAGGGCTTCGCAGTTTACCGGTTGGATCGAAAAAAGGGCTTGGATAAAAATGGGACTGGAGTGGGGACTCGAAGCAGGAGGGGGCCGCCAGCCCTCTGGGATAGTCGGAAATCCGAGAGAGGGAAGGGAGGGGAGTGGACTAGAATGGGGGAGGCCCGGGTGTGTGTGTGTGGCGGGGGGCAGGTGAGGGGGACACAAGTGAGTGCCGGAGATGAAACAAAACACAGAACGATTTGGAGGGACTCAGAGATGCAGATGGAGATGGAAGAGAAGCCAAGGCGTGGAAGAGACGGGAAAGCAACAGCCCGAAAGGCGGCCAGGAGGAGATAAAATCCGTTAGGGAGGGGGAGGCGCAGCCCCGGGGAGTTGGTAGGGGGTTGCGCGGGTAAGTGGGGAGAGCTAGGCTGCCGCGCGGGGCGGGGCAGGTGCAAGGTGGGCCGGGCCGGGCCTCTCTCACCGCCACTTGGTCCTCCGGTTTTGGAACCAGGTCTTGACCTGCGCGTCCGTCATTTTGAGGGACTTGGCGAGCGCCGCCCTCTCGGCCGAGGCCAGGTACTTCTGGCGATGGAAGCGCTTTTCCAGCTCGCAGATCTGCACCCGGGAAAAGGACGTCCGAGGCTTCTTGCGCTTGGGCGGCGTCCGGTTCTGGTAGGGGTGGCCGATGCGCCGTGTCACCGTGAAGGGCGTGAGCGCGGCCGCCGCTGCGGAGACACACGAGGCCCCCTGAAGCCCAGCCTGGCTCGGCCACCGTTAGGCCTCATGTAGACCGGTGGAGCCCCGTGGAACAGAGTACTCCTGTGTTTTGCTGGTCCCACGCGTCCCCAGCAGCACCAAACCAGTCGGGAGACGCCCCCGCCCCCTTCCTCCTTCCCCAGGATGCCGATTTATTTTCCCCGCAACTCTCGGATTCCCCTCCCCTCCGAGGCGGCCTGGGGCCCTGGACACTGAGGCCTCCGCCGCGCTTGGCCTCTGGAATCGTTTCTGGGAGTGGAGCGCATAGGGCGCGGCGCCTCTGGCCCCGAGAGGGCCGAGGCCTGGCGCCTGTTCACCCGTTCTGCTCACCTGTGAAGCGGTCTTTCACAAAGCGGCGGCTGCTCTCCATCCAGGGGAAATTGAGACCACCCAGGCTGGAGACCGTGGGCACGGAGGGCATGGCGGGCAGCGCGCTTGGCAGAGGCGGCGGCACGGCCCCGGGCAGCGGCCTGTGCGCTGGCACCCGGATCACGCCGGCGGGCGCTAGGCTCAGGTTGACACTGTAAGATCCCGCGTCCTCGAACGGAGCGCCGAGGCCGGCAAAAGAGGCGGGCAGAGACGGGTACGTGGCGCCCGGACGGCCCCCGGGGGGCCCTCCCAGGTAGCTGGCGCCGTCGGGGCCCCGAGGGGCAGGTGCGCTGTCCTGGTCCGGGCTATTGAGGATCTGGTCGATGCCGAAACTGATGGGTTCGTGCGGGTGCGGGGTCTGCGCGCTGGCGGGCGCCTCCATCCTGGGCGGGCGGAAGGGCTGGGCTGGGCTGGGCGGGGAGGCGGCTGGATCCCCGTTACCGCGCGGCCATGGAGCGCCCGGCGCCTCTCGTCGCACTGAAACTTTGCCAAGAGTGCGCGGGCCCGACAGGCTCTGTGTCATCTTTCTTGAACCGAACCTGGAGTTTCCGCTGCTAATTCCTCTCCCGCCGCAGCCATTGGCTGCGATCAACAAGCCTCTCTTCTCTCATTGGCTCCCGGCTTTCAATAAAGGCCTAATTCATGGAAATAGGAGCTTAGGGACTGTTCCAAGGTGACATCATTTTAACAAACGAACAATAGGTCAAATTTATTAGCCGGGATAATGGGCGGCGGATATTAGCGCCCGAACCGCAGCCTCCCAAACCCGAAATCTAACGAAGCTGCAATTAGCAGACGCTCCCCGCTCCTCCCGGCCAGGGCCGCTTCCTGGCTGCCGCGTGCAGCGGGCAGGGCGCTCCGCTAGTGAAATTGTTTTGCCGAGGGGGTTTTCGTTTTCTCCTAAATTTTTTCATCTGAGCAAAACCCAAACCAAATGAATCTTTCCAGTTACAATGGAGTTGCAACCCCGGAACGATCCTGCGACATCTGCGGAAGCCTCTCGGACTCGACCTCCGCAGGAGCAACGAAAGAGGCGCATCCCGGGGCGTAAGCTCCGCGCTCTCTGAGAGCGGGGTGAGGGGAGCACCGTAGCGTTCTCCCGCCACCGAGGACACCGACCCGTGTGGGGAGAATTCGCCCCAGCTGGGGCTTCGGCCGCGGCGTCGCGGCCACTTTGGAGA
Organism: Marmota flaviventris; assembly: GCF_047511675.1. Classification (NCBI taxonomy): domain Eukaryota; kingdom Metazoa; phylum Chordata; class Mammalia; order Rodentia; family Sciuridae; genus Marmota; species Marmota flaviventris. Next base: position 10,957,934 of record NC_092502.1, read on the forward strand.
CGCTCCCTGGCTCCGGCCAGGCGGACCGAGGCGTGACTTGCAGGTGCCCACGCGTGCGGGACGGGCTGGGCTAGGGACCCGAGAGCAACCAGTGGGGAGCGGAGATCGGCCGCTCGAAATTCGTTGCAAGGTAGATGGGGCTGTGGTCGTGCGTGGCGACCCGTCCGAGGTTCGGCAGGTTTGGGGACCTCGGATTCCCGAGTGGCAAAGACGGGGGAGGCTCAAATTTAGGGCAAATAGCGGGATTCTTCAGGAAATGCGAGCAGCGAGCCCCGCCCGGCTCCGGTCCAGCCGACGCGCGGGGACCACTCCCTGTTCTGTCGGTGCCCCTGGGGGCTGTCCCGCGGGCCAAGGGCACAGTGCACAGAATCGCTCGCGGAGCGACGGTAACCTTCAGCTTCAGCCTCGGGGAGACCTGGAGAGTTGTTTCCTCCGGGCTATTTCTAAAATCGTTAGGACGGAAGCTGGGTCCCGCCCCTCTGGCCGAGCCTCTTCTCAGCGCTCTGGGCTGCGGACAGTGGTGAGAGCTAGCGTGTGCTGTTGGCCAGAGCGCGTTCAAATTTGGGTCAGGTCACTTCCTAACTAAGTAACCTCGAGCAAGTGACTCCTTTTTAGGCGTGTTTTTTTTTTTTGAAATGGGAAATAATGCGCGCATCGCCAGATGTTAGTGAGCCGTGAGCAAGATGTTGACGGAGTGCAGAGCCCTGGTGCTGGCCCAGAGTGGGCACTGGGCAGCCGCCACTCTGCTCCCAAACCTCCTCCCAGCATGATGGTTGATATATTACTGTTAGGGCCCTTGTTTATTTTGTTTATAGTTTTCTTTTATTTGCAGAGGTTCAGTATCTTGGAGAGAAAGATGAATCTGCCTACTCGTGGGGTCAGTTTCATAAGGCAGGGGCAGGACAGGAGGCTGTAGGTTGGGGATTCCTCTTCTCTGCTCCTCAAAATCCAGGGATGCGGGGGCGGTTTCAGCATTTGCCTGCTGCAGTCCCCTGGCCTGGGTCTGGAGTTAGGTCATTAGCCCGCTGTGTGACCTTGGGCAAGTTGCTGGCCTTTGCAGAATCTGTGTTGGGTGGAGACTGTAAGATCTGGAAACAGTGAGAGCAGGATGCCTGGGGCTTGGCAAGGGCCCCTCACCCGCTTCCTGGGACAAGCACCCTCAGATAGGGTCTGTATCATTGCTCTGGTTCTGGGGGGTGGGGCCTTGGGCTTCTAATTCAGGCACTGCTACTGGCAGTCTGGGGGCTGTTGGGTCCCTCACTGCCCCTCTTGGAGCCTTATTTTGCTTATTTGTAAAGCAGAAAGGGCATTGGCTACCCCCAGAGTGGCTGTGAGGACTAAATGAGAGAACATCTATGGAACAGGCTGTGGAAAACTCTGGCGATTATATAATACCTTTCATGGCAAGCAACTGTCCTTGGGAACTCAGAGCGTGCCAGATGCCGGGTGGACCTTGTTTTTCACAGATTCCTGTGAGGTAGGGGGGCTATGGATCCCAGGTTTTGACTGGTGAGGGAACTGAGCTCAGAGTTTGCGTGAGGGACCCACCTGGGGACTGCAGTTGGTCCCTCACCAGCTCCGGCTCCCTGCTGGCCTCCAGAGCCCTGCTCCTGCCACGTCTGTGCACCATTAAAACAGGGTAACAAGGCCCACCCCACAGAGGCCTGTGGCACTGAATTAGGGAGGTGAGGGCAGAGTGGCCAGCACTGTTCCCTGGGCGCCTGATTAAGAACTAGATTCCCCGTCCCTTCACCAGCTGGGGACTTGAAAGTCTTCATCTTCTGTGTGCCTGTTTCTCTACCAACCCCGTGGCTGCAGTGAGCTGGTGGGGGCACAGGTCCCAAGCACAGTGCCAGCGTGGGTCAGGGCTCTGTCTCAGTGATTGGGCCCCAGCTTCCTGAGGCCCCTTGTTCTCAGTCATCCAACCACAGGAACTTTGGGCCACTGATCACAAACCTCTCATTCCCAGGACAGAAGCTGCGATTAGGTGGCTCAGGAAGGCATTAAGTTGGGGAAGGCAGAGGTCTGGGCCAGTGGTTCTCGAAGTGAGTTCTGCATCACTGGGGTGTTTGTTAGACATCAGAAACTCTGGGGCAGGCCTCTGCAATCTGTGGTTAACAAGCCCTCCAGGTGATTCTGATGTCTGCTCAAGTTTGGAAACCAGTGCCCAGAATATTGTCCATCTCATCCAAGTTTTCAAATTTATTCTTCTGACAGATGGAAGTCTCGTGTAACTTGAAACTCTCACGTGAATCTGTACTGACACCCTCCACTTTTTATCCTGAGTTGCTCATTGAGCCTCCCCTTGATCACCTTGCCAAAGCTTTGTCTATTTTATTGGTCTTAAAAAAAAATGCCCTTGATTTCATTATCCTCTATTTTGTGTCATCTCTCATGAGTGTTTTTTTTTCAAATTAATTTATTATTTTGAAGTGGGAATTTAATTTATGTTGCCATTTTTCTTTTTTAAAATAAATTCATCAAAATCTATGCATTTTCCTGTGAGCAGTGGCTTGACCAAATATGTTTCGATATGATGCACTAGGCGTGGTGGCGCGTGCTGTAATCCCAGAGACTGGGGAGACATAGGCAGGAGGAGTTCAAAGCCAGCTTTAGCAATTTAGTGAGACCCTAAGCAACTTAGTGAGACCCTGTCTCAAAAGAAAAAAAGGCCAGGGGTGGGTGGCTGAGGGGACAGGCTGAGAATGTAGCTCAGTGGTAGAGTGCAGCTGGATTTAATTCCCAGTACCAGAAAAAAAAAAAAAAAAAAAAAAGGTTTTCATATGTATTTGGTGTCTCCGATACTGTAATTTTTGCAGCCCTTTGTCCCTGCTATCAGTTGAACAATGAGAAGGACATACACTGAAGGAGAGATTGGAAATGCAAATTCCAAGAATTAAGGAAATAGGGGCAAGGACTGCTAGGGATTCAGAGGCTCCTAGGCCACAGCATGTCTGGTCTGCGGCTAGTCCCTTCAGGGAGTCCTGAAGGAGAGGGCAGGGCTTCTGGGATGAGAGGCAGGTCGCTGGAATTTGTGAGCCAGGACGCAGGAGGCCCGGGTTTCTCCAGGTTAACTCCGGCACTGACTCATGTGTGAACTGGGATTCAATTGCCTTGTCTGTAAAATGGGGTAGAGATTGAATTAGGGCTAAGTGCATTTGGGTCGTCTACCCTGTTTGAAAGATTGATGAGAAGACGCTGGCATACCCGCCATGTCTGCGTAGCCTAGGTGGGAGGCCTGTGGGCCTCCAGCTGTCCTCATGGAGGCTCTGAGGACACCTGCCCCAATCTATTCACCCACTCATTCACTCATTTAGTCACTCTCCAAATATTTATTTATGGAGCACCTGCTGGAATGTCCTGGACCATGTCCCAACCTGGGGACTCCCCTGCTGATGGTGGGAGCAGTGCAGCTTTGCCTCTCATCACAGTCTGTCCCAGCAGGAGGACTTGGGGGACAAAGTTTCTGAGGGGTTCTCAAGTGCACAACGCTCTAAGCGGGAGGGAAGAACAAGCCATCAGGTGCTGGGTGCTGCTTGGACTCCCAGTGCAGGTCACAGGCTTCAAGGACGATTGTCTTAGGGGAGTGAAGTGTTGGAGCTGGGATTTGAACCCTGGATTGTCTGGACTTCATGGCTCACTTCCCTTTGCCTCATTTCTACTCTGGAGTAGGTAGTGAAGTTTCTAAGTCATGGGGCCAAGTGGGGACGTGGGTAAAGGAGCCCAGGAGTGGGGGTGAGGGCTGGCCACCTGGAAGTCTGTCATCTCCCTGCTGGCTTGGGGGTTCCTTAGGGCAGAAGGGTGTTGGTGGCATTGGACTCCATGTCCTGGGGCCAGGTCCATCAAGAGTTTGGTGTTAAACTGGACAGCTCGTGGCTAGGGTGGAAGAGGTGGAAGGAGAAAGGGTCAGGTTTGGGTGGAGGAATTGGTGTGTGCTCATTTTGGCTTTTCTCATGGCTGGTGCCTTTGTACCCTCCTGCAAGACCCCAGCCAGACACCACCTCTCTGCCGGTCCTCCAAAGCCAAGCACCCCAAGTCCATCTCCACCATGGCCCTGGCTGCTACCAGCACTGAGCTTGCTGGGTGTCCTGCTCACTAGCTGAGGGCAGAGGCTGGGTCTCCTTCTCTGATTTATCTGTCTGGGTGACTGAATGAGTCCAGGTCCTGAATGACTTCCAGGTCCCTGGGCTGGCCTTGAGGGGGTCATGCCTGGCAGGGAGGCTGGCAGTGGCATGACTGGCCCACTGGTCAGAAGGCTGGGTCAGACCAAGGTGCAGGGCAGGAGGGGGAGGGAGGAGGGACCCCCCCACACACGTGGGGCTGCTGGGGGTGCAGAGGACATTCGAGCAGCCGCAGTTGGTGCAGTGTGCTGAGGACTAGGCAGTCCCCGTGGACAGTGGACAAGCACTTGTGTGGCCTTCCGGGGACCTCCAACTTGACTTGATCGCCCACGGTTCCTTCCCCCACCCATCAGCCATTTTCCCCATTTTGTGCTATACGACTCTCCTTCCTTCCTGACAGATTTCTCTACTAAATTTGACTTCGTTTCAACACTTTTGTTGGGCAAATTACATTAAGATGGATGTTGCAGGTACCCTTTATGGTTTATTTATTGTGATACTGTTTGTATCTCACGCTTATAAATAACTTATGTTATAGCTTTTGTTTGTGGAAATGTAACTTACATATTTTATTACGCTTTCTGTAAACCTCAAAAAGAATCTTGTCAAGGAAGCGCTCTTATCAGCAATCCAAACTACAGGACGTAAAAACCGACACTAACATTATTTTTTAATATGCCAAGGAGGCAGGTTACTCTTGCTGTAGTTGGAAAGGTTTGCTGTCATCGTAAACTTGCACCTCAATAAAACATTAAGAAGTCTCAGGAATGATTTTATAAAGTTCAGGGAGGAGGATGAATCGGTGGCAGAACCCACAGACACAACACAAAGGGCCCAGGCACTGGACAGGCCTCTCTCTCAGAGTGCTCGTCTCATCAGGAGCCAGGTCCCAGCAGTTACATGTCGACACCCAACTCTCCCACTCTGACAAACTCTCCCAGATTTGAAGGACCTGGCTCAAGGGATTAGAGTAGAAAAGAAACATGAATTTGTTTTGTTTCGGGTATCAGGGATTGAACTCAGGGGCATCCAACCACTGAGCCACATCCCCAGCTCTATTTTGTCTCTCTGAGTTGCTTAGCACCTTGCTTTTGCTGAGGCTGGCTTTGAACTCGCAATCCTCCCGGCTCAGTCTTTTGAGCTGCTGGGATCACAGGCATGCGCCTCGGCGTCCTACTGAGGTCCTGACTTTGAATCCTGCCTTGTCCATTTTTTCTAATCATTGTGATCTTCAGTCGGTCTTTTAGTCATCCCCCTCTAAGATGGGGATGATAATCCTTGACATTCTTATTGGGAAGCATTAAATGAGATAGAAACATGTGGCTAGGGGCCCCGCCACCCTAGCTTCATGGTGTACCTAAGCAGTCAGGGCCAGGGGAAGGGGGTCCAGGGGGCCAAGAGGACTCTTTGGGCCACTCGGGTCATTATGCAGTGCAGGGACCTATGTTCCTGTCTCGTCTTAGAAGGTCTGGATGGCCCTGCACGGCAACACAGAGAGCATTGCCAGGTGCTGAAGTCAGCGTGGGAGGAGGCAAAGGGCCAGGCTGAGAGCCCTTCACGTGGTTTCTGGAGCACAGGCCTGACCTGAAGCCCATGCTGTCCCAACAGCACATCTGCTTTACCCTAGCACCCTTTCAGAGGTGGCCGCGTCACTATGGGCATGTGGGCTCTGTGGTAGGCTGGTGGGGTTGTGAGCAGTTCTCCCTGGGGCTGAGTACGAGACGTCAGTCACCTTGGTGCTGATCAGACAAGGTCGCTCCCACATGGGTCTGTAGGGTTAGGGTTAGGGAGTCCCTTCTGTCCCCAACCAAGGCAGACTCTCCAGGCTTGGGGGGGGCACAGACCCAGACCAGCTTCCCGGGGGCTGTGTCCACCCACTACTGCCCCACTTCCTTTTCCTCCATTAGGATCAGAATGGAATTTAGCCCTCCGTGGAAAATCAACCTCCCTTCCCAGTTTGAAGGGAGAAACCTGTGGTTGAAACTCCACCTGTGTAGCCAGGGCCTGGTGGGAGCCACGGCAGATGGCTCTGAACAGGTTTTCAGGGACCCCGGCCTGCCTTTGTGAGCCCTCCCCTGGGCCTAGCTGAACCCAGTGACCAGGTGATAAAAGGCCTCCAGTGAAGGGAGATGGCAGGCTGGGAGCATCCCTGGAGGATCTGGCTCCTGCTAGCAGGCCGGAGAGCGGGAGGCATGGCTGATAACCCTCACGCGGCCCCCAAGAGAACAGGAGCCGGGGAACCAGCCACTGATTCCTGACTTGCAGGAACTGTGAGGCAATAAAAATTATTTTAAAACACTAAGTTGTTGAGTAATTTGTTATTTAACAACAGAAATTTTGAAAAGCAAATGGAAATGGGCCTAAATATTAAGTGGGTTCGTTCACCGTTGGAAGAGGCCAGGGATTCCTTTGGGGTGAGGCAGATCTGGGTTCAGGTTCTGCCTGTGTGACTTCTGTAACCCACAAATGATCTCTGAGCCTCAGTTTCCATGTCTGCACAGTGGGGCCAAAGCTGCCACCTTTATAGGCTGTGACAAGGACTAAGGGAGACGCATCAAGGGCTCCCCAAATGTGTCCCCTTGCTGTGCACGCTGCCCATGTGTGCTCCACAAGCCACTGCTCCAAGCCCAGAACCACGACCAGGCCCTGCTGATGTCAGTGGTGGGAGCCCCCCCCCCCCCGCCCCAAGGCCAAGTAGACAGCCCTCCTCACCTGCCACGGAACCCCCGGAACCCAGCAGTGTGGTAAAGAGAAGCGAGTGCACATTATCATTTTCTTGTGAACATTTTAATGCAAACAATATAGTGCTTTTGGATCCCAGACATTTGTAAAGAAAACAGTGCTGAATGGGATGAGGCTTCTAGGATGCATCTTTGTGGGACTAGTGCAGTTACAAGCCTCCAAGAAACAGGAATCCTTGTCAACTTCTCTTGACCGCTGAGGTTTTATAGAGTCCAGAATTCGCCTTCTCAAGGAAAACAGAGTAAGGCCCCGGCTTCCTTATCCATCAAACACTGGAAGGAATCCCACCAGTAACAGTTTTCCGACTTCCTCCACAGGGAAGACAAACACTTTGAGCTAAACGTGGACGACTGCGCTTTCATATGACAGGCCTGTTGCAAAGCTCAACTACCAAGAAGGGTTGAGACACACTAGTCTGAGAAATGAGATTACAACAGGAGCCTGTGGATGACTGCTTGCTCAACAGTAAGGCCGACCTTTCATGTCTTATCAGAAACAAAGGGCACTGTATTTATTATAAGCCTGAACCATGGACAGAGCAGTGAGACACAAACACCATCTGACAGTGGCGAGCTCAAATTAATAGCCTGGTTGCGCAGTGGCAGGCTGAGCAGGCCCTCTGCACCTCTGGGCTGGACTGAGTCGCAGTCCCCCAGCAGTGCGGGTCTGTGTGAAGGGATGGGAACAGGTGTGCCCCGCAAAACCTCAACTGTAGCACCTAGAACTGTTTTGGGCGGCCCAAGAAAGTAGAGCTGCTCCAAATATTATATTTGAGTTCCTTGAGCTTCTCTTAAAAACTAAAGGGAGCCAGAAGGCCAGGTGCTGCTGGACCGGAACTTCTTCCCGGGCCTACCAGACTCCTCCTGAAGACCCCCCTGCAGCCGCACAGCTTAACTCTAGACTCAACCACTCAGATGCGTGCCAGTGATGGCAGGCGTTGTTTGTGAGTCGTTTAATTGTGTTAGTGTCTCTCAGCTCTATTGGAGGCTTCGGGGGCAGAGCCTGCAGCTCCTGGGGGAGGCTCCTTCCAAACAGCCCAGAGTCCCCAAAGCGGCTTCTTGTAGACACAAAGCAAACTACTAATTTCACAGGTTTAAGTGGCATTTGTCTCAATGCAGGATCCGCACTGAAGTCTGCATCACCAACACGCTGACGGCCTTGACTGTAGAACCATCGCCGAGTGCAAGGCTAGGCAAACCTGGGTTATTAGGCTCTTTGGTTAAATATCGCTCTATGCCCTTTCAGAGCACTGTGAGGGCGGAGAACGCTCTCGGCAGAAAGACTGAACATGTTTTGCTTTGTCAGAGCAAAGACCGAATTTACACTGCGTGTGTACTGTTATAAATTTGTGTAATTAGGCGAGACTTATAAAAAGGGAGGGAGTCTGTCATTTGTTTTGAAAACCAGATCCCCCTGGGCCAGCCAGCGCTGCTGTCCTGGTAGACTGCTCGGCACCCGGCAGGACTCGGGTCAGCTCATCATGTCCAGGCTGCACGGTTCTGTGTGGCCATCGCAGCGCAGGGCCTCTGCCACATCTCTTCTGAAGACAGAGAGGTTCTGGGTGAACCTGCAGAGAGAAGCAGCAGTCAGAAGGAGGCTCCCTGTGCTGCTGGGCTCTGCCCAGCCACCCCCTGCCATCGCTGCTCCACCAGCAGCACCCACCACCTGATCCTGCTGGAAAACAAGGGCTGCCGCCAGACCCACTGACTGCTGGGCGGCGTGCATGCCTGTGGTCCTACTATTCAAAACATTTGTTAAAAACCCAACTCCATAGCGCAGCAGAGAATATAAAGAAAGGGACGAAAGTTTAGGTGCCAGGAGCTGGATGGAGCTTACACAGGAACGCATGCAATCACAAGTCTCTCCACAGGTAGGTGAGTACCCCCAGTTTACAGAAGGGAAACTGAAAGCGGTGGTTGAAAAAGACGGGGCCCTGGGTTGACTGCCTGAGTTCAAACCCAGGCTCCCCCTCCTGCGAGCTGGGGGACCCTGGGTGAATGCCTGATGTCTCCTCTTGGTGCCCAGTATGAGAGCTACTTGGAGGGACTGTGGAGCTGAGGATTGATCGAGCTGGCTGAGGCAATGTCCCCAAGACCCCAACACAGCGGCAAGTCTGAGGAAAACTCCCTGCAAAGGCCTGTTCTCCTGAACCCAAGGGCTGCCCAATGCCACTCCAGAGCAGCTCAGGGCTGCTCCCAGTTCCTGGTCCAGGCGAAGGAGCCTCCCCAGAGGCACTCAGGCTCTCCTCCTTTCATCAGCTCTCTCGGTGCAGCGCAAGGTCGGGGGACCGGTCACACGTCCCACCTGACCTGGCCCTGTGTTACTGAGGCCAGGCTGGTGGCCACAGTGCACTGCTGGCGGATGACTGAGGCCAGGCACTCCAAGGCCACAATCATGAAGGTGGCGCAGGCAGCTTTCCCCTGAACACACTCTCTTCCCCTCTCAAGGGCTGCTGTCCATGTCTTCCACCAGAGGGCCAGCCCCAGGACCACCTGGTGCCCATGGGCACGCCCCAGTCTGCACGCAGCAGCCCAGTCAAGGTTTGTGAACTAAACGAATGAACGAATGGGCACGTGCAGCCTTGGCGGTGGGTTCAGCTCCTCCTATTTAGATCTCACTGGCAAGGACAGGCAGAGGGAACCTACAACTGCCGCAGGTCACCTGCCCATGTTCCACTGTTACTACATCCTGCCACTTAAGCCCCAGAGTCGATGGTCATGGGCCCCATTTTACTGGCCTTTGCCAGACAGCCTACAGGGGCAGGGATCACATTTAACTGGGGTCTGCGGTCTGGCCTCGGGGCCTGTGCTTGTTCCAGCCCTAGGAAGCCTCCCCTCATCCTCCTGGCGGCTTTGAGCTCTCCTGTTCAACTTTCCAATTACAGTTATTTTTCTTCTCTCTCCTGTTGGGTTAGAAACTAAAGTCAAGGGCTGTTTTCATTCATCTCTGCATCTTTGTGTGATTCCTGGCACTTTGTTTGGAAGAAAGCAAACAGCAGTCACGTGCTCTGAAGGGAACTGAGCTGGCTCAGGGTCACCAGGTGTAACAGAAAACCCATGTCAACATGTGTGTTAAGTTAAGCACAGTGTCATGATTCTCAACAAGCCTGTCATCGGCCTCTCTGAGATGCCCTGCTGGACAGTGCTCACCTGTCTCTGTTCTTGATGGACAGGTTCTGCTCCACTCCTTCCATCAAGTTCCTGAAGCACTGGGCAAGGACTTCCTGCTTGGGGAGAGGCTGGCTGTTTATCAGACTTGCTCGAAGTTCACTGAAATGCTGTTGAAGACAGAAGCACGTCAGGGCTGTCACTCTGAGCTGTGTGGGAGGGCCAGGACCACTCGGATCCTTTCGGCCTGCTAAGCTCAAGAGTTTTCGTCTGGGTCTGTATTAAAATCTAACCCTGAGAGCAAACCTCAGCACAGACACATTCCCAGATGGGGACAGCACTGTCCCTGCTCACAAAAATCTCTGTCTCTTGCTGGGGGGCTGGGGATGCGGCTCAGTGGCAGAGTGTCTGCCTGGCTTGGGAGGTCCTGGGTCAATTCCCAGCACTACAAAACAACGACAAACTCTGCTGGCCTAATTTTTCCATTGTCACTGCTCAGGCTGAGCCCTTGACCGCTCTGGGGAGACTGACCCAGGTCTTCCCCAGCTCATCTCCAGGCATCACAGAAGGGCTGAGAGGAAGGGCCCAGGCTGAGAGGAAGACCTTAGCCACAAGCACTTTGGGTGACATGGGTGACTGAAGGAAGGGCCAAGGGTCTCCCCTTAGGCCTTATTGTCCTCTGGCTACAGAGAATCACTGCTCCAACGCCTTGGGGCTGTGTTCCAAGTCTCTGTGCTTGTGCATTAGAATGGATGTGCTCGGCTGAGGCAGGGGATTAGAGGCTTTGCTGAGCTCTAGGAGAGACTACTGGCACTAAGGAAAACAATCTGTCTAACCCTCTCACAAATATCTACCCAGCCCCTTCTTCTCTGTCCCGGGTCTGTGGGCTTTTATACAAACAGCTCGAAGGCCAAGCATAGCTCCTGATCATTGCAAAGGGCGTAATTTCAGCACAAAGACCACGTTTTGCCAGGCATGTGTTCACCCTCCCAAGCCCAAGCAGCATGGTATTTAATTTCCATCATACATTAAAACAGCTCACATCAGAAACACACATAATTAATATGTAGTCAGACTAATACTTAAATACTATATATCAGAGGCATCACACTCAAACCACAATGCCTTCCTGAACAAGATCGGGAATGCACAAAACTACTTATTTTTCCCTCTTATAATGATGCAGTGACTCACACCAAATAGAAAATTATTAGTTTTTCATCCCAAACCATGAAATATTGCCTCCATCAGTAAAGTATAATATTGTGATGTCATAAGCTTTTTCTAAACACTGAATTTGCCCTTATTCCCTCTCAATCATTTTAAAAGAACTGCTCTCTTTTATAGAGCTTGGATTTAAATCACAATAACACTGAGGGAAGATGAATGACAGTGCTATTGAATGTGGCTAAAATTGGCTGCTTCAGCACAGGTGAATGATGGGACAGCTCTGCTCTTTTTGATATATTTTCTTCTTCTATTAGTTTCCTTCCAAGGCTGGGATTTTAGTTTGAATTTTAATGTATGCGGCTGCCTCTAATCTCCTGCTCCTTTCCCCAGTACTGTCTTATTGTATGGACAATTCATTCTCCCAAGCAGTAATGTACTGTTCCCACTGACTGCGGGGAGCAGGCGGGTTCAGGAGGAAGCTGGAGTGGCAGGAGGTGGCCCAGGGAGGCCGTGCGCTTCAGAGCTGCAGACTGCGTTCCCTTACCAAGGGCGCGGGCTCTATGAACACATCTCTGCTGCCACCACCCAGGGCACTGGGATCCTAAGCATAAAAGAGGGCCCAGGCCCAGGAGGCAAAGGGGCTGATGCTCAGATTTCCCCTGTGATGAGAGAGGAAGGGGAGGGGACCCGAAGCACTCCTGAGCAAACCATCCACCTCACTCACAGGGTGCCTCTGTTCAACTGAAGACCCAAGGCCTCTGGGGAAGGCCCTCCTGGGGGCAGAGGCCTTGCTATGAGCTGTCAAGGTCCTAGCACACTCAGATGGCTCTGCTCCTGCCCTTACTGACATAGCTAAGCCTGGAGGATGGCTTTCCTCTCCTCCCAGGGACTACCCCCAACCCCCATGGACCTCCTGTAGCCACACTCACCTTCTCATTGAGCAGGATAAGCCCCAGGAGAGGCCTGGATACCGACCACTGATTCCGACAGTCTTCAAAGACAATGGTGTTCATGAGGACAGACATCATCTACAAGACAGAGTCCCACAGAGATTGGCCCAGAGCCCCCCTGAACCCCAGGCCTTTAATGTACTCCATCTTGCTAGAGCCAGGAGGCTCTTCCTGGCCAGACAGCTTTGACTCCAGGTGCCTAGGAGGCTGCCTGTAGGAACTCTTGGCAAAACCCCTGCCTGTGAGCAAGTCTCCACCACCAAAAGCTTACTGAGGGCCTTCTGGGAGGGCAGAAATCAAGCCACGGAGCCAAGAGGGTTAGTCTGTGCTTCTCAACCCTGATACACAGGCCTAGCTCACCTCTCATTTCACTTAACAGGTCATGTTATGGAGGGGTGATGTTTTTCCATAGCTCCTCTCGGGGACAGAAGAATGGGACACATTCCATCTGACCTTGGAATGTCATGTTTCCTGCTGGCTCAGCTTGCTAACGCTTCTTAACCCTTCTTCCTTCGGGGTTCTCCACTCTCCATTTTCTCCTACACACACACACACACACACACACACACACACACACACTTATCCATTCTCTTCTATGCAAAGTCTGAGAGACACGCGGGAGGTGGAGAGAAGAATGGTGTCTCCACAACCCCTGCACCCAAGGGGCGACCCTCATGGGGAAGGCTGCCCAGATAGACAACAGGAACCAGGCAGAGCAAAGTGCTGTGGCCCGTGGAGGGAGGCTGCCTCTGTCCTTGAGAAGTCAGGGGCCTCCAGGGTGGAGGCAGCCTTTAAGGAGGTCATCAACAATGTGTTTAAGCACAGAGAGAGAAGTAGAAAGCAGGAGCGCTGGACTGAGCACAATGGCTTCTGTGATGGCGAGGGATTCGTGTGCCGGGAGGAGGAGAGGCAAGCAGAAGTGAGACCCGGGGTCAGGCTGGAAGACCACATAGAGGAGCTGAACTTCACCCAGATCTGTGGGTAAGAAAGGTCCCCCTGCAGATGTGCAAAACATGCTCTGAGAGGTGACCCTGCAGAGGAGCCCGAGGAGGCTGCTGGGATAGTCCGGGCATCACGTAGAGCTGACCACAGTCCTTGCTTCTCCAGCTCCGTCTCCCCTGGGCCCTTCTGCTCCCACAGCTCTAGATCTCTTTTTCCCAAAGGGGTAGGGAAAGTGGCAATTAGGTGGCAAGGCAACCACATATGGGCTTTGGTGACTTGGCTTCCTTTGAAACACTGGCTTCTGACTTCTGGAACTTTCTGCAATTCGATCTTCTCTGTGATCTTGTGTCTCAGCATCATTAACTCTGAAGAGGGAAGCAGTGATCCAGCACAAGGAGGCTGAGGATCAAGAGGCAGTTGGGATAAGATGTAACACGAGGAGTGAGCAGCACTGTCCATAGCCCAGGAATGTCTCTGAAGCCCTCGGCGGCGCCAGCCACAACACACCACCACTGTCGTTAGGCGGGCTGCACGTGCCGCTGCCACTCCAGTCGGCTGTGTGTCCAGTCTCCTGGAGAGAGGCTGGGGCCCGAGCCCGCACGCCCATCAGGATTTGCAGATGCCATGTTTCCGTGCACAGCTAACAACCACCCAGTCACAGAACCACAAATTAAATTGACAAGCAAAACTAACAGATCCGTGGAGACAGTCTAAAATATTATGGGCTTCACAATCTGAAGGCAGAATGGATATTTTAATGGAGAAGATTAAAGTTGGAGGCACCAAATTCCTCCAGTAACTGACAAAGCATCCTGAAGCGATGTGCCAATTACTTTATATGGGCCTCCGGTGGATTCATTTGTCTGAATGCATGTATTTATGTCTGTAATAAGTAAGGGGATGTTTGAATAAAATACTTTTCTAAAAATAAAGTTGGCTAAAATGGATGATTTTTTCCCTTTTTTCTACTTTTCTGGAAATATGTAAAGTAGCAAGCAATCTGCGTGAATGGCATTGACGTGGCAGCCCTTTCCAGAATTATTTTTCTAATAATTCTCAAGTCAAGTTACGGGGGAAAACTCCTTTGGAATCTGGGTTCTCTGATTTCCCCCCACATGGAAGAACTCTGCATGTAGAAGGGCCCTCTGCGGTGCTGTGCAGTCCCCATGGGAGTCCTCTGTGGCTAAGGACATGACGGAGGGGACACGGAATGGAGAGCTCTCTGGGCAACTCCGCACCTGCCCACCCCACCCCAGGCCCCTCAATCTCAAGCACAGGAAGGACCACGAGAGCTGGAGTGACATCTCCCAACTTCTGAAGGTATGGCTGGGATGGTCACTTCAGGTCTGCCCAGCCCTGGCAACGTTTCCTGGGGCCTCTGTCCAAACCGCACACCTTACCCGCTGCTGTTATCCTAGGCAGCAGCTTGGCCAAAGCGCGGGCACCGGTGAGGGAAGGGGAGCTGTGTGGCTTGGTCTGCTCAAGAAAACCACTCTGCGCACACCTGGGGAGCCTCTTTATCCTCCTCCTTTGTCCTCAGGGGCTCTGGCAGGAGTCTGCAGGAAACTTCTCCATGAACAGAGACCAACATGATGTGGCTTTGCATCAGTCAGAATTCAGCCCAAGTATGGCTCTGCCATGTTGCACATGACACGTGGCATTGGGAGAGTTTCTGAGTTTTTATATCCTTACATATAAAACAAGGACTCTGACAACATCTTTGAAGGCTGCTCTGAGCACTGACTTCCTTTCTTATCTAGTCAGCATTTTTCAATGAGCCTGTCACAGAGTAGGCATTCCACATGACTCTCCCTTACTGCAACTGCAGCTACCCCTCCGGCCTCGTCCACTGGGATCTGTGGCTCCTGTCTTGGTTAGGGGTAGATCCACGGGATTTCGGCCTCCTCACAATGAGCCAGCCTCACTGTGAACTGCAGGTAGCAGTCTAGAAAGCATCCCTATTTGCCTATGTAACAGTGTGGATTCTGAATGACAGTGACTCTCTTCTTTAAACCTGTAATCATCTACAAAGCAATGTTCTGTATACACCTGCTCCACCCCCAACTCCTCTCTGGCTCGACCCTAGTGAGCCAGAAGGCAGGGGCAAAAGCCACTAGGTGGACTTCCCTGCCCGAACCCACCAGGCCACACTTTGTCCACAGCAAGAGTGACGAAATGTTCTCCCTTCCAATGTGTCCTGCTCCCTCTCCTGCTGAGACAGAATAAGCGAAGCTGTGCTTTGAACAAGCTGTGAAGTTGACTTTACTGCCACAGCATGTACTTTCCTCAGGAAGGCGATGCTCATGGGGCCTAGGGAAGGATGGCTGCGGAGAAGTGAGCAGAGGCAGGGGGAGCAGAAGAGAATAGAGAAAGCGGCCTCGAGCACATGCTGGGGGATGGCTGCCCAGGGGCAGAGACCAGTGGCTGGGACACCAGGACTTTCTCACCGCATCCCTAGTGCCTAATCTGGCATCTGGCACACATCAGAGGCTTAAGAATAGCTAGCTACTAAATGAAATGGTGAATACATAAAGGGACAAATGAAAGAATGAGAAAGGACGAACGACTTATCAAGCTAAGGCATGAACAGCTGAAGAGCCCGCCTGGGCACTGCGGAAGATGGAGACGCTCTGGCCTCCATCTGGGATTGGAACTGGAAACGGTGAAATGTCTGAACAGGTATGCTGCTCATTTCCGAGACTCGTGCTTTGTGTGCAGAGGCTGAAAACTCTTCCGAGCCATGTCGTCCCTAGAGCAAGCAGCTCCCAGGGAGAGAGTTTCTGTTGGGGCTTTCAGGTCACCAAGGCCAAAAGCTGAGTACGGCCACCTTCTCTAAGGACAAGACTTCCGTAAGAGTCAGCTGTGCCTGAAGAGTTTTTGACTCTCTACTGATCATGAAAGCTGTCCTCTGTGGAGTCTGAGCACTGACTTCCTTTCTATCTAGTCAGCATTTGTCGGGTGTTGGGCGCTGTTGCTAGTCTTTCACTCACCCTGGGAAGGAAGCACCATCTCCCCCTTCACAGACAAGGGTCCGAAGGCTCCTGCAGGAGTAGCTTGCTCAGGCAGCTGTAGCTACCAGAATGTGGGTCCCTCACACTCGTCTGCTGCCTGCCACCTCAGTGGTGAGACCAGTGGTGATGGAGGCCCACCGTCTCTGGGGGTAATGATGGTGTGGGATGAAGGCTCCTTCCTGGACACGGTTACTCTTCCACTTTCACGGACATGTGGCCAGGTGGACCTCCTCTACACAGCCACTGCGCCACCTGCCAATGAGCCAGGCAGCCGCTGCAATTCCTGCGATTAGAATCCAGGGCCATGGCTGCTGGAGAGCTCTCAGCAGACCTTCCTGCCTCCCACCTAAAGCTGTTACAAATTTGGTTAACGTATTTTCAGACTCTCCAGGTAAAGAGCAGTAGACTTAAATTAATAGACTGTCTCTGGAAAATGGTTCATTGAACATCTTTATAAAAATAATGATTTCCCTCCCACCAATGGTACCACATACGCAGCAATTTAACACCACAGAAAACATCGGTAAGTTAAGCTAATTTCTTCTGAGCTATACACTCCCTATAAAGTGAACACTGCCCATTATTAATTTTCAAGCTGAATAATGTGACTAAATATATTCCGTAAAGTTGGAAAAAATAGGTGAGACAATCACAACTCCTCTTTTCTGCTTTCCATCTGTACCATACAGACAACATTGAGCCTGAAGGGGCGATGTCAACACGGTCCTACAGGGGATGAGTCTAAGTGTGCGACGGATGCTCCAGCTCTCCCCACCCCTGCCCAGACTCAGTGCTTAGAGCTGCTTCATGTTTTGTTGTATTAAAAATTTCTTGCCTGTTGATCAGAGAAATGGAAAATGGGACTGGAAAATGGCCAGAGTAATCTGCTTTGTCCAAAGGGCGGAGAAAGAGGCTCCGGTTTAGGTAGAGGAAAGACAGACCAAAGAAAAGGTGAAAGATCAAATTAAAAGCCTTCTGTGGCTAGACCTTGGGTGAGTGGGAGGCAGAATAGACAGGAGGACCAGGGCCATGCCAGGGGAGGTACGCGTTGCAGATGAGGCCCTTCCATCTGAAATCCCGTGCAGTGACCACATTCTGTGCCTCTGTCCAAGAGAGACTGTCCTTGCTTTTGAGGCAATGAAGTGGTGGTGTTTTAAGCACAGCCAATAAGAAGGGAATCAACTCTCAGAGCTGCTTCTGTCTCAGGAATCCTCTGACCCCCTTGGAGGCCAGTGACGGTGGCTCTGACAGCAGTGCCACACAACACAGTGGCCTGGGCGGTGCAGCAGGACCTGGAGAGGCAGAGGACTGCCCCCCATCTCCACAGCACTTTCCCCAGAGCTCTATGCTGGGGTTGGAAGTTGGGGACTGGGTGAGTCTGATGCTACCGTAGAGGAGAAGCTCCCAGGTCCAGTGCTGCAGAAGTCAGGAAGTTTCTGTCATTACCAAGCTGCTCCCAAGGCCTTGTGCACAGCTGATATTGAAATGTGATCCTGCTCAAATTAGATACCAGTCATCTTTGGGGAAAAGGAATCAATTGTTCTCTTCGTTTGCTGTCTACCTGGGTGATGTTAGTGGAATGCTATAAAGAATGAATGTTATGGACAAATACCACATATTTAGTTATGTTTTCCTGCCTGGATTAACTAGGCTCCACCATCTAAGTTACATCAGATTTTAAAATATCGGTACATATTAAGCACGTTCCCACATGTTCACAGTGTCTGCGCAGCCTCCGAGTAGAAGTATTTAGCATTTTAAATGAAAAAGAAATGCAAGATGAGGTGAGCCTCTCTTTTTAAAGAAACATGGCTGCTGTCAGTCCATCCTCCTCTCCCCTGGAATCACTTGGGGGCCCTGCCTGCATGGCTCTAATGTGAGAATCGAGGGCTGCTCCCTCCCAGGTGCCCTGGCCTGGTATGCAGGGGCCTGGGCCTGCCTGTGTCCACGTCTGCACCAGCTACACCCTGCCACCTCCTCCTTCCTCTGAGTGATAAATTGCCCCTTCCACTCAATATAAAATCTAAGGAAAAACACAACCCAGTTTTGCTGTTCTTTCAGTTTTCTCCATTATCAACTTTACCCCTAGTTCTCAAAACATTCATTTTAATCATGGTTTATTGAGGAAAGAATTACCTGCCAGTCTCCCAGCTTGTAAGAAAGAAGATAAAGTTAGAATGGAACTTCAGGATTAATTAATTGAGAGGACTCTGTGTAACGTGCCTATTCTGAATGTTACAGCACATCACAATGAAAACAGTTTTATTTTCTAGGGGTGAGATAAATTATAATAAATAATTCATTTCAGTGGCAGAGATGTACTGCAGAGCAGAGCAACAAAACTGACTGCACCACACTGTGAGCTTCGTTCTTGAATCTTCATTATCCATTTGAAACTTTTTACGAGTGGTAAATCATATTTCAAGTGGCTGCAGATCTCATAAAGCAGCTTGCTGCATTAAAATAAACCAGAAAACCTGGGACTGGAAGGCTACAGGGTTTGCCACTCAGCACTCTTTGGGAAACTCTTTCTCACTCCTAGTTTGCCAACATCAAACAGAAAACTTTTCATTTTGATGTCAAAATTAAGCATGATTTGTCCAAAATGCCCTCCAAATTTCCTTTGGGTAGGAATATTGACGAAACCTCTATGTTGTGGAATGGCTTTCTACTCCAAGACTGTTTTTTTCTAATTTTTATTCAAGTGATGCTGTACTGCCTAAACGACAGAGTCACATTCTAGAACCTTCAGCCTCAGAGGGTTTCTGAACTAGCAGATGTGTGCAAGCTTGAGAGAGACCAGCACAAGTACCAGTGTTATGTCTAAAAGGACCAGTCTGTGCACAGAAGAGGTGACAGTTGAGTCTTAAAAAGGTACACAAAAACCAGGTGTGGTGGCGCATGCCTATTCTCCTAGAGACTTGGGAAGCTGAGGCAAGAGGATCACAAGTTTGAGGCCAGCCTCAACAACTTAGGGGGACCCTATCTTAAAGTAAGAATGATAATAAAAGGTTGGGGATAGATACAGCTTAGTGTTAGAGAGCCCCTGGGTTTAATCTCCAGTCCAAAAAAACCAAACCAAAACCAAACCAAACCAAACAAAAACACCCCAAGGCATATAGCCTTACACAGGAAGGAGGATATATTAGGAAGAGGAAGTAAAATGAGAAAAGGCCCAGGAGACCCAGACATGTTTAAGGAATGAATAACCCCGGAACAGGAGGCTTTGGAGCAGCAGAGAATAGAGTGAAGGGTGAAGGGAGAAGACTGGGCAGGTCCAGGCTATGAACGGGCTTGTATGCCACGGGTCTGAGAAGGACACCCAGAGCAGCAGCCTTCAAAGGATTTTTAAGGGTCAGGTGGGATGATGAGGTCCGCCATTTAGAAAACGAGGCATTGATGAGGTTCTGGAGAATGTGACTCCAGGTCAGCCCTGGAGCCCGCCAGATACCACAGCCACAGTTCAGTGGGCAAGGGATGAGGACCAGCCGGATCCTTGAGGATACACCCTGTCTTCCCCTCAGTGAACTCCTTCTAAGACAGACAATGACACTGCAGCTGCGACAGATCTGGAATGTCAAGAGTGCCCAGTGAGAGGAGGGCCTCAGAAATGCCACCCACAGTGGAGGGTCCCATTGCTCAGTGGTCCAACAGGCAATAGGTCAACTGTGGGATCACCTGGCAAAGGAAGGGAGCCGCTCAGGGCACGTGCGCAGACCCTGACAGCGCTGGCCACGCCCACAGACACTAATGATGGGGAAGCTCGGACTGCGGCCATCCACGTCGAGGCTACAGTGGCCAACATCCAGGAGTCCCATCCACCCCAGACCACATGCAGGCGGGCCCCTCCTGCACAAAGACACCATCCCCAGGGAGGAGGGTCCACGCCTCACTGCTTCTGTCACATCATTTCCCCTGACTTCCTGAAGGGACGCGGGTAAATGGACCTAAAAATATTCATCAGCCACCAGTGGAGGATTCTTTTACTTATATTCAAAATGTTTTTGTGGAGAGAAAAGAAGTATTTTTGTCGACAATTCATTGGGCCCCTCAAAAGCATTTTCCACTAAAGTGTTTACATTTAAACCACAGGGGAGGGCACGTTGCCATCCAGGCTGGAGGGCTCCTATTTAGAGTTGTCTAAATGGCCACAAAAGTGCTGGCCAAGAGGCTGGGAAGATGATTCAAAGAAGCTACTTAGACGTGTAAGTTCTTTTCCCTTAATAAATATGTTTGGGGCCCAAGGAACGAAGCAGACCGAGAGTGCAGGAGTAGATCCTTGCTCCTGCAGGTATTCAGACACACACACTGTGTGCTTTAGCCAGGCTCCGTGTCAGACCCTGGTGACATACAGGTGATGGGGCCTCAGTGCCATCCCTGGGAGCCAAAGTACAGAAACAATGACAGGACAGTGTCATAAGTTCCATAAACAGAGGCAAGTGGGGCAGGGGCAGGCAGGGAAGGCTTTGCAGAGAGGGAGACGCGATCTGCTGTGGAGAACAGGCGAAGTCTGACAGGTGGTCAGGTGGAAGCAGGGCAGGTGAGTGAAAGGTCTGGCAATGGACGGGGAAGGCTGAGCAGCCCTGTGCCCTGGAGAGGGTGTGGGAGTGCTGCTGGGAGCCAAGGCCACTGAGCTGGGCGGCTGGCCCCTGAGCTAGAGAACCAGGTTTTATCCTGCAGGAAGTGAGGTCACGGAAATGTGCCAGTTTTTCTGGCAGTGAGGCAGTGCTGGGCTGCGGTCTGACTGTCCCTGAGGTCTAGGCCATCTGAGTTCTCCCCAGAAGCAGCACACCATGTGCCTGGCTCCTGCTCCTGCCGTGCTGGCCCTGTGGCCCATACCTTGAGGAATTGCAATGCCACTGTTCCCCATGGCCTACAGCACAGCTTCAGTGTCCCCCGTCAGAAATGGTTCTCCTTGTCAGGAAGCTTTTTATTGATGTTCAGCCTCTGCTTTCCCTTTCTTAATATTCTCCCATTATGCCAATATGCCACCGTGCCCTGCTAAGTAATTCCCTTTCCTCCTTGGCATGTACATCTTCCAAGTATTTATAGACTTATCCAGTGCCCCATTTAGTTGTCACTTAGGCAAGCTATACATATTTAGCTTCTTTAATCTGGCCCCATAAGCCAGCCCTTCCATTCTCCTAAATCACTTGAGGTACTTTCCTCCAGATGCCTGTCAATTTGTTTCCGGCCTCTGTCTAATGCACGGGCTGAGGAAATGACAGGGTGCACAGGGGGAAGGGCGAGCTCCCTCTTGGGATGAGTCCTTCAGTTACTTAGGTGGGACTTTTCTAGTTGCCATACTGGGCTGGGCCTCTGGGGACCATGAATCTCTTGTTATCCAAAAGGTCACCTCTCCTGTGCACATCTCAAGTCCGCCTTATCAACTGCCAGCTCCTCTCAGGTGTCAGGTGCACACTCGCGACACGCACCACGGAGCACCTGCCTGTACTGGGAACGCTCCCTTTCCCCCTACTTTTCATTTCTCAGGCTTATTCACCGCTCAAAGAATCACTGCCCTCCTACCCTGTGTCCAGCCCCACTGGGACAGAGGGGAACAGAAGGTGGCCCTGGCCTCAGGGAGCTGGCGGAGCCTGGGTAGACACTGCCCTCTCCCTGCCACCCACCAGCTCGCTTCCTTGCAGACTGCAGGGTCGCAGAGAAAGCATCCCGAAAGCACTTATCTCTAATGGATGCTCTCGGTGCCCTGAGTGCACTTCTCTGTTCCATCTAAAGTGAGATGCCACGCTAAGTGCGGCGTCCAAAGAGCTCTGGCTAGGCCCTCCTTCCTGGTGGCTTGCCTTGGGGCCCAAGAGATTCTTCTCCAGGCACTTTCCATCCTTGGTAGTTTACTGGATGCTGTCCCTTCACAGGACCTTCATCAAGTATGCATGGACCAGAATGTTTTCCTCCTCCACGGTACCACTCCCTGTCCACCCAGGGAGCGACGGACAGGGGAGAGAGCACACAGGGAGGCTCAATCACAGTCCTGGGGAATCTGGGCAGGAGCCCACAGCAGCAGACAGCTCAGCCGTCTGACTGGGCCAGTTCCATGGAGCCCATGGACTCCACGACTGCCATGGTAAGCTTCAAAGAGGTGAAGTAATGAGTCCAAGGACACAGTCAGAAATGGCCTGGCTGGAATTCAGTCTGCATGCTAGATGCAGAACCCATCTGCTCTGACCACTGTGAAACCAAGCTCTCGACACACACAGAGCATTTCCATTAAAACCTTTGGAGAGGGCTGGGGATGTGGCTCAAGTGGTAGCGTGCTCGCTTGGCATGCGTGAGGCTTGGGTTCGATCCTCAGCACCACATTCAAAAACAAAGATGTTGTGTCCGCCAAAAACTAAAAAAAAAAAAAAAAAAAAAAAAAAACCTTTGGAGGGAGGACTGAACTTCAGCAGTCTGAGAGCACTCAGTTGCTCTTCTCCTCAGCATGACACACACACAGAACAAACAAGCAAGAATTCTGGGGTGCAAAGCACAAGGCAGCTTAACTCACGAGAGGTTCAGAGAACTGCGTTCTACCCTGTTCTTCACATCAGATCACACCAAAGAGGTCCTTCTTGCACGCCCCTAACCCACGGCCCCTCTGTGGCGACTGCACGCTTAACTTTCTAAGAGCTGAGAGAGAAATGAATGTGAAGGTCAGATTCTCATCTCCGGCATAAAAATATACTTTGGGAATCACATGATCTGCTCTGCAGGTTATCTGAAAAACCAGTCATAACTGCAAAATGAACAAACTATGCCATCATGAAGCCAATCCTCACATTATACTGTGCCCTTCCTTCAAAACCTCAAGGGCTTCTCTTAGCATTCATAATGCCAGTAAGAGATATGAAGGCAGGAGAAATCTTGCCATTTACGGTCCTGCTGTCTCCCTTGATGGGGTGAAGGGGTAGGAAAAAATGCCAGGAGCAGGGGTAGGGTGGCCCAGGGAGCTTGGTGTGGTGAACACTGTGAGCCTAGAGACAGAGTCCTCGGTGATAATGTCAATGAGTCTGCTTTTTGTCACTGTGAGGAGATACCCAAGGCAAGCCATGTGTGGGGAAAACAGGTTTCATTTAGCTTACAGTTTTGGGTATCTGAAGTCTAAGATCAGAACGGTGGGTGACATTATTATGGCGGGAATGCACACAGAGGAAGGAGCACACTTGAGTCAGGAGCAGGCAGCAGGGGAACCAAGACTGCTCCTTTGTAACAATCTCTCTGCAAACTGCATCTTGCCCCCAGCAGCCACAGAAGCTCCACTAGGCCCCACCTCCCAACATCCACCCTGGAGACCGTTGTGGAGACACAGACCACAGCCCTAGGCACCACTCTTTAGTGGCCGTGAGACTTTGGGCAAGTTATTTCCCCCTTGAGCCTGCACAGTGCTCCCATGCACTTAGGGCCGATGGACCTAGAGTCTCGAGTTCAGAAACCCCATGTTGACCTTATCTGTCCATCAGGCTGCTAGAGATCTGGAAGAGGTATTAGACACGAAGGCCTCCTGTGAATGGGAAGAATCACCAGGTTTACCTCCTTCTTGCATGCCAGACATATGCAGAAGGACTAAGTGAGACAAAAGTCACTCTGGGGTCAAGACTGGAGCCACTCTGCACACACCCCAGGCCATGGTGTGAACAGAGAATGCTTGTCACAGAAAAAAACCTCAGCAAAGGCTGAACACGTGGGTGGGGCCACAGCAGCAGCCATGACTTCCATGACTTTCAAAGTCAAGTCACCTTGTGAAGAAGTCTAGGGCTGCAACTCTTCTGGAGGGGACACTTTTCACATATAGGTACAAAAGTGGGCATTTTCCTTTCGAGAAAAAGAAAAAAAGGTAAAGTAAAAAAGAAAAGGTGCCTGCTTCTCACTTCACAAGTGAAGGCTCGTTTTGCGTGTGACTGAGTGACTCTCTCTCCCTGGCTCACTCTGTTCACGCTCCCTTGAGCATCTACACTGTGAGCAGGAGACATCTCCAAGCCCTGGGTTTTGATATCAGGGTGGCCTTTGAACCCACGGCCAGGCATGCCTCTCAAGGGCTCAGAAGTGCAGCTGTGGCAGCCGCAGTCGTTCTAGTCTCTCCCCTGGGCTGTCCTCTCAGCAAGGTGGTTCTTTCTTCTCCCCTTGCAGACCAGCTGCCTCTGAGCGTATGGTAGGGAACGGCTGCCCCATGGCTCATGAGTTCTCAACTGAAGTGAGGACCATGGGATGACGAGCACCTAAGTGCCAGCTGCTAAATCTCGGGAGAAAGGACGGAGGATGTGACTCAGTGGTGGAGAGCTTGTCTAGCATGTGTGAGGCCCTGGGCTCCATCCCTGGCACCAAAGAGAGGGAGGAATCATTGATGAAGGGCTCTGCTCAGGGCTTGGTCAAGTGTCTACCCCCAGGGCTTGGTCAAGTCTTGTTCCTCAGAGAAAGGAGCCCAAGGCTCAGTGAGGGATCTGTGAATCACGCTTCCTCCTGCCACTCTCCCACCCCAAGCAGCCCTACTCCCACGCCATCTAGTAGAATGGCACAGAGGGGACATAAAACCCCAGGTTCTGCTGCTTATTGGCTGTATGTGCTGACGGAGTTACCTGACTTCTCAGAGCCTTAATTATAATATTTCGATTATAAAATAGACAAAAATACCTCACAAAGTTGAGAACCTTGACTACAAATGTGCGCATGCACCCGGCACCCAGCACCCAGCACCGCGGAGCTGGCTCACGTAGTACTCTCCTTCCTTCTCCGCATTGGGCGCCACCACCTTCTTCCTTCTGTGCTGCCTTTCGGGTCCAGGAACAAAGGCTGCGCAGGGTGGCGTGAAGTCTTGATCTTAAGGAAGGCGCCAAGAGGGCTGCCTGCTTTCCAGGGGCGGCTCCTAACCTGATCTGTGGGACACCCCGACTGGGGAGTCTGGGTGAGGTGGGTGGGAGGCAGGACATGATCCTGTCCTATACCTCCTTCTCGGGGTAGAAAGACTGCACCTGGGTCAAAACCTGGGCGTGCAACTGAAACCCCAGATGACCTGATCGTGGATTTGGGATAAATGTCGCTGCCCGTGCCACAGCAGCACAAAAGTGCAGATGTCAGGGTTGGGGTTGTGGCTCAGCGGTACAGTGCTCGCCTAGCACATTTGAGGCCCTGGGTTCGATCCTCAGCATTGCATAAAAATAAATAAACAAAAGTGCAGATGTCTTCTCTAGTGCTTTCTTTCTCTGAGAAACAACACCACTACGATGACGACAAAAACCATCGGAACTCACTGTCCCCGTATGTCGGCGGGTAGACAGAAGTCTCCCTTCCAAATAGCCTGCTGAACCTTTGCAGAGGTGGTATCAGAATTTCATCATGGAAAATTCCTAGAGCAATGTTTCGGGTGCAGAGGTTTTTAAAAAGGACACATCTACTGGACTCCTTTTAGTCTTGCTTTATGATGACAACCACTTATGTTGGTGAAGAGCAGAGAATCATCCTGCTTGCTGTGGCCACATGGGTGACAGGCTCTGAGAGCCCTGCCTTTCCTGCTTAGGAAACATTCTCTACCTGCTCTGCACGCCTGTGAGGAGAAGGCAGGGCCATTGTTCCCTTTTTACAACTCCTTGGCTATTCTGAGAACGTTTGCTCTAGACTAACAGCAAACTGAGTGTGCTAAACTGTAGATAAAAGAACGATGACAGATTGCAGTCACTTTAATTCATAAAGAAAACATTTGGAGCCCCCGGGAACACCAAAGCTAGCCACTGGCACCCAGTGATTTCATGCCAAGTCCAAACTCCGTCATATTTTTTAGTTTAAAGACAAAGGCTAACGGATATGTGACTTATTTATTCCAAATTCTACTTTATGAGGAGCTGTTTTTTTAAGTGCATTGGAAAACATTATAATTCCCCTATTCTATAAACACACAAATATAATTGTAAAATGACATCATTCTGTTTTCATTTAATTACCCCTGAAATGCTTTCTATTTAATATTCATTACTCAAAAGCTAATTTAAAAGAGAAAGAGATGCGACTTATTCAAAAAGATGTACTGTCATTCACAGCAATAGTTATCTAATATACAGAAGTTAATAAAGCAGATTAATCTACAAGTCCCTTTAAGCCATTCTTGAGTTTTGAACAACTGCCTCTTTGACCTTTCACCTTCATGCTGTGCACCAGTAGCAGGTGCCAGCTGTACAGAAATTATGGCTGCCACGTTTGGACGCAAAATCTTTTCTTACTTTGCTTCTGACCAGCAGCTGACCCTGTAGGAGTGATTGTTTCTGGTGGCGGCCTAAAGGCTACATAAACCAGTAGCAGATCAACAAAAGGCTACATACACCAGCTGCCTTGCCTAAGGGTACCATCCTGGGCTGACACCTCCACTCCTTCTCCAGCGTCCCAAATTGCTCCTTGTTTGTTTCTAAACATGCGTTTCATCCTTGTTGTGTAAGGGGAGAGGGTAGGAGAAAACCCCCCAAAACAACAACAAAAAACCCCTCCCTTCCCTCGAACTTGACTTTTGAGTATTCCATGTCAAACTGTGCCATTATAATGCTAATCTAGGCCTGATTTAGCAACTTTAATAAGAGGCTAAACCCTCTTGTAATTAGATAATAAAATTTTATTATGTATTTTAATATTAAAAGTCTTAAAATCAAACTCTTCAAATCATACAGTGGTACAAAAACTAAGGTACTTAAATATCATGGCCCCAGAAAATGGAAACCTGAAAAAGCACATCAAGGCTAATTTCTTATCTCAGAAATGTAAACATGGAATTCCTATGTGGTGCAGTGAAAGCTCCACACTCTTAATTATGTGCAGGGAAGAATGAATCTATTCAAGTATGAAGCACACTGTACCATTTCCAGCAACAGCCTGAGATGGCTTTGACAGTTATTTCTTGGATACAAATTACACAAGTATAAAAACAATCCCCATAATGATTAAATGCAGTTATGTACATAAGAGAATACCAGTGCAAATGGTAACATATTTAAATGGTTTTCCTTCATTAAAAAAATTATATATGATATTAAACCATCAATCACTGCTGAGGCACAGGAGTTTAAATGTATTGTCACTGGC
Source organism: Marmota flaviventris (assembly GCF_047511675.1). NCBI lineage: Eukaryota > Metazoa > Chordata > Mammalia > Rodentia > Sciuridae > Marmota > Marmota flaviventris. Next base: position 10,985,035 of record NC_092502.1, read on the forward strand.
TGAAATAAATGACTTGGAGACTGGATTCTGGCTCACTCAATATGGTGTCTCTGCTGTTGCCTAGCCACCCAACTCTCTGCTGGCTTGGGCTACATCTGGTGGATCCCACCCCTTTCAATTAATAAGGCTAGTCATGCTACCAATGGATTACATCCTTACACTGTGCTTAGAGGTAGGAAAACACATGTCCTAGCGGGATGGGAGGGCCCTCTCTGTTCTGTCAACAATTTGGAAGAAACCTGAAGTACTTTTTTCGTTCTTCATGTTATAATAAAATTTTCTTGTGGAATTTCCTCAGGGCTAACCTACAGTGTATTATGACATAATCTTACCTTAGAACTACCATTTGGCTTACTATGCAGCAGCAGTCCAAGAATATGTGAGATCAGACAGCTAAAACTGTACTTCTGAACATTCTTTTTGGGGGGTTTGCTTTGCAGACATTCACTGATGAGGCTCTGCTGGGGCTGATACAAGTATCAAGATGAAGGTGATTTATTTTAGGAAAAAAAAAAAAGAAAAAAAAAACTACTCTAAAATGTATCACTCTGGCTATGACATTAATTTGATGATTCATAAATCAAGAACAGGTTTCTATTTTAACTGTTTTTTTTTTCTGTTTAAAAATACTATTTTATTACAGTTGAAATAGTCATCCAATAAATAGTTCTACAATAAAAATGAAATCAAGATGGCAAAGGTATGTTTAATAACAAAGGATCTGGAGTAGAATCATCCTTCTAAAGATGTACAGACAATTCTATAATATCACAGTTAAAAATGCCATTTTAGTTTTAAAAAACTATTGTTTTTCTATTTTTAAAATTAACCATTAATTTTCTTAACTTGTCTTTGGGGATGGTAGACACAAATTTTTCATTCTTAGGGGTTTATTCCCTTTTGGGATTTTATTGCTGATTGTTACCTATATACTCCCTCTTTAAGTTTCAGTCATATAGCAAAAGCAAAAAAAAAAAAAAAAAGTTAAAAAAATCAGTGAAACCAAAATAACCACAATATTTTTAAATATTTGCTTGAAAAATTATCAACAAGTCGGCTGGAGACGGTCACTGCACACGTGCTATGCAATACGCCCTGAGAACGCTGTGCAAGGGGCGAGCCCTGGGAGGCTGCAGTTCTTGAGATTCCTCAGCACCCAGCACAGAAATGGCAGATGGACACCCAGACATACAGGGATGGCCTGCCAACTCTTTTTTTTAAAAACTTCAATTCTTTTTGTAGTTGTAGATGGACAACAGAATGCTTTTACTTTATTTGTTTATGTGGTACTGAGGATCGAACCCAGGGCCTCATACAAGCTAGGCAAGTGCTCTACCGTGGAGCCCCAGCCCCAGCGCCCTGCCAACTCTTTTTTTTTTTTTTTGTCTTGTTTTTAATTTTTAATCAGTGGCCAACATTTAAAAATATGAATTTCGGCTTCTCTTCAGGACAGAAATTTCACTCAGTCTGGGGAGAGTGGGCTTCCCTTCTTGAATAGGGACAATTAACTGGAGCTGTGTCATGGCTGCCCCATGTGGACAGGGAGAAGGCTGACTGCTGGCCTTATAGCTGCCTTAGTGGGGCTCCAGGGGACCCAGGCGTGCTGAGGAGACCACCAGCAGAACTAATGGTAGTGGTCAGCAGGAGGCTCCTTTAAAAGGCAGATTACACCACAAAGAGGCGAAGGAATCAGCAGTGAGAGTCAGCACCAAGCGCAGCTGGGCTGGGCACAGGTGCAAACCTCCAGCCTCCATTCACAGGGCCAGTGCTGCTACCGAGGGCAGACACCTTAAACAGACCTCAACAGCTATCTCAAGGCCTGAGAAAAGCCACCAACACTACCAGACTCTGGCCTCCTCAAGGACACACACTCTACTAAGCTTTATGCCCTGGCTATAGATGACAGAGAGGAGCACTGTTGGCCTTGCCTTAGTGGTGGTGGAAGCCACAGGGCTTTTTCTGCACCAGCTGGCAAAGTCACTTCCCTCTGCTTTGCCCGTCACTCTATGGGTCACCGCCCATCTGTTCTGTCCAGCTGCAGGACGAAGTTGGGGTATAGGATGACGATGCTAAACCACTTTACCTTAAGGACGGCCCCAGTGGGACTCATGTGGCATTCAGCCTGCCCCACCCTAAGTGCACAAAACCTACCACCCGCTGCCGGTCAGGAAACACCATGTATACTAAGGGGCAGCAGCTCTGCGGCTGGGCCAGGAGCTCCGCAGGTTGAGGTCCAGGCTGAGACTGTGTCCTCCACGGGCTCTGTGACGCTGGGACAGTTACTCAGTCTCCTCCTGCCTTGGTTTTTGTACCCATGAAATGGTGATGACAAGACTGTACCTTCACAGGGACACAGTGACGAGGTCAGGTCAGGCACATGTAAAGGAGTTTCACTGAACAGTATGCAAAGAAACGACCCAAATGTGCTTCCATTCTGCCAATACTGTCTCTCCCAGAAGCACACAGTGTGTCTGGCACTGTGTGTGTCCACGGTGTGTGGAAAGGACCAGGATCCCAGCAGCACCATGGAAAACAGCTCTGCCGTGAAGGGTTCCTATCTGCAGTGTCTCACGACAGGCCCGTGGCTGCCTTCAACTCTGATCGAATTGGGAACACTCTCTGTTTGGTTTTGAGATCAATTTACTGATATATTTTTGTTAATAAAGCTACAAATCAACCAGACTGAGCTAATAAATTACACAAAAGGCACACTTTTTTGTTTAAGGACCACAAGAAATAGTTTTTCATAACATTAGGACATCTGGCTAATTATTTTTTAAAGAGGGTAAGAGACGTGACCATGTTTTACCTGCTTAGATATTTTCTACTGTGAGGATCTTGCTGAGGTTCTAAGGCCAAAGTCTCAACATCAGTTAAAGATGCGACTGCACTTTCTCCTACTTAGTATTATGGAATGGCATCTTAAGTATGAAAGATGTCTCATATAGTATGTCAAAATGTTGAGCAATATCATTTCACTCTAAACACAGAAATGAAAAAAGAGCAGATGATTTCCCTTTTGCTGTAATTCACTTTGGGATGCATGTCATGAAGAGCACTAGACAAAAGCAATTTTCATTGATTGACTGACTGATTGAGGAAAAGGGCGAATGTTCTTTCAGTTACATCCCTACTGAAGTACGATTCTTACAGCTCCTGACAGCTCTTCACAATTTGTAGTTAAACATCGTGTTAGCAAAAATAAATAAATAAAAAATGAAAGAGAGAGAGAGAGAGAGAGAGAGAGAGAGAGAGAGAGAGAGAGAGGAAATCATAATTAGAACTTCTCTGGGTCTTTAGTACAGCTGGCTTGAGCTAAATAAATAGACGAGGGCGACAAATTCAAATCTAACTAGTTCTCTGCACAAAGATATGGGTGTTGGACACTGTAATTACTAAAAATATCTTGAGTTAATTGCATAATCTAATCAGTGATACTGACAATCACATCATTCTTGTTCTACTTCAGTGGAAGCTGCTATTATTTCTAGAGCACCTAGTTTTAAATGGAATTCTGATTTCGAGATGAATTCTGCATCAGCCTCCTATTCTTATCATTTCAAATGGAATCAACCCCATCTCTGAAGTGCTCCTCTAATTCTATAAAACATGCTCATCCATTCACCATATTTGGGTGAATCTGTGTTATAACTCAGGATATAACTACGTGGATGCTGATCTACTGGTTACAATGCATACACCCCAACCAGTGCTGAAACATTTCACACGACTACTACACGACTACTACTTTCCAAATTACTGTAGCAGACCAGTGTCTAACGCACCACCCATCAGTGGTAGTTAGTGACCTGATCCCTGGGACTGTTGGTCTGTTCTAGTTTATCCAACTCTTGGCATAACAGCACTGTGGGAGTCACACCCCTCTCCATGTAAACTGGACTCCTCTCATCTGTCGGGTCAAAATGTGCTGATGAGGCCAGAATCCTTTTTTGATATAGATTCACTTAATGAATCTTCAAGCAGACTAAACTTTAATGCTTGCCAAGTTAGACTGGGTTGCAAAATATGGAAGATGGCTTATCTGAAGAATATCCAGAGATGAGCTAAAGCCACAGAGCCATTTATAATAAACACATTTGCAGGTGAGAGGCACTTAACCTGTCCTTCCCGGGCTGCGGCACGCAAACAGGAAGGCCCGTGAGGATGCTGGAACCCTCAGCAGGCCCCTGTATGTCGTGGCAGGTCAGAGGAGCTGTACCTGCTGCAGTTTGGAACTGACACTCTTCTTGCAGTTCCGCTTCCAGCAAAACAGGTCCAGGTTGGAGGAAAGCAGTTCAAAGTAGTAAATAATTGCAGTATCATTACATCAGTTTAGTTTAAAGAGCTGACAAACCCCCTCTAAACTCCAAGCACAATTAGTCATTAGGGTCTAGTTTTTCAGCACTGTTAAGCAATTTGTAACCCATTCCTTTTAATAGGGTTAGGCATTACTTAACCACACAGATGCCTTGAAAACTGAAACCTCAAGATATGAAGCAACAACCTTGTTCATTACCTTCTGTGATAGGCAAATCATCTATAAAAACAGCTTTTAATGGGCAACCGATGAATAATCAATGGCTCACTTTTCATCTGAGTGTGAGAATGAGAATAATCTAATACAAAGTCCCTCCGGTAAGAGGCCGAATCTTGGGCCCCGCTGCTCTTCAGGGCTGATTTATAAGGTTTTGGAAAGCTGATGTAAACAGATGATCAATGGGACCCATCCTGCTCATAATAACCCCCAACTGGCTCACTCCCTCTTTTCCAGGTCCATCCCTCAGGCTATGCGCTCTGTCCAGCTAATTCTTCCCACTGCCCCTGCCTGCTGCTTTTACTCTGGCCATCCGTTCAGTCCAGCCGACTCACAAGTAATTTTATACGCAGCAGAGAGCGGGTGGAATTGATTTTTCACTCAGCACTCAGTTCCCATCTGAATAATTATCAATTTTACTGCCTCATAAAGGGAAGAGTCAAAATTTCAAATCAATTCAAAAGAGCTTTTGAGACGACAGAAACTGTGCATAAGAATAGAGGTCAAAGTTGTCAGTGACCTGAGGAGATGATGTCAGATATTACTATACCCAACAGTTGACATCAGAGCACTCAAGATGATACAACCTGGTGCTAATGCAAATCATATTTATGCTGACTACCAGAGACCAGTCATTAATATTTAAAATGCTATCTGAAAGCCTACATTCCAAATAAATAGAATGGATTCCACTGTTAATAAAGATATATCACTACTTAGTCGTATGCTGCAAAGTGAAGGATTACCAAGTATCATTAACACACAGAAATGGCTTAAGCCAGCAGGCGAGGGTAGCCCAGGAAGACCCTTGGCTCCCAGGGTTTGAGCACTTGCTCAGAGCCTCCTGACTTTGCTCATATTTTCTACCAACTGTCTGCTGAAGTTTATGGGGCAATACTGCGACAAATGGCTGAACGCTGGCAGGAGGACTTGGTGGTAGACCTGCTCTTTGCCATGGTAGGGCTTGGTCTGCTTTCTGGCCAGTCCACAGATATTTATCTTGTTCAGCGAGGATGCGCTCTGAGTTGGTGGTTCTCAACCTTCTCCACGCAACACACACAAGGGCTGTGACACTCCCAACCCCATCAGAGTCCCCTGCATTTGGCTGACGATGGAGATGGCTGGTGGGAGAGAGAAGCACCAAACCTTAATGGAGAGGGCATTCCAGGGGACCCGGCAACACGATAGTCAACGGTGTAAGGAGTGAGGACCAGGCATTGGCGCTCAACAGCCCTGGTTCAAGTTCCGCTCCTGTGTAACCCTGCTGCCCCTCAGTGTGTGCATCTGTCAAGTGCGGTGGTAGCATCCAGATTCCAGGGCTGTTGTGAGTCTTAACGGGAAGTCCCCTGAGAGAGCCTCCCCGTCCCTGTCCCTGTCATCAGTGTATCCATGGAATTACCAAAACACTGGCTGGTTACTCGTCTCTGTCCTTCACGACAAGGAACTTTTGAAGGAGAGAAATCAGGTCTTCCATGTCGGAACGGCTCCCGTCCCTTGTGTGTAGTGAGTACTCAACAGATGTGAGCTAGACATCACCCACCTGCACAAACAGCTCTGGGTGACAGCCCTCTGCTATTGCTTAAAACATGAACTGTGCTCCCCTCCCCCTCCTCAGAAAAGAACTGGTTAAATGAAATGTCCCCACAGACAAAGTTTACACAATTTCATTTCCATATCAGCAAAAACAACAGCCAGGAAGAAGTCTGTCCATACTGTCCCGTGCTATTTTTATCATTTTTTACTTACAGTGACTTTTCTGCGGGTTGCAGGTGACTTGTTTGCTCACTAATGACACTGTAGCAAGACACTGTTGAAGTATTTATGTTTGCAAATCAAAGACTATTATGGATATAATTTGGCAAGAGAAAACAACAATATAAAAATATTACATTCCAAACTTAGCGGAAGAGTGTAGTGGCAATATAGCCATAAAAAATGGCATTATTCTCTTCGAAACATGCCTGGCATGGTCACTGTGAACTGCAAGACTTTTAAAGAACAGTGTTGAATCTAAACCCCATTTGCCAATTAGAAAATATAATGATATGGTTTTATCACTTACTAAGTAAATGCTCCTGGGAATATTCTTTCATCTATCTGAACTGTGACTCCTCATCTTAAATTGGGAGCAACACGAACTATAATCTGATGAGTGGCAGTGCCTAGCTGTCTGCCTGGCAAAGCCTAGGAACCCAGCAAAGGCGAGGTGGCCTCACAAGACACACCAGAGCCCGACCAGGGCAACTACACGACACCCTCAGAGGCTCCAGAAAGAAATCGGAGATCACCACTTCTAGTTCCAGTTCTGCCCTCTTTTTCTCAGATCTCTGGAAGAACTGTCTGTTTTTGAATTCTAGCCTCACTGAGGTGAGGTGGAGGACATCTGGATTTCTTGAGGGTGGGTGAACCTGGGGCCACTCCCACTTTCAAGGAAAATACTCAGAGAATAAGCTCTACTGGGTCAGCTGGCTGTTCCCACAGCTTTCCCATGTTCACATGTGAACATAGCACAGTGAGACTCCATGTGGCGCACGACCCTAAGAATAGGATGTTCATCAGAACAAGCCATACTCCACGCGTGTGTAACACGCCAAAATACACTCTGCAGTCATGTCTGTCTAAGGAGAACAACTGAAAAACAGAAACAAAAACAACAACAAAGAACGCTTGTTCTTGGTGTTCAGGGACCAGGCTGCCTCTGGGCCACTGTTTCTTAAGCTAGGTTACCTGCTGCAGGACATCTGGGTTTTGCTGCATAAAATGTAATAGTCTCTGACCAGCCTGGGCAGCCTCTCTGCAGCGAAGTGGCTTCTTGCCCTCTTTCGCTATGTGCTTGAAGAGGTAGGTGACGATGTAGTCTAGACTGGCACAGCAGCTGGAGCAGACGACTGTATCTGTACAGGCGACAGAGAGAGATTCACTGCATCATGGAAGCGTGTGCAGCTTTGGACACTCTACTGTCTCCATTAAAAGAGAATCACCACCTGGTTTCAAAACAATTCCACCAAACTCAAGTTGCTTGAGGGCACACTGCCTTGCTTCTTTCCTTAAGCCAAGTGTGGACCACAGGGCCTGGCAAGGAGACACCTTCGCAAGCAAATTATTCCTAGCTGGCACTAGCCGGAGTTCTCTGTTTGGGACTTAACTGCATATGTTCAATTCAAGTGACTGTTTATTAAGCATCTACCTAGTGCAAAAAGCTCTGCGCTTCAGGGGAAACCCACCCAGGGTCAAATAGCTCATACTCTGGCACACAAGTCATCATTGCACACTGCTCTGGAGAAACGGGTAACATATGGCTAAGGACTCTGAGGGAGATCATACTGAGATGGGAATCCAGGAGAGCTTGGTGAAGAAGGCAGCCCCTGACACAGGCTGGCAATTTAGATCTCAGGAAGGACGTTTTTCAGGTAGAGATCAGTATGAGGCAGGAGAGTGGGAAAGGGGCAGATGCTGGAGCCACAGATTCTGGTTTCAAATCCCACTGTTTCCAATTACCCGCTGTGTTGGTACCTGGAAAGCACCACTTCACTTTTCTCTATGTGTTAGTTACTGTGTTCAGTGATTTGCATGGATTGTTATTTTTAATCCTCACAACAGCACCCTAATGATTACTCTTGTCCATTTATAGGTGAGGACACTGAGGCTTAGAGAGATGAAGTGACTTGTCCAATGACACCCAGCTGGACCCCTGTGCAGCCAATGTATGAAAATAAGCAAGGCGGCGGCAGAGTCTGGACCCAGATTCTAAACCACTATGTTAAAACCAGGTATTAAGCAAACATGTCCATAAGCATCCGAAGCCTTATATCACAGTGGGTGCTTGAGAAACTGCATGTCCTACTGGTTTGCCATCGTGGTAAGAAGGATGGACTCAGGAAGCAGGACCTTGACTTGAGTGAAGAATCTATAGGGAGTCAGAGAGAAGGCTGACACAGTAGGTTGGGGTCTTAGTCAAGGGGGTGCAAAGGGGGCTGAGGTACATTTAATTTGAAAATCAAGAGAGGTGCCACTGAAGGCTTGAGCGAGCAGCTGACATAGTGCAGCAGCCATATATATCGAGACTCTTCTTTGTATACTAAAATGATCATCTCATCAGATTTAACAACTATTTTGTAATTAGGTATTATTTACATTTTTAAAATGAGGAAATAGAGACCTGGGGATACAACATAGTGGTAGAGTTTGCCTAGCATGTATAAAGCCCTGGGTTTGATCCCAGCACTGCAGGGAGAGGTGGGGAGCGACACACACACCCCACTAAAACTCAAGAGATAAAATTGTTTATCCAAACTCCATGATTTTTCAACTCATAGCATGACACTGCCCATATTTTAAGGCTAACAATGACATCTTGACACCCCCTGGGAGTTTCTCATTATATTAAAGAAACAATTAAAAATGGTGAATACAGTAGTCTCAAAAGATTATAAACTTTGCAAGAGAAGAGTTTCTTATTCATCTTACTCATGGCTAAGATTCTGAGACCCATGTATATCCCACATAGATTAAAGCTGAAATACTAGCTGAATCACTTAAAAGAATGGGAAGCTAAAGCTATCCTGAAAAAGTTTTCTAGAGAAGATCTTGAGCTGTATTTAGTAGCAATACCTCGCACTGACACAACACTGTAGTTTAAAAACTCACATAATTTCAGAGACAGGTCATGGAAATACGAAGGAGGAGGTTTTAGGCAAATTCTGAAATACAGAAGGGACAACTGGAGCTGACATAGAATCGAGGGACCAGAGGTGAATGAAAACCTACAAGACAGGCCTGGACAAGGCTTTTAAGAAAGAAGTTTCTTTCCCCTCTACTAGAGCTGTGTCATTTGATCAATTAATTGGCAAATTGATTTTTTATCTCTTCCTGCTAATTGGGTTACTTTGTAGGAGGGGAATTATGGTTTTCTAACCCTGGGAGACAGAACAGGCCTAAGAGTCAGACAGATCTGTTGAGTGGGGTTGCTTTTCTTTTCCCTTCATATTTCTACATTTGGAGTCCCAGCCATGGAAGTACACAGACAAGTAACTTAACATCCACAAAGGCGAGGAGGAACGATAGGGTTCCCCTCACCAGCGAAGAGCAATATGCTATCAATCAAACACAAATTTTAAAGACTTCATATAGATGTGGTGACCACGTGCCATGAAGATTGCATTAAAAGGCTCCAATCCTTGGAGTCAGCTGTGGGAAAGCCAGGTGAACACTTCAGAGGCAGAGGCCGGGCAGCACCCTCGCTGTGAGGAGACCTTCCATTATGGCTGATTTATGGCTGGGAGCTTTGAAAAAGAGAAATGGTATTTCCAGGTGGATTGAAAAGTACGGAATCCCAAGGATCAAGGGCATTTGGTCAAAAGCAGAATGAACAGTGCAGAGGACTCTACCTTCTTACTGGCTTCTTTTTATCTGCATCGCAAGATACCGTGTGAGACTAAAATCCTGAGATTCTCCTGACAGGAAGGCCAGGAGATATCAGGAATTTTCAAATTTTGTCCTAATTCTTGGTGTTGAGGAATCTTTTCAAAAGGATTATAGCCAAATTTAGGCAATGCTGGAAGTGATCTTTAGCCTGCTATGTACTTAGTCCTCTCTGGCAGCTTGTTTCGCACTGAGGAGCCAAGTGCTCCTTCCTCCTGCGGGGGCCTGCAGGAAGCACATGCATCATTAACAGTCTCCGGCTCACCAAGGCCCAGGCCAAGCAGCGCTGAGAAGTTAACTCTGCAGCAAAGAGTGCTTCACTCAGGGTCAGGAAGGGCTATAACGGGGTGGAGCCCTTGGCTTCAGCTCAACACTCACCATGACACAGGGGAGGACAAAGGTCTTGGGAAAATGCCATTTGAAAGGCAATTTCCAAGACAAAACGCCTATTTGGGAGGTGCAGCAGTTTCAAAAACCGGACAAGTGTGGGTCTAAATCTACATTCCTTCCATGTCTGACTTCCCTGAGCTTCACCTGCAGTCTGTAGCAAGTGCTTAACACTGCCTACACGGTGTGAGGACCCACCGGGCGCTCAGCTTCCTACCAAGGTGGCCCGCTTCCCTCTGGAGCGCGCTGGGATGGGCAGCATCTCCAAGCTCTTCAGAGTTCCTGGGATTCTGCTCTCATAGTACATGCAGACCACATATTTAAGAATGTGTTTGAAATTATGAGTTGCCCACTTTTATTCTCACATACATTTAATTAAGAACGAACTTCACAGGAAGACCCGGTGGCTCACAGTGCCTCAGTCTGGCTCACTCCCCTGTCCCAGCAGGGACACTGTTCTGTCCTTCAGAAGTTTATAATCAGGTATAAAACAAGGACAACCAGTGCTCCTGGAGAACTGCCCACCTAGGGAGTGCTGAGAACGCAGGGGTGGACATGGAAGGCCCAGAGCAGATGGGCACATACTGTGCCTACAACCACACACCTGAATCCAAGATTGGCCTTCCCTCTGAACTGTTACTTTGTTAAGAGTCCCTTGGTCTCATTAGAATATACAGATTTTAGGACTGATCAAGATCACGCTTTGAGAATAACACAGCTGCTTGCAACTAATTCAAAATCTTTAGTATTACTATGATGTGAGATTAAAAAAAAGACTGTCAAGCTACACTGTAATAATGAAAGACAAGACTCTTGCCCATGAAGAATTAGATACTATGAGAATTCACCCTCTTGCCGTGGTAAACAAGAAAACAGGACAAAATATATGAAACAATGTTTTTCAATTATTGCACAACAAGCAGCATAGGCCTATTAAACCAGAGAAGAGGGAGACAGATGTGGTGGTACTGACAAGTATGGAAGCCCACTGCCCAAAGCAGCTTCCAAGGCTGCAGGCCAGGACAAGAAACCCAAGCAAAGCCCGTGATTTCCTGAACTGCAGAGAGGGAGACTGGTATCTGGGGAGCGGAGGCAGCTGGGATTTGTGGTACAGACCACCAGAGTGTGGGGCCTGAAGAAGAGAAGAGGCCCAGAGAATTGCAAGAGAGTCCTTTCCAGGGTGCATCTGAATAGTGAACTGTGCAAATGGCAGCAAAAGCTCCCCATGGCTGAAAAGCAGTGGGCCACACGATCCCTGAAGGTTACAAAGAGCTGGGCATAACTCACCATACAGAGAGCACTGAAGTGTCCTTACAGGGGTCACACCTCAGTAGAGGGGCTCAGTTACTCCAAAATAAAGGCTGCTACTTCATCTCAAATCTCTAAAGGGTACTCAACTGAAAGAACAAAATTCAAAAATCTTGGAAAAAAAATAAAAAATCAAAATTCAACACTAAACAACATAAAAATCACAATGTCTGGCATCCAATCAAAAATTGCAAGGCACAGAACATGAAAAAATACGAGCTATAAAGAAAAAAATAAATCAATAGAAACAGATCCAGAAATGACTTTAGTAGGACTTTAGGCAGGAAGATCACTTGAGCCCAGGAGCTCAGGGCCAGCCTGGACAAAAAGTTAGACCTCCCATCTCTTTAAAAAAACAAAACAAAAAACCCAAATTCAGTTTCTGAGAATAAAAACACAATGTCTGAAATGAAAGAAATATTGGACTAATAGCAGATTAGTCAATATAGAACCAAAGATCAGTGAACTTGTGATACAGCTCTAGAAACTACTCAAAATGAAGTACAGAGAGACAAAAAGCAAACAGAACAGACACCCCCCCCCCAAAACATAACAAAATAAAACAAACTAGACAGTGTGTCACTGACTTGTGGACCAAGACCAAGAGTAAGAGGTACACAGCACACATGTAACAGGAGCCTGGATCTAATGGAAACAGAGGCAGATTTTCTTCAGAAGTAAATGGGAATGATATTATTTGAAGATGTAGATTTTAAAAACCTAGACCACTATTGAAAAATAAAGAGGCTGGCTAAAGACCACAGGGGACATAAGAGGGACTCACGAAAAATGTTCAATTAACCCAAACTAAAATAATGCAGAAAAAAAGGCAAAAACATAGGCAGACAGGATAAAGAGAAAGCAAACAATGCTAGTTACACTAACTGGCTGAAATACTGATCAGAAGGCAGCAGCTGTCAGATTTGATATATACATGCTACGTGTTGGCAAATGTTCTTGTCCTATCCCCAGAAACTAAATGTTAGGTTAAATGATGGGGAATTGCAGATGGAACAGTTTGCTAATCAGCTGATCTTAAAATAGGGAGGTTATCCTGGATTACCCAGGTGTGCCCACTCTCAAGCTTAAAACTGAAAAAGAGAGGCAGAGGACACCAGTCAGAGGTGCTGTGTGGGACCTGGGAGGCTGGGAGAGGAGGGCTACAAGTTCCAGGTCAGCCTTGGCACTAAGTAAGATCCTGTCTCTTAAAAAAAAAAAAAAAAAAAAAAGTGTGTGTGTGCATGTGGGGAGTGTAGCTCAGGGACAAAATCCTCTTGGTTCAATCCTCAGTACCCTAAACCAACAAGTAACAAAATGAAAACCCCCACATTTTTTTAAAAAAGTGAAAGGATGGAACAGGAGAAAATACTACTTAAAAAAAAAAAAAAAAAAAAAAAGGCTGGAGAAGTTATCAGACAAAAATTTCAGAGGAAAGAATATTACCAGAGATAAAGAGGATAATTTTGTAATGATAAAAGTTCATCAAAGGAATTTAATAATTTTAAATATTACGCACCTAATAACAGAGCTATTTAAACAGAAACATTTGATACAAAAACTGACAGAACTGAAAGGAGACAGGACAAATCTATAACTGTCTTCAGAGACTTCAGCATTTCTTTTTAGTTCATGCATAGAAAAAAACAGCACCGACCAACCAATCAGGAGCAACAGAGAAGAGGTATATCACCTTCAGCTAGAGCCGGCACAGAGTACTCCCCAGCAGTGGCGCACACATTCAGCTAAGTACCGGGAAGCATTCACCACAGTGAGGGTCACAAAGAGGTCTCAATAAACTTTAAAAAGTAAAAAACTCATTGAGTGTATTCTATGACACAATGGAATAAAACTAGAATCAGTCACAGAAAAGATTCAGGATCATCTTCAAATTCTGGAAAATCAGTCTGCTTCTAAGGAACAACCCACAGCTTTAAGAAAAAAATCAGTAGGGCAATCAGAAAACATTCTTGAACTGAATAAAAACAGAAGCAAAAATAACACTTAAATTTTTGAGATACAGCTAGAGTAGTGCTCAGATTAAAGCATTAAAAGTGTACATTAAGGGGCTGGAGTTGTGGCTTAGCGGTAGAGCGCTCGCCTAGCACGTGCGAGGCCCTAGTTTGATCCTCAGCACCACATGAAAATAAATAAATAAAATAAAGGCACTGTGTCCAACTACAACTAAAAAATAAATGTTAAAAAGTATATGTTAAAAAGGAAGAAAAGTCTAAAACCAACGATCTAAGCTTCTATGGGGGGGGGGGAAGAAGGCAAAAATCAACTGAAGAAAAAAATGAAGGTCATATTTGAAATCAGTGAAATAGAAATAACAGAAAAAAAAAATCACTGGAAACTAAAAATAATGCTTTGCAATAAAACCGATAAACTATAGCTGGAATGATCAAGGAAGAAAAATAGGAAGAGGAGAGGAAGAAGAGGGAAGGAGAAGATGAGAGGAGGAAGAGGGGAAGAGACAAGAAAAGGGGGAGGAAAAGAAAAAAGATAATATGATACAAATTGCCAATATCAGGGATGAAAGAGGGAACATCATTATAGGTCCCACAGAAATAAAACCAGATATCAAGGGGACATTATTAATAACTTTATGTCAATAATGTTAGACGAAATTTAGATGAAATAAATTCTTTTAAAGACACAAACACTAAATATTCAAGATGTAATTAACAACTAAAATAGATATACATCTACTAAAGAAATTTAATGTGTAGTTAAAAATCTTCCAAAGAAAACTTTAAGTCTGATGGTTTCACTGAGAAATTCTATTGAATGTTTAAGGAAAAATAAACAAAAATTATATATAAACAGGAGAAAGCAGAGGAGAAAACATTTCTTAGCTCATCTCATGAAGGCACTAGACTGACTAAAACAAGGTGAGGATATGAGAACAGAAAAGCTCCATGAGAACTACAGAGGAACACATCCATATCAGTCATAGCCACATGTGGAACGCAAAGCTGACTTAATATTGTGATTTGGACTGAATATTGTTGATTTAAATATCATTCAATGTGATCATTAACAAAAAAGAGAAAACTATATGATCATATCAGTAGATACAAAGAAAGCACCTGATAAAATTCAACACTCATTCATGATAATACACTCAGTAAACTATGAATGAAAGAATTTCTTCCAAAGGATAAAAGACACCTATGAGAAACCCAGCATTATATGGGATGGTTTGAAACTGAAAAACTGCCTTCAAAACTGAAAAGAAGAAAAAAAGATGCTTGCTCTACACTTCTATTTAATATTGTATTGCAGGTTCTAGCCAGTGTGATAAGGCAAGAAAAAAAAAAAAAAGGAAGATGGATTAGAAAGAATGAGGTAAAACCTCTTTATTTGCCAAAACATCTATGTAAGAAATCTATAAAAAGCTGATAGAATAGGTGAGTTTAATAAGGTTATAGGATATAAAGTCAACAAAGAAACAAAAAACCCAATTTTGATTCTATACTATAGCAAAGAAAAACAGATACTTAAAATGCCACTGATAATAGCATAAAATCGTACAATATTTAGTTATATATTTTTTAGTTATAAATATTAAAAAATACAGATAAGACTCATAAATTCAAAGCTACAAAAATGTTTTTGAGAAAAGTTGAAGAAGACCTATGTGAATAGGGGGACATATAGAATTTTCAGGGATTGAACACTGAATAATAGTTAATATGTCAATTATCTCCAAATTGATCTATAAATTCAATGCGACCTCAATCAAGATTTCCCTACTCTTTTTTTTCTTTAAAATAATTTTTTTGTTTTTATTATTGCATTATAGTTGTACATAATCATTGGGTTTGTTTTGACATAATCATACATGCATGGAATTTAATTTACTCCCTTTTAGTGCCCAGTTTCCTCCTTTCTCCTCCCTTCTCCCTCCTTCTATTCCCCTTCCTCTACTCTACTGGTCTACCTTCCATTTATTTATTTATTGTTAATTGGTGGCTTTATATGTATATATCTAGCTTCCACAAATGAGAAAAAAATTCAACCCTTGATTTTCTGGCCTGATGTTCTCCAGTTCTACCCATTTATATCAACATCAGTCAGGAACAAAAGGATGCCAAAATTTAATTCTTCTTTATGGATAAGTAAAACTCCACTGTCTACATATACCAGATTTTCTTTATTCATTAGTCTATTGATGGGCACCTGAGCTGCTTCCTTTGTCTTGGGTATTTTGAGTTGTGCTGCTATAAATACTGATGTGGGCTGTATCACTAGAGTATGCTAATTTTAGTTATTTTGGATAAATACAGAGAATACATAAAAGACTCAAAAAGCTTAATACCAAAAACCCAAAAAACCTAATCAAGAAATGGGTTAAAAAAAAAAAAAAACTAAACAGAAATTTCTCAAAACAATAAAGATACCAAGCAATTGGGGAAATGCAAATCATAATTATATTGATATTTCATCAGAATGGCAATTATCAAGAATAAAAAATGCTACTGAGGATGTAAGGTAAAAAGGTACAGTCATACATTGTTGGTGGGACTGCAAATTAACACAATCACTTTCCAGAGTGGGGAGATTCCTCAAAGAGCTAGGAACAGAGCCACCACATGAACCAGCTCTTCCACTCCTCAGAATTTATCCAAAAAGAACTAAAGTCAGCATACTCTTTTCGTTTCAACAAAAGAAACTGAGAAGTTGATTCTAAAATTTCTATAAAAAGGCAAAGGACTCAGAATAGCCAAAATAATTTTTAAAAGAGAAAACACTAAAGGGCTATGATACAGTTTTTAAGACCCCCTATAAAATCAACAACATACTATTGGCATAAGGTAACCAAATAGATAAGGATGTTTCATCAACAAAAGGTGCTAAAACAACTGTTGACTGTCCACGTGTTAAAAAGAGAATTTGAGCTTTTACTTCATATCATACATGAAAATTAAATTGAAATGCATCATAAACTTCAACATCAGAGGTAAACCCATCCAATTTCTAGAAGAAAACCCAGGAGAAATCTTTATGGCCTTGGCTAAA
Organism: Marmota flaviventris; assembly: GCF_047511675.1. Lineage (NCBI taxonomy): Eukaryota > Metazoa > Chordata > Mammalia > Rodentia > Sciuridae > Marmota > Marmota flaviventris. The sequence goes on from NC_092502.1 coordinate 11,001,707, forward strand.
CAAACATTTCTTAGAACTACCACCACCACAACAAAAGATAACTTGGACTTCTTCAAAACTAAAAATTTTCTTCTTCAGAAGATACTGTTAGGAAAACACAAAGACAGGTCATAGGCTGAAAAATATCTGCAGAACTTAATATCTGATGAAGATGTGTTTTCAGGATATACAAGTCTTATTACTCAGTAACAAAAACAAAGAACCCAGTTAAAAATATGAGTAAAAGATCTGAACAAACACCAAGAAGACATGTGAAAGGCATTAATTAGCATGACAATATGCTTAAATCATTATTCATTAGTAGAATGCAGATTAAAACCACAGTGAGATCCCATTTCCCATATGTTACATGGTGAGATTAAAAATACCAGTGGTAAGTACTGGTGAGGATGAGGAGTGAATGGAACCCTCCTACACCACTGGAACCAAACGTTACAGTCACCTTGGTTAATGGTTTCTTCAGATTTTAAAAATATACTTAGCATGAAACCCAGACATTCTACTCTAAGTACCTAGACAAGGGAAATATTATCTATGATCGATTGATCAATCTGTCTGTCCGTCTGAGGTAGGTAGGTAGGCAGGCAGGCAATCACATGAGGACTAGTACATTAATTTTCACAGTGCCAATATTCAAAATTGTGAAATAACATAAACAACTCCAATATCTACCAGTGAATGGACAAACAAACTGAGGTAGTCCACATGATGGAATAATACTCAGCAACAGAAAGAAACTAACAATCTGAGCCAGGTGTCGTGGCACATGCTTGTAATCTCAAGTGACTCAGGATGCTGAGGTAGGAGGACAGTGAGTTTGAGGCCAGCTTCAGCCACTTGGTGAGAAGACATCCTCTCAAAATAAAATAAAAAGGGCTGGGGATGTAGTTCAGAGGTAGAGCCCTGGTACCCAAACCAAACAAACAAACAAAAAAACAAACACAACAAAACAAAAAAACCCAAAACAAACAATGACCAAAAACCCCAACTGATTTGCAAAATAATATGAATGACTCTTAAAGGCATCACACTAAATAAAAGAAGCCAGACACAAATAACTTCATATTATAGGAGTCCACTTACATGAAATTCTGGAAAAGGCAAAGACAATGCAGACAGTGGTCCTTTGAGAAGAGTAAGGAGAAGGAACTGATTTGAGGGGATGTAAAAGAGCTTTTGGTGGTGATGAAAACACATACAACATTATACACAATGGTTGTGGTGGTTCATTTGTCAGGACTGATCAAACTGTTCACTTAAATCAGCAATATAAATTATACATCAATAAAGCTAATTATAAAATAACATACTATATATCAAAATGTATTTTCCTATTTGCAAATAAGAGTTCTAAAATAATCTTTCAGTTTGAGCTTACAATACCTTTTTCTCCTTTGGAGGATGAGAGTCTCAATGAGCACATAGATTAAGAGACCATGAGCAAGCTTTCCTAGGGGAACAACGTTTTCCATTATCCTTACCAAGAGCAGTGAGTCCTTCTGAGATAGAAGTGAGGACATACAGGAGCACAGGAGGCTCTAAGTTGGTGATGAAGCTCATGTGGTCCTGGGTGAGACATTCCAGGAGTGGATAATACGACTGGCTCAGTTTCCGATATTGCTACAACACAGAGAGGGACTGCATGTCAAACCACAGGGAAGAAAAAATCACGTACAGTACAAGGGCAATTGCAACTTATAATATTGGAAACTGTCAACTCATTTTTAAATACAAGGTCAATAAATATATTAAAAAATGGCATAATGATTCCCAATTCAGCATTTAAAAAGGTTCTAATAGGAATCCCTTGATCTCTAGAAATGTTAATTTGAAGCTGTAACAGAATGTTACTTCAGTTTTACTCTACATGGCTAATACCTAAAAGCAGGTAAATATGTAGAAGACTGAATCATTTTTCTGAACTGGAATATTACAACAATGAATAGCACTTAATAGTGGTTAGACAACTTTGTTATTATCAGTTTGTGTTTTTTAAGCACAAAGAAATTTTCTGTTATAATAGGACTTGGCATTATAGTCTGTTATATTTAAACAATGCCAACCCATCTGACTAAATCATCCTTTGGTAAATGGCTTAGTATTTTCCATACTACAGGCAAAGATAAAACATATAAGAAACATACCTGGAAAATCTCAAATGTAACCCAAATTCATGTCAAAGAAACATGCTGCTCATAAGAAAGGTAAAGCAGAACAGCATTTCCTAAAGTGAGACGAAGACTACCTCTGTAAGAATCACTCGGGGTGCTCGTTCTGATCCCGCTCTAGACTCACTAAGTGGAAGGCTCTGAGGTGGGGCTCGCAATGTGTGTTTTTAATATACATATGAGATAGAGTCTTACATACTCTCAAGTTTGAAAATTATTGAACTGGAGGTTCGCTTGACTGTTTAAAAAAAAGGGGGGGCTAGAGAAAAATTTCTAGAGTGACACCATTTTTCTTGGGGGACCTCAGCTGTAGTGAAGAGTCCCCTCAAGGAAGTGAATGTAACATATGGCCGATTTGATCCAAGTGTCTCCTTTGTAACGTCTGTCCTCCGGGCACAACCTCAGTGAGCATTCCATGTCACTGGGAGGACGCCTGGTGACTTCAGCTTCAGACGTAGCCCCGCAGAGGCCAGCCTAGGATGGTGGGAACGCCTTAAGTCCAGGAGTGTTTCTCATGAAGGCCGCCCCGCACAGGTCCTCAGATCATCCTTGTAACCCTGGGGCTGCGGTGTGTGTGACCAGCTGGGAAGGCCTGAACCATTCTAAGGATGAATTACTTGTCTGTGTTACCCAAGAAATCACTGCCACCACACCGGGCATTCAATGGTTTCTGGGTAAGATGTTTAAAAAAAGCCTGATAATGAGAGCCCAGTGAAAGAAACAGGAAATTTGAATTACCAACAAGCACCCTGCAGGTGTTCTGATGGATTCAGAGTTTGGAGACCACTGACACACATTAGAGAAACTAGGTGGCCAAGCAGGGAAGGGCCCTGGAGCTCACCCAGTCAATCCACTCATTTTGGAGAAAAAGAGACGAGAGCCGTTCAAGGTAGGTAACCAGTGCGTGCAGGTCTCCACATATGTAGGGCTGCTCCACCCGTGGTTCTGCACTCTGTCCAGTTCACCAGAATTTTAGTGGAAAAGAAAGCCAAACCACAGGGCAAGTCAGAGGAGCCGAATAGAAGGAATGGAAGACCTCGAGGCAACCCTGTTTCTGCTGCAGGAAACAGGTGTTTTGGAATTATGAATCTGGCCGTAAGCAATCAGCTGAAAGTGCTCATTACATTTTGCCACGGCACAATCTGAAGCACTCTGGACGACCCACCTGGAAGAGGGTGGCAGGTGCCCCTTCGAACCTGCAGTTGATTCTATAAGCACAGTCACTAGGGGTGTTACTAGATAGCGCATTTAGTGGTGAGTGAGACCAAGCACGCTGTCCCTGAGGGGAAACTGCTCTGGAGCTGCTCTCACTCCCCAGCCCTCATCCTACAGTTGGGGGCCTGTGGTTGCTGCTGCTCGCTTCACAAAGACGCCCACATTGCATGATTGCTTACTAGCAAGTCACTGTGGGACACCGACAGCAGCATTTTGACAAAGGCCTGGAGTACATTGTCAAAATGGTTGTCCCCATACAACTTGAAGACGCCAAAGCTGACATAATTTCCACATAAGGCAGATTTGAGAGCTGAATAGCAGATGGAGATGCCCTTGAGTTTCATTGGATAAATCTGATCTTTTGAGAGGCTCCCAAGAGACAGGATCTGATTACCTGTTTTAGGGTAAAAGCAGAAAGAGAAAGTGCCATAAGTAGAGGTAATTCAAAGCAGCCACAGGGCACAATGCTTAACATTTCACCTCACTGTGAATGTTCCCTTCCCTCCAGCACTGCTCCAACAATGGAGCCCTCCACAGAAGTGAAAACTACAAATGCTTAAGGCCATTTACCTGGGAAGGACAAAGGGCCCAGGGGTAATCCATCAGGGCATGGGAAAGTCTGGTGTTTGTATCTGGATGGTGATTACATTGAAATATACAGAGATACGTAAAAGTTTATTGAGTTATACTCTTCAGATTAATTCACTTTTGTACTTTAATATAGATGTTATTCTTTCAATAAAAAGTTTTTA